>NW_027125234.1:0-307000 GCF_033026475.1 Channa argus | reverse complement strand
CAAAATACTGAAAGGAAAGTGGGTTTGCCTTCATATTTGACCCAGAACAACTCAGTTCAGCATGGAAATATCATTGCAACAGTTTTTTTTAACCAGAAATCAAGAGTGTACGTTTTTACGCGTTTAAAAGCATTTTCAGGCCGGATGAGCAAATATGCTTGTTTCTGCCAATTGCAGCAAAATACTGAAAGGAAAGTGGGTTTGCCTTCATATTTGAGCCAAAACAACTCAGTTCAGCATGGAAATATCATTGCAACAGCTTTCATTAAGCCAGAAATCAAGAGTGTAAGTTTTTATGCGCTTAAAAGCATTTTCAAGCCGAATGAGCAAATATACTTGTTTTTGCCAATTGCAGCAAAATACTGAAAGGAAAGTGGGTTTGTCTTCATATTTTCCCCAGAACAACTCAGTTCAGCATGGAAATATCATTGCAAAAGCTTTTATTTAGCCAGAAATCAAGAGTGTAAGTTTTTATGCGCTTAAAAGCATTTTCAGGCCGAATGAGCAAATATGCTTGTTTCTGCCAATTGCAGCAAAATACTGAAAGGAAAGTGAGTTTGCCTTCATATTTGAGCCAAAACAACTCAGTTCAGCATGGAAATATCATTGCAACAGCTTTTATTTAGCCAGAAATCAAGATTGTAAGTTTTTATGCGCTTAAAAGCATTTTCAGGCCGAATGAGCAAATATGCTTGTTTCTGCCAAATGCAGCAAAATACTGAAAGGAAAGTGGGTCTGCCTTCATATTTGAGCCAGAACAACTCAGTTCAGCATGGAAATATCATTGCAACAGCTTTTATTTAGCCAGAAATCAATACTTTAAGTTTTTTTGCGCTTAAAAGCATTTTCAGGTCAAATAAGCTGATTTCTGACAATTGCAAAAAAATACTGAAAGGAAAGTGGGTTTGCCTTCATATTTGACACAGAACAACTCAGTTCAGCATGGAAATATCATTGCAACAGTTTTTTTTAACCAGAAATCAAGAGTGTACGTTTTTACGCGTTTAAAAGCATTTTCAGGCCGGATGAGCAAATATGCTTGTTTCTGCCAATTGCAGCAAAATACTGAAAGGAAAGTGGGTTTGCTTTCATATTTGAGCCAAAACAACTCAGTTCAGCATGGAAATATCATTGCAACAGCTTTTATTTAGCCAGAAATCAAGAGTGTAAGTTTTTATGCGCTTAAAAGCATTTTCAAGCCGAATGAGCAAATATGCTTGTTTTTGCCAATTGCAGCAAAATACTGAAAGGAAAGTGGGTTTGTCTTCATATTTTCGCCAGAACAACTCAGTTCAGCATGGAAATATCATTGCAAAAGCTTTTATTTAGCCAGAAATCAAGAGTGTAAGTTTTTATGCGCTTAACAGCATTTACAGGCCAAATAAGCTGATTTCTGCCAATTGCACCAAAATACTGAAAGGAAAGTGGGTTTGCCTTCATATTTGAGCCAGAACAACTCAGTTCAGCATGGAAATATCATTGCAACAGCTTTTATTTAGCCAGAAATCAAGAGTGTAAGTTTTTATGCGCTTAAAAGCATTTTCAAGCCGAATGAGCAAATATGCTTGTTTTTGCCAATTGCAGCAAAATACTGAAAGGAAAGTGGGTTTGTCTTCATATTTTCCCCAGAACAACTCAGTTCAGCATAGAAATATCGTTGCAAAAGCTTTTATTTAGCCAGAAATCAAGAGTGTAAGTTTTTATGCGCTTAAAAGCATTTTCAGGCCGAATGAGCAAATATGCTTGTTTCTGCCAATTGCAGCAAAATACTGAAAGGAAAGTGAGTTTGCCTTCATATTTGAGCCAAAACAACTCAGTTCAGCATGGAAATATCATTGCAACAGCTTTTATTTAGCCAGAAATCAAGATTGTAAGTTTTTATGCGCTTAAAAGCATTTTCAGGCCGAATGAGCAAATATGCTTGTTTCTGCCAAATGCAGCAAAATACTGAAAGGAAAGTGGGTTTGCCTTCATATTTGAGCCAGAACAACTCAGTTCAGCATGGAAATATCATTGCAACAGCTTTTATTTAGCCAGAAATCAATACTTTAAGTTTTTTTGCGCTTAAAAGCATTTTCAGGTCAAATAAGCTGATTTCTGACAATTGCAAAAAAATACTGAAAGGAAAGTGGGTTTGCCTTCATATTTGACACAGAACAACTCAGTTCAGCATGGAAATATCATTGCAACAGTTTTTTTTAACCAGAAATCAAGAGTGTACGTTTTTACGCGTTTAAATACATTTTCAGGCCGGATGAGCAAATATGCTTGTTTCTGCCAATTGCAGCAAAATACTGAAAGGAAAGTGGGTTTGCTTTCATATTTGAGCCAAAACAACTCAGTTCAGCATGGAAATATCATTGCAACAGCTTTTATTTAGCCAGAAATCAAGAGTGTAAGTTTTTATGCGCTTAAAAGCATTTTCAAGCCGAATGAGCAAATATGCTTGTTTTTGCCAATTGCAGCAAAATACTGAAAGGAAAGTGGGTTTGTCTTCATATTTTCCCCAGAACAACTCAGTTCAGCATGGAAATATCATTGCAAAAGCTTTTATTTAGCCAGAAATCAAGAGCGTAAGTTTTTATGCGCTTAAAAGCATTTTCAGGCCGAATTAGCAAATATGCTTGTTTCTGCCAATTGCAGCAAAATACTGAAAGGAAAGTGGGTTTGCCTTCATATTTGAGCCAGAACAACTCAGTTCAGCATGGAAATATCATTGCAACAGCTTTTATTTAGCCAGAAATCAAGAGTGTAAGTTTTTATGCGCTTAAAAGCATTTTCAGGCCGAATGAGCAAATATGCTTGTTTCTGCCAAGTGCAGCAAAAGACTGAAAGGAAAGTGGGTTTGCCTTCATATTTGACACAGAAAAACTCAGTTCAGCATGGAAATATCATTGCAACAGCTTTTTATTTAGCCAGAAATCAAGAGTGTAAGTTTTTATGCGCTTAAAAGCATTTTCAGGCCACATAAGCTGATTTCTGCCAATTGCAGCAAAATACTGAAAGGAAAGTGGGTTTGCCTTCATATTTGACCCAGAACAACTCAGTTCAGCATGGAAATATCATTGCAACAGCATTTATTTAGCCAGAAATCAAGAGTGTACGTTTTTATGCGCTTAAAAGCATTTTCAGGCCGAATGAGCTGATTTCTGCCAATTGCAGCAAAATACTGAAAGGAAAATGGGTTTTCCTTCATATTTGAACCAGAACTACTGAATTCAGTATGGAAATATCATTCCAACAGCTTTTATTTAGCCAGAAATCAAGAGTGTAAGTTTTTATGCGCTTAAAAGCATTTTCAGGCCGAATGAGCTGATTTCTGCCAATTGCAGCAAAATTATGAAAGGAAAGTGGGTTTGCCTTCATATTTGAGCGAAAACAACTCAGTTCAGCATGGAAATATCATTGCAACAGCTTTTATTTAGCCAGAAATCAAGATTGTAAGTTTTTATGCGCTTAAAAGCATTTTCAGGCCGAATGAGCAAATATGCTTGTTTCTGCCAAATGCAGCAAAATACTGAAAGGAAAGTGGGTTTGCCTTCATATTTGACCCAGAACAACTCAGTTCAGCATGGAAATATCATTGCAACAGCTTTTACTTAGCCAGAAATCAAGAGTGTAAGTTTTTATGCGCTTAAAAGCATTTTCAGGCTGAATGAGCAAATATGCTTGTTTCTGCCAATTGCAGCAAAATACTGAAAGGAAAGTGGGTTTGCCTTCATATTTGACCCAGAACAACTCAGTTCAGCATGGAAATATCATTGCAGTAGCTTTTATTTAGCCAGAAATCAAGAGTGTACGTTTTTATGCGCTTAAAAGCATTTTCAGGTCAAATAAGCTGATTTCTGACAATTGCAAAAAAATACTGAAAGGAAAGTGGGTTTGCCTTCATATTTGACACAGAACAACTCAGTTCAGCATTGAAATATCATTGCAACAGCTTTTATTTAGCCAGAAATCAAGAGTGTAAGTTTTTATGCGCTTAAAAGCATTTTCAGGCCGAATGAGCAAATATGCTTGTTTCTGCCAATTGCAGCAAAAGACTGAAAGGAAAGTGGGTTTGCCTTCATATTTGACACAGAACAACTCAGTTCAGCATGGAAATATCATTGCAACAGCTTTTTATTTAGCCAGAAATCAAGTGTGTAAGTTTTTATGCGCTTAAAAGTATTTTCAGGCCACATAAGCTGATTTCTGCCAATTGCAGCAAAATACTGAAAGGAAAGTGGGTTTGCCTTCATATTTGACCCAGAACAACTCAGTTCAGCATGGAAATATCATTGCAACAGCATTTATTTAGCCAGAAATCAAGAGTGTACGTTTTTTTGCGCTTAAAAGCATTTTCAGGCCGAATGAGCTGATTTATGCCAATTGCAGCAAAATACTGAAAGGAAAGTGGGTTTGCCTTCATATTTGAGCCAGAACAACTCAGATCAGCATGGAAATATCATTGCAACAGCTTGTATTTAGCCAGAAATCAAGAGTGTAAGTTTTTATGCGCTTAACAGCATTTACAGGCCAAATAAGCTGATTTCTGCCAATTGCACCAAAATACTGAAAGGAAAGTGGGTTTGCCTTCATATTTGAGCCAGAACAACTCAGTTCAGCATGGAAATATCATTGCAACAGCTTTTATTTAGCCAGAAATCAAGAGTGTAAGTTTTTATGCGCTTAAAAGCATTTTCAGGCCGAATGAGCAAATATGCTTGTTTCTGCCAATTGCAGCAAAATACTGAAAGGAAAGTGGGTTTTCCTTCATATTTGAGCCAGAACAACTCAGATCAGCATGGAAATATCATTGCAACAGCTTTTATTTAGCCAGAAATCAAGAGTGTAAGTTTTTATGCGCTTAACAGCATTTACAGGCCAAATAAGCTGATTTCTGCCAATTGCAGCAAAATACTGAAAGGAAAGTGGGTTTGCCTTCATATTTGACCCAGAACAACTCAGTTCAGCATGGAAATATCATTGCAACAGCTTTTATTTAGCCAGAAATCAATACTGTAAGTTTTTATGCGCTTAAAAGCATTTACAGGCCGAATAAGCTGATTTCTGCCAATTGCAGCAAAATACTGAAAGGAAAGTGGGTTTGCCTTCATATTTGAGCCAAAACAACTCAGTTCAGCATGGAAATATCATTGCAACAGCTTTCATTAAGCCAGAAATCAAGAGTGTAAGTTTTTATGCGCTTAAAAGCATTTTCAAGCCGAATGAGCAAATATGCTTGTTATTGCCAATTGCAGCAAAATACTGAAAGGAAAGTGGGTTTGCCTTCATATTTTCCCCAGAACAACTCAGTTCAGCATGGAAATATCATTGCAACAGCTTTTATTTAGCCAGAAATCAATACTTTAAGTTTTTTTGCGCTTAAAAGCATTTTCAGGTCAAATAAGCTGATTTCTGACAATTGCAAAAAAATACTGAAAGGAAAGTGGGTTTGCCTTCATATTTGACACAGAACAACTCAGTTCAGCATGGAAATATCATTGCAAAAGTTTTTTTTAACCAGAAATCAAGAGTGTACGTTTTTACGCGTTTAAATACATTTTCAGGCCGGATGAGCAAATATGCTTGTTTCTGCCAATTGCAGCAAAATACTGAAAGGAAAGTGGGTTTGCTTTCATATTTGAGCCAAAACAACTCAGTTCAGCATGGAAATATCATTGCAACAGCTTTTATTTAGCCAGAAATCAAGAGTGTAAGTTTTTATGCGCTTAAAAGCATTTTCAAGCCGAATGAGCAAATATGCTTGTTTTTGCCAATTGCAGCAAAATACTGAAAGGAAAGTGGGTTTGCTTTCATATTTGAGCCAAAACAACTCAGTTCATCATGGAAATATCATTGCAACAGCTTTTATTTAGCCAGAAATCAATACTTTAAGTTTTTTTGCGCTTAAAAGCATTTTCAGGTCAAATAAGCTGATTTCTGCCAATTGCAGCAAAATACTGAAAGGAAAGTGGGTTTGCCTTCATATTTGACACAGAACAACTCAGTTCAGCATGGAAATATCATTGCAACAGTTTTTTTTAACCAGAATTCAAGAGTGTACGTTTTTACGCGTTTAAATACATTTTCAGGCCGGATGAGCAAATATGCTTGTTTCTGCCAATTGCAGCAAAAGACTGAAAGGAAAGTGGGTTTGCCTTCATATTTGACACAGAAAAACTCAGTTCAGCATGGAAATATCATTGCAACAGCTTTTTATTTAGCCAGAAATCAAGAGTGTAAGTTTTTATGCGCTTAAAAGCATTTTCAGGCCACATAAGCTGATTTCTGCCAATTGCAGCAAAATACTGAAAGGAAAGTGGGTTTGTCTTCATATTTTCCCCAGAACAACTCAGTTCAGCATGGAAATATCATTGCAAAAGCTTTTATTTAGCCAGAAATCAAGAGCGTAAGTTTTTATGCGCTTAAAAGCATTTTCAGGCCGAATTAGCAAATATGCTTGTTTCTGCCAATTGCAGCAAAATACTGAAAGGAAAGTGGGTTTGCCTTCATATTTGAGCCAAAACAACTCAGTTCAGCATGGAAATATCATTGCAACAGCTTTTATTTAGCCAGAAATCAAGAGTGTAAGTTTTTATGCGCTTAAAAGCATTTTCAGGCCGAATGAGCAAATATGCTTGTTTCTGCCAAGTGCAGCAAAAGACTGAAAGGAAAGTGGGTTTGCCTTCATATTTGACACAGAAAAACTCAGTTCAGCATGGAAATATCATTGCAACAGCTTTTTATTTAGCCAGAAATAAAGAGTGTAAGTTTTTATGCGCTTAAAAGCATTTTCAGGCCACATAAGCTGATTTCTGCCAATTGCAGCAAAATACTGAAAGGAAAGTGGGTTTGCCTTCATATTTGACCCAGAACAACTCAGTTCAGCATGGAAATATCATTGCAACAGCATTTATTTAGCCAGAAATCAAGAGTGTACGTTTTTATGCGCTTAAAAGCATTTTCAGGCCGAATGAGCTGATTTCTGCCAATTGCAGCAAAATACTGAAAGGAAAATGGGTTTTCCTTCATATTTGAACCAGAACTACTGAATTCAGTATGGAAATATCATTCCAACAGCTTTTATTTAGCCAGAAATCAAGAGTGTAAGTTTTTATGCGCTTAACAGCATTTTCAGGCCGAATGAGCTGATTTCTGCCAATTGCAGCAAAATTATGAAAGGAAAGTGGGTTTGCCTTCATATTTGAGCCAAAACAACTCAGTTCAGCATGGAAATATCATTGCAACAGCTTTTATTTAGCCAGAAATCAAGATTGTAAGTTTTTATGCGCTTAAAAGCATTTTCAGGCCGAATGAGCAAATATGCTTGTTTCTGCCAAATGCAGCAAAATACTGAAAGGAAAGTGGGTTTGCCTTCATATTTGAGCCAGAACAACTCAGTTCAGCATGGAAATATCATTGCAACAGCTTTTATTTAGCCAGAAATCAAGAGTGTAAGTTTTTATGCGCTTAAAAGCATTTTCAGGCTGAATGAGCAAATATGCTTGTTTCTGCCAATTGCAGCAAAATACTGAAAGGAAAGTGGGTCTGCCTTCATATTTGAGCCAGAACAACTCAGTTCAGCATGGAAATATCATTGCAACAGCTTTTATTTTGCCAGAAATCAATACTTTAAGTTTTTTTGCGCTTAAAAGCATTTTCAGGTCAAATAAGCTGATTTCTGACAATTGCAAAAAAATACTGAAAGGAAAGTGGGTTTGCCTTCATATTTGACACAGAACAACTCAGTTCAGCATGGAAATATCATTGCAACAGTTTTTTTTAACCAGAAATCAAGAGTGTACGTTTTTACGCGTTTAAAAGCATTTTCAGGCCGGATGAGCAAATATGCTTGTTTCTGCCAATTGCAGCAAAATACTGAAAGGAAAGTGGGTTTGCCTTCATATTTGAGCCAAAACAACTCAGTTCAGCATGGAAATATCATTGCAAAAGCTTTTATTTAGCCAGAAATCAAGAGTGTAAGTTTTTATGCGCTTAACAGCATTTACAGGCCAAATAAGCTGATTTCTGCCAATTGCACCAAAATACTGAAAGGAAAGTGGGTTTGCCTTCATATTTGAGCCAGAACAACTCAGTTCAGCATGGAAATATCGTTGCAAAAGCTTTTATTTAGCCAGAAATCAAGAGTGTAAGTTTTTATGCGCTTAAAAGCATTTTCAAGCCGAATGAGCAAATATGCTTGTTTTTGCCAATTGCAGCAAAATACTGAAAGGAAAGTGGGTTTGTCTTCATATTTTCCCCAGAACAACTCAGTTCAGCATGGAAATATCGTTGCAAAAGCTTTTATTTAGCCAGAAATCAAGAGTGTAAGTTTTTATGCGCTTAAAAGCATTTTCAGGCCGAATGAGCAAATATGCTTGTTTCTGCCAATTGCAGCAAAATACTGAAAGGAAAGTGAGTTTGCCTTCATATTTGAGCCAAAACAACTCAGTTCAGCATGGAAATATCATTGCAACAGCTTTTATTTAGCCAGAAATCAAGATTGTAAGTTTTTATGCGCTTAAAAGCATTTTCAGGCTGAATGAGCAAATATGCTTGTTTCTGCCAATTGCAGCAAAATACTGAAAGGAAAGTGGGTTTGCCTTCATATTTGACCCAGAACAACTCAGTTCAGCATGGAAATATCATTGCAGTAGCTTTTATTTAGCCAGAAATCAAGAGTGTACGTTTTTATGCGCTTAAAAGCATTTCCAGGCTGAATGAGCAAATATGCTTGTTTCTGCCAATTGCAGCAAAATACTGAAATGAAAGTGGGTCTGCCTTCATATTTGAGCCAGAACAACTCAGTTCAGCATGGAAATATCATTGCAACAGCTTTTATTTAGCCAGAAATCAATACTTTAAGTTTTTTTGCGCTTAAAAGCATTTTCAGGTCAAATAAGCTGATTTCTGACAATTGCAAAAAAATACTGAAAGGAAAGTGGGTTTGCCTTCATATTTGACACAGAACAACTCAGTTCAGCATGGAAATATCATTGCAACAGTTTTTTTTAACCAGAAATCAAGAGTGTACGTTTTTACGCGTTTAAAAGCATTTTCAGGCCGGATGAGCAAATATGCTTGTTTCTGCCAATTGCAGCAAAATACTGAAAGGAAAATGGGTTTGCCTTCATATTTGAGCCAAAACAACTCAGTTCAGCAGGGAAATATCATTGCAACAGCTTTTATTTAGCCAGAAATCAAGAGTGTAAGTTTTTATGCGCTTAAAAGCATTTTCAAGCCGAATGAGCAAATATGCTTGTTTTTGCCAATTGCAGCAAAATACTGAAAGGAAAGTGGGTTTGCCTTCATATTTGACCCAGAACAACTCAGTTCAGCATGGAAATATCATTGCAACAGCTTTTATTTAGCCAGAAATCAAGAGTGTAAGTTTTTATGCGCTTAAAAGCATTTTCAGGCCACATAAGCTGATTTCGGCCAATTGCAGCAAAATACTGAAAGGAAAGTGGGTTTGCCTTCATATTTGAGCCAGAACAACTCAGATCAGCATGGAAATATCATTGCAACAGCTTTTATTTAGCCAGAAATCAAGAGTGTAAGTTTTTATGCGCTTAACAGCATTTACAGGCCAAATAAGCTGATTTCTGCCAATTGCACCAAAATACTGAAAGGAAAGTGGGTTTGCCTTCATATTTGAGCCAGAACAACTCAATTCAGCATGGAAATATCATTGCAACAGCTTTTATTTAGCCAGAAATCAAGAGTATAAGTTTTTATGCGCTTAAAAGCATTTACAGGCCGAATAAGCTGATTTCTGCCAATTGCAGCAAAATACTGAAAGGAAAGTGGGTTTGCCTTCATATTTGACCCAGAACAACTCAGTTCAGCATGGAAATATCATTGCAACAGTTTTTTTTAACCAGAAATCAAGAGTGTACGTTTTTACGCGTTTAAAAGCATTTTCAGGCCGGATGAGCAAATATGCTTGTTTCTGCCAATTGCAGCAAAATACTGAAAGGAAAGTGGGTTTGCCTTCATATTTGAGCCAAAACAACTCAGTTCAGCATGGAAATATCATTGCAACAGCTTTCATTAAGCCAGAAATCAAGAGTGTAAGTTTTTATGCACTTAAAAGCATTTTCAAGCCGAATGAGCAAATATACTTGTTTTTGCCAATTGCAGCAAAATACTGAAAGGAAAGTGGGTTTGTCTTCAGATTTTCCCCAGAACAACTCAGTTCAGCATGGAAATATCATTGCAAAAGCTTTTATTTAGCCAGAAATCAAGAGTGTAAGTTTTTATGCGCTTAAAAGCATTTTCAGGCCGAATGAGCAAATATGCTTGTTTCTGCCAATTGCAGCAAAATACTGAAAGGAAAGTGAGTTTGCCTTCATATTTGAGCCAAAACAACTCAGTTCAGCATGGAAATATCATTGCAACAGCTTTTATTTAGCCAGAAATCAAGATTGTAAGTTTTTATGCGCTTAAAAGCATTTTCAGGCCGAATGAGCAAATATGCTTGTTTCTGCCAAATGCAGCAAAATACTGAAAGGAAAGTGGGTCTGCCTTCATATTTGAGCCAGAACAACTCAGTTCAGCATGGAAATATCATTGCAACAGCTTTTATTTAGCCAGAAATCAATACTTTAAGTTTTTTTGCGCTTAAAAGCATTTTCAGGTCAAATAAGCTGATTTCTGACAATTGCAAAAAAATACTGAAAGGAAAGTGGGTTTGCCTTCATATTTGACACAGAACAACTCAGTTCAGCATGGAAATATCATTGCAACAGTTTTTTTTAACCAGAAATCAAGAGTGTACGTTTTTACGCGTTTAAAAGCATTTTCAGGCCGGATGAGCAAATATGCTTGTTTCTGCCAATTGCAGCAAAATACTGAAAGGAAAGTGGGTTTGCTTTCATATTTGAGCCAAAACAACTCAGTTCAGCATGGAAATATCATTGCAACAGCTTTTATTTAGCCAGAAATCAAGAGTGTAAGTTTTTATGCGCCTAAAAGCATTTTCAAGCCGAATGAGCAAATATGCTTTTTTTTGCCAATTGCAGCAAAATACTGAAAGGAAAGTGGGTTTGCCTTCATATTTTCGCCAGAACAACTCAGTTCAGCATGGAAATATCATTGCAAAAGCTTTTATTTAGCCAGAAATCAAGAGTGTAAGTTTTTATGCGCTTAACAGCATTTACAGGCCAAATAAGCTGATTTCTGCCAATTGCACCAAAATACTGAAAGGAAAGTGGGTTTGCCTTCATATTTGAGCCAGAACAACTCAGTTCAGCATGGAAATATCATTGCAACAGCTTTTATTTAGCCAGAAATCAAGAGTGTACGTTTTTATGCGCTTAAAAGCATTTTCAGGCCGAATGAGCTGATTTCTGCCAATTGCAGCAAAATACTGAAAGGAAAATGGGTTTTCCTTCATATTTGAACCAGAACTACTGAATTCAGTATGGAAATATCATTCCAACAGCTTTTATTTAGCCAGAAATCAAGAGTGTAAGTTTTTATGCGCTTAAAAGCATTTTCAGGCCGAATGAGCTGATTTCTGCCAATTGCAGCAAAATTATGAAAGGAAAGTGGGTTTGCCTTCATATTTGAGCGAAAACAACTCAGTTCAGCATGGAAATATCATTGCAACAGCTTTTATTTAGCCAGAAATCAAGATTGTAAGTTTTTATGCGCTTAAAAGCATTTTCAGGCCGAATGAGCAAATATGCTTGTTTCTGCCAAATGCAGCAAAATACTGAAAGGAAAGTGGGTTTGCCTTCATATTTGAGCCAGAACAACTCAGTTCAGCATGGAAATATCATTGCAACAGCTTTTATTTAGCCAGAAATCAATACTTTAAGTTTTTTTGCGCTTAAAAGCATTTTCAGGTCAAATAAGCTGATTTCTGACAATTGCAAAAAAATACTGAAAGGAAAGTGGGTTTGCCTTCATATTTGACACAGAACAACTCAGTTCAGCATGGAAATATCATTGCAACAGTTTTTTTTAACCAGAAATCAAGAGTGTACGTTTTTACGCGTTTAAATACATTTTCAGGCCGGATGAGCAAATATGCTTGTTTCTGCCAATTGCAGCAAAATACTGAAAGGAAAGTGGGTTTGCTTTCATATTTGAGCCAAAACAACTCAGTTCAGCATGGAAATATCATTGCAACAGCTTTTATTTAGCCAGAAATCAAGAGTGTAAGTTTTTATGCGCTTAAAAGCATTTTCAAGCCGAATGAGCAAATATGCTTGTTTTTGCCAATTGCAGCAAAATACTGAAAGGAAAGTGGGTTTGTCTTCATATTTTCCCCAGAACAACTCAGTTCAGCATGGAAATATCATTGCAAAAGCTTTTATTTAGCCAGAAATCAAGAGCGTAAGTTTTTATGCGCTTAAAAGCATTTTCAGGCCGAATTAGCAAATATGCTTGTTTCTGCCAATTGCAGCAAAATACTGAAAGGAAAGTGGGTTTGCCTTCATATTTGAGCCAAAACAACTCAGTTCAGCATGGAAATATCATTGCAACAGCTTTTATTTAGCCAGAAATCAAGAGTGTAAGTTTTTATGCGCTTAAAAGCATTTTCAGGCCACATAAGCTGATTTCTGCCAATTGCAGCAAAATACTGAAAGGAAAGTGGGTTTGCCTTCATATTTGACCCAGAACAACTCAGTTCAGCATGGAAATATCATTGCAACAGCATTTATTTAGCCAGAAATCAAGAGTGTACGTTTTTATGCGCTTAAAAGCATTTTCAGGCCGAATGAGCTGATTTCTGCCAATTGCAGCAAAATACTGAAAGGAAAATGGGTTTTCCTTCATATTTGAACCAGAACTACTGAATTCAGTATGGAAATATCATTCCAACAGCTTTTATTTAGCCAGAAATCAAGAGTGTAAGTTTTTATGCGCTTAAAAGCATTTTCAGGCCGAATGAGCTGATTTCTGCCAATTGCAGCAAAATTATGAAAGGAAAGTGGGTTTGCCTTCATATTTGAGCGAAAACAACTCAGTTCAGCATGGAAATATCATTGCAACAGCTTTTATTTAGCCAGAAATCAAGATTGTAAGTTTTTATGCGCTTAAAAGCATTTTCAGGCCGAATGAGCAAATATGCTTGTTTCTGCCAAATGCAGCAAAATACTGAAAGGAAAGTGGGTTTGCCTTCATATTTGACCCAGAACAACTCAGTTCAGCATGGAAATATCATTGCAACAGCTTTTATTTAGCCAGAAATCAAGAGTGTAAGTTTTTATGCGCTTAAAAGCATTTTCAGGCTGAATGAGCAAATATGCTTGTTTCTGCCAATTGCAGCAAAATACTGAAAGGAAAGTGGGTTTGCCTTCATATTTGACCCAGAACAACTCAGTTCAGCATGGAAATATCATTGCAGTAGCTTTTATTTAGCCAGAAATCAAGAGTGTACGTTTTTATGCGCTTAAAAGCATTTTCAGGTCAAATAAGCTGATTTCTGACAATTGCAAAAAAATACTGAAAGGAAAGTGGGTTTGCCTTCATATTTGACACAGAACAACTCAGTTCAGCATTGAAATATCATTGCAACAGCTTTTATTTAGCCAGAAATCAAGAGTGTAAGTTTTTATGCGCTTAAAAGCATTTTCAGGCCGAATGAGCAAATATGCTTGTTTCTGCCAATTGCAGCAAAAGACTGAAAGGAAAGTGGGTTTGCCTTCATATTTGACACAGAACAACTCAGTTCAGCATGGAAATATCATTGCAACAGCTTTTTATTTAGCCAGAAATCAAGTGTGTAAGTTTTTATGCGCTTAAAAGTATTTTCAGGCCACATAAGCTGATTTCTGCCAATTGCAGCAAAATACTGAAAGGAAAGTGGGTTTGCCTTCATATTTGACCCAGAACAACTCAGTTCAGCATGGAAATATCATTGCAACAGCATTTATTTAGCCAGAAATCAAGAGTGTACGTTTTTTTGCGCTTAAAAGCATTTTCAGGCCGAATGAGCTGATTTATGCCAATTGCAGCAAAATACTGAAAGGAAAGTGGGTTTGCCTTCATATTTGAGCCAGAACAACTCAGATCAGCATGGAAATATCATTGCAACAGCTTGTATTTAGCCAGAAATCAAGAGTGTAAGTTTTTATGCGCTTAACAGCATTTACAGGCCAAATAAGCTGATTTCTGCCAATTGCACCAAAATACTGAAAGGAAAGTGGGTTTGCCTTCATATTTGAGCCAGAACAACTCAGTTCAGCATGGAAATATCATTGCAACAGCTTTTATTTAGCCAGAAATCAAGAGTGTAAGTTTTTATGCGCTTAAAAGCATTTTCAGGCCGAATGAGCAAATATGCTTGTTTCTGCCAATTGCAGCAAAATACTGAAAGGAAAGTGGGTTTTCCTTCATATTTGAGCCAGAACAACTCAGATCAGCATGGAAATATCATTGCAACAGCTTTTATTTAGCCAGAAATCAAGAGTGTAAGTTTTTATGCGCTTAACAGCATTTACAGGCCAAATAAGCTGATTTCTGCCAATTGCAGCAAAATACTGAAAGGAAAGTGGGTTTGCCTTCATATTTGACCCAGAACAACTCAGTTCAGCATGGAAATATCATTGCAACAGCTTTTATTTAGCCAGAAATCAATACTGTAAGTTTTTATGCGCTTAAAAGCATTTACAGGCCGAATAAGCTGATTTCTGCCAATTGCAGCAAAATACTGAAAGGAAAGTGGGTTTGCCTTCATATTTGAGCCAAAACAACTCAGTTCAGCATGGAAATATCATTGCAACAGCTTTCATTAAGCCAGAAATCAAGAGTGTAAGTTTTTATGCGCTTAAAAGCATTTTCAAGCCGAATGAGCAAATATGCTTGTTATTGCCAATTGCAGCAAAATACTGAAAGGAAAGTGGGTTTGTCTTCATATTTTCCCCAGAACAACTCAGTTCAGCATGGAAATATCATTGCAACAGCTTTTATTTAGCCAGAAATCAATACTTTAAGTTTTTTTGCGCTTAAAAGCATTTTCAGGTCAAATAAGCTGATTTCTGACAATTGCAAAAAAATACTGAAAGGAAAGTGGGTTTGCCTTCATATTTGACACAGAACAACTCAGTTCAGCATGGAAATATCATTGCAACAGTTTTTTTTAACCAGAAATCAAGAGTGTACGTTTTTACGCGTTTAAATACATTTTCAGGCCGGATGAGCAAATATGCTTGTTTCTGCCAATTGCAGCAAAATACTGAAAGGAAAGTGGGTTTGCTTTCATATTTGAGCCAAACCAACTCAGTTCAGCATGGAAATATCATTGCAACAGCTTTTATTTAGCCAGAAATCAAGAGTGTAAGTTTTTATGCGCTTAAAAGCATTTTCAAGCCGAATGAGCAAATATGCTTGTTTTTGCCAATTGCAGCAAAATACTGAAAGGAAAGTGGGTTTGCTTTCATATTTGAGCCAAAACAACTCAGTTCAGCATGGAAATATCATTGCAACAGCTTTTATTTAGCCAGAAATCAATACTTTAAGTTTTTTTGCGCTTAAAAGCATTTTCAGGTCAAATAAGCTGATTTCTGACAATTGCAAAAAAATACTGAAAGGAAAGTGGGTTTGCCTTCATATTTGACACAGAACAACTCAGTTCAGCATGGAAATATCATTGCAACAGTTTTTTTTAACCAGAAATCAAGAGTGTACGTTTTTACGCGTTTAAATACATTTTCAGGCCGGATGAGCAAATATGCTTGTTTCTGCCAATTGCAGCAAAAGACTGAAAGGAAAGTGGGTTTGCCTTCATATTTGACACAGAAAAACTCAGTTCAGCATGGAAATATCATTGCAACAGCTTTTTATTTAGCCAGAAATCAAGAGTGTAAGTTTTTATGCGCTTAAAAGCATTTTCAGGCCACATAAGCTGATTTCTGCCAATTGCAGCAAAATACTGAAAGGAAAGTGGGTTTGCCTTCATATTTGACCCAGAACAACTCAGTTCAGCATGGAAATATCATTGCAACAGCATTTATTTAGCCAGAAATCAAGAGTGTACGTTTTTATGCGCTTAAAAGCATTTTCAGGCCGAATGAGCTGATTTCTGCCAATTGCAGCAAAATACTGAAAGGAAAATGGGTTTTCCTTCATATTTGAACCAGAACTACTGAATTCAGTATGGAAATATCATTCCAACAGCTTTTATTTAGCCAGAAATCAAGAGTGTAAGTTTTTATGCGCTTAACAGCATTTTCAGGCCGAATGAGCTGATTTCTGCCAATTGCAGCAAAATTATGAAAGGAAAGTGGGTTTGCCTTCATATTTGAGCCAAAACAACTCAGTTCAGCATGGAAATATCATTGCAACAGCTTTTATTTAGCCAGAAATCAAGATTGTAAGTTTTTATGCGCTTAAAAGCATTTTCAGGCCGAATGAGCAAATATGCTTGTTTCTGCCAAATGCAGCAAAATACTGAAAGGAAAGTGGGTTTGCCTTCATATTTGAGCCAGAACAACTCAGTTCAGCATGGAAATATCATTGCAACAGCTTTTATTTAGCCAGAAATCAAGAGTGTAAGTTTTTATGCGCTTAAAAGCATTTTCAGGCTGAATGAGCAAATATGCTTGTTTCTGCCAATTGCAGCAAAATACTGAAAGGAAAGTGGGTTTGCCTTCATATTTGAGCCAGAACAACTCAGTTCAGCATGGAAATATCATTGCAACAGCTTTTATTTAGCCAGAAATCAATACTTTAAGTTTTTTTGCGCTTAAAAGCATTTTCAGGTCAAATAAGCTGATTTCTGACAATTGCAAAAAAATACTGAAAGGAAAGTGGGTTTGCCTTCATATTTGACCCAGAACAACTCAGTTCAGCATGGAAATATCATTGCAACAGCTTTTATTTAGCCAGAAATCAAGAGTGTAAGTTTTTATGCGCTTAAAAGCATTTTCAGGCCACATAAGCTGATTTCTGCCAATTGCAGCAAAATACTGAAAGGAAAGTGGGTTTGCCTTCATATTTGAGCCAGAACAACTCAGATCAGCATGGAAATATCATTGCAACAGCTTTTATTTAGCCAGAAATCAAGAGTGTAAGTTTTTATGCGCTTAACAGCATTTACAGGCCAAATAAGCTGATTTCTGCCAATTGCACCAAAATACTGAAAGGAAAGTGGGTTTGCCTTCATATTTGAGCCAGAACAACTCAATTCAGCATGGAAATATCATTGCAACAGCTTTTATTTAGCCAGAAATCAAGAGTGTAAGTTTTTATGCGCTTAAAAGCATTTTCAGGCCGAATGAGCAAATATGCTTGTTTCTGCCAATTGCAGCAAAATACTGAAAGGAAAGTGGGTTTGCCTTCATATTTGACCCAGAACAACTCAGTTCAGCATGAAAATATCATTGCAACAGCTTTTATTTAGCCAGAAATCAATACTGTAAGTTTTTATGTGCTTAAAAGCATTTACAGGCCGAATAAGCTGATTTCTGCCAATTGCAGCAAAATACTGAAAGGAAAGTGGGTTTGCCTTCATATTTGACCCAGAACAACTCAGTTCAGCATGGAAATATCATTGCAACAGTTTTTTTTAACCAGAAATCAAGAGTGTACGTTTTTACGCGTTTAAAAGCATTTTCAGGCCGGATGAGCAAATATGCTTGTTTCTGCCAATTGCAGCAAAATACTGAAAGGAAAGTGGGTTTGCCTTCATGTTTGAGCCAAAACAACTCAGTTCAGCATGGAAATATCATTGCAACAGCTTTCATTAAGCCAGAAATCAAGAGTGTAAGTTTTTATGCGCTTAAAAGCATTTTCAAGCCGAATGAGCAAATATACTTGTTTTTGCCAATTGCAGCAAAATACTGAAAGGAAAGTGGGTTTGTCTTCATATTTTCCCCAGAACAACTCAGTTCAGCATGGAAATATCATTGCAACAGCTTTTATTTAGCCAGAAATCAAGACTGTACGTTTTTATGCGCTTAAAAGTATTTCCAGGCTGAATGAGCAAATATGCTTGTTTCTGCCAATTGCAGCAAAATACTGAAAGGAAAGTGGGTCTGCCTTCATATTTGAGCCAGAACAACTCAGTTCAGCATGGAAATATCATTGCAACAGCTTTTATTTAGCCAGAAATCAATACTTTAAGTTTTTTTGCGCTTAAAAGCATTTTCAGGTCAAATAAGCTGATTTCTGACAATTGCAAAAAAATACTGAAAGGAAAGTGGGTTTGCCTTCATATTTGACACAGAACAACTCAGTTCAGCATGGAAATATCATTGCAACAGTTTTTTTTAACCAGAAATCAAGAGTGTACGTTTTTACGCGTTTAAAAGCATTTTCAGGCCGGATGAGCAAATATGCTTGTTTCTGCCAATTGCAGCAAAATACTGAAAGGAAAGTGGGTTTGCCTTCATATTTGAGCCAAAACAACTCAGTTCAGCATGGAAATATCATTGCAACAGCTTTTATTTAGCCAGAAATCAAGAGTGTAAGTTTTTATGCGCTTAAAAGCATTTTCAAGCCGAATGAGCAAATATGCTTGTTTTTGCCAATTGCAGCAAAATACTGAAAGGAAAGTGGGTTTGCCTTCATATTTTCGCCAGAACAACTCAGTTCAGCATGGAAATATCATTGCAAAAGCTTTTATTTAGCCAGAAATCAAGAGTGTAAGTTTTTATGCGCTTAACAGCATTTACAGGCCAAATAAGCTGATTTCTGCCAATTGCACCAAAATACTGAAAGGAAAGTGGGTTTGCCTTCATATTTGAGCCAGAACAACTCAGTTCAGCATGGAAATATCATTGCAACAGCTTTTATTTAGCCAGAAATCAAGAGTGTAAGTTTTTATGCGCTTAAAAGCATTTTCAGGCCGAATGAGCAAATATGCTTGTTTCTGCCAATTGCAGCAAAATACTGAAAGGAAAGTGAGTTTGCCTTCATATTTGAGCCAAAACAACTCAGTTCAGCATGGAAATATCATTGCAACAGCTTTTATTTAGCCAGAAATCAAGATTGTAAGTTTTTATGCGCTTAAAAGCATTTTCAGGCCGAATGAGCAAATATGCTTGTTTCTGCCAAATGCAGCAAAATACTGAAAGGAAAGTGGGTTTGCCTTCATATTTGAGCCAGAACAACTCAGTTCAGCATGGAAATATCATTGCAACAGCTTTTATTTAGCCAGAATTCAATACTTTAAGTTTTTTTGCGCTTAAAAGCATTTTCAGGTCAAATAAGCTGATTTCTGACAATTGCAAAAAAATACTGAAAGGAAAGTGGGTTTGCCTTCATATTTGACACAGAACAACTCAGTTCAGCATGGAAATATCATTGCAACAGTTTTTTTTAACCAGAAATCAAGAGTGTACGTTTTTACGCGTTTAAATACATTTTCAGGCCGGATGAGCAAATATGCTTGTTTCTGCCAATTGCAGCAAAATACTGAAAGGAAAGTGGGTTTGCTTTCATATTTGAGCCAAAACAACTCAGTTCAGCATGGAAATATCATTGCAACAGCTTTTATTTAGCCAGAAATCAAGAGTGTAAGTTTTTATGCGCTTAAAAGCATTTTCAAGCCAAATGAGCAAATATGCTTGTTTTTGCCAATTGCAGCAAAATACTGAAAGGAAAGTGGGTTTGCCTTCATATTTGACCCAGAACAACTCAGTTCAGCATGGAAATATCATTGCAACAGCTTTTATTTAGCCAGAAATCAAGAGTGTAAGTTTTTATGCGCTTAAAAGCATTTTCAGGCCACATAAGCTGATTTCTGCCAATTGCAGCAAAATACTGAAAGGAAAGTGGGTTTGTCTTCATATTTTCCCCAGAACAACTCAGTTCAGCATGGAAATATCATTGCAAAAGCTTTTATTTAGCCAGAAATCAAGAGCGTAAGTTTTTATGCGCTTAAAAGCATTTTCAGGCCGAATTAGCAAATATGCTTGTTTCTGCCAATTGCAGCAAAATACTGAAAGGAAAGTGGGTTTGCCTTCATATTTGAGCCAAAACAACTCAGTTCAGCATGGAAATATCATTGCAACAGCTTTTATTTAGCCAGAAATCAAGAGTGTAAGTTTTTATGCGCTTAAAAGCATTTTCAGGCCGAATGAGCAAATATGCTTGTTTCTGCCAAGTGCAGCAAAAGACTGAAAGGAAAGTGGGTTTGCCTTCATATTTGACACAGAAAAACTCAGTTCAGCATGGAAATATCATTGCAACAGCTTTTTATTTAGCCAGAAATAAAGAGTGTAAGTTTTTATGCGCTTAAAAGCATTTTCAGGCCACATAAGCTGATTTCTGCCAATTGCAGCAAAATACTGAAAGGAAAGTGGGTTTGCCTTCATATTTGACCCAGAACAACTCAGTTCAGCATGGAAATATCATTGCAACAGCATTTATTTAGCCAGAAATCAAGAGTGTACGTTTTTATGCGCTTAAAAGCATTTTCAGGCCGAATGAGCTGATTTCTGCCAATTGCAGCAAAATACTGAAAGGAAAATGGGTTTTCCTTCATATTTGAACCAGAACTACTGAATTCAGTATGGAAATATCATTCCAACAGCTTTTATTTAGCCAGAAATCAAGAGTGTAAGTTTTTATGCGCTTAACAGCATTTTCAGGCCGAATGAGCTGATTTCTGCCAATTGCAGCAAAATTATGAAAGGAAAGTGGGTTTGCCTTCATATTTGAGCCAAAACAACGCAGTTCAGCATGGAAATATCATTGCAACAGCTTTTATTTAGCCAGAAATCAAGATTGTAAGTTTTTATGCGCTTAAAAGCATTTTCAGGCCGAATGAGCAAATATGCTTGTTTCTGCCAATTGCAGCAAAATACTGAAAGGAAAGTGGGTTTGCCTTCATATTTGAGCCAAAACAACTCAGTTCAGCATGGAAATATCATTGCAACAGCTTTTATTTAGCCAGAAATCAAGAGTGTAAGTTTTTATGCGCTTAAAAGCATTTTCAGGCTGAATGAGCAAATATGCTTGTTTCTGCCAATTGCAGCAAAATACTGAAAGGAAAGTGGGTTTGCCTTCATATTTGAGCCAGAAAAACTCAGTTCAGCATGGAAATATCATTGCAACAGCTTTTATTTAGCCAGAAATCAATACTTTAAGTTTTTTTGCGCTTAAAAGCATTTTCAGGTCAAATAAGCTGATTTCTGACAATTGCAAAAAAATACTGAAAGGAAAGTGGGTTTGCCTTCATATTTGACCCAGAACAACTCAGTTCAGCATGGAAATATCATTGCAACAGCTTTTATTTAGCCAGAAATCAAGAGTGTAAGTTTTTATGCGCTTAAAAGCATTTTCAGGCCACATAAGCTGATTTCTGCCAATTGCAGCAAAATACTGAAAGGAAAGTGGGTTTGCCTTCATATTTGAGCCAGAACAACTCAGATCAGCATGGAAATATCATTGCAACAGCTTTTATTTAGCCAGAAATCAAGAGTGTAAGTTTTTATGCGCTTAACAGCATTTACAGGCCAAATAAGCTGATTTCTGCCAATTGCACCAAAATACTGAAAGGAAAGTGGGTTTGCCTTCATATTTGAGCCAGAACAACTCAATTCAGCATGGAAATATCATTGCAACAGCTTTTATTTAGCCAGAAATCAAGAGTGTAAGTTTTTATGCGCTTAAAAGCATTTTCAGGCCGAATGAGCAAATATGCTTGTTTCTGCCAATTGCAGCAAAATACTGAAAGGAAAGTGGGTTTGCCTTCATATTTGACCCAGAACAACTCAGTTCAGCATGAAAATATCATTGCAACAGCTTTTATTTAGCCAGAAATCAATACTGTAAGTTTTTATGTGCTTAAAAGCATTTACAGGCCGAATAAGCTGATTTCTGCCAATTGCAGCAAAATACTGAAAGGAAAGTGGGTTTGCCTTCATATTTGACCCAGAACAACTCAGTTCAGCATGGAAATATCATTGCAACAGTTTTTTTTAACCAGAAATCAAGAGTGTACGTTTTTACGCGTTTAAAAGCATTTTCAGGCCGGATGAGCAAATATGCTTGTTTCTGCCAATTGCAGCAAAATACTGAAAGGAAAGTGGGTTTGCCTTCATGTTTGAGCCAAAACAACTCAGTTCAGCATGGAAATATCATTGCAACAGCTTTCATTAAGCCAGAAATCAAGAGTGTAAGTTTTTATGCGCTTAAAAGCATTTTCAAGCCGAATGAGCAAATATACTTGTTTTTGCCAATTGCAGCAAAATACTGAAAGGAAAGTGGGTTTGTCTTCATATTTTCCCCAGAACAACTCAGTTCAGCATGGAAATATCATTGCAACAGCTTTTATTTAGCCAGAAATCAAGACTGTACGTTTTTATGCGCTTAAAAGCATTTTCAGGCTGAATGAGCAAATATGCTTGTTTCTGCCAATTGCAGCAAAATACTGAAAGGAAAGTGGGTTTGCCTTCATATTTGACCCAGAACAACTCAGTTCAGCATGGAAATATCATTGCAGTAGCTTTTATTTAGCCAGAAATCAAGAGTGTACGTTTTTATGCGCTTAAAAGTATTTCCAGGCTGAATGAGCAAATATGCTTGTTTCTGCCAATTGCAGCAAAATACTGAAAGGAAAGTGGGTCTGCCTTCATATTTGAGCCAGAACAACTCAGTTCAGCATGGAAATATCATTGCAACAGCTTTTATTTAGCCAGAAATCAATACTTTAAGTTTTTTTGCGCTTAAAAGCATTTTCAGGTCAAATAAGCTGATTTCTGACAATTGCAAAAAAATACTGAAAGGAAAGTGGGTTTGCCTTCATATTTGACACAGAACAACTCAGTTCAGCATGGAAATATCATTGCAACAGTTTTTTTTAACCAGAAATCAAGAGTGTACGTTTTTACGCGTTTAAAAGCATTTTCAGGCCGGATGAGCAAATATGCTTGTTTCTGCCAATTGCAGCAAAATACTGAAAGGAAAGTGGGTTTGCTTTCATATTTGAGCCAAAACAACTCAGTTCAGCATGGAAATATCATTGCAACAGCTTTTATTTAGCCAGAAATCAAGAGTGTAAGTTTTTATGCGCTTAAAAGCATTTTCAAGCCGAATGAGCAAATATGCTTGTTTTTGCCAATTGCAGCAAAATACTGAAAGGAAAGTGGGTTTGCCTTCATATTTTCGCCAGAACAACTCAGTTCAGCATGGAAATATCATTGCAACAGCTTTTATTTAGCCAGAAATCAAGAGTGTAAGTTTTTATGCGCTTAAAAGCATTTTCAGGCCGAAGGAGCAAATATGCTTGTTTCTGCCAATTGCAGCAAAATACTGAAAGGAAAGTGAGTTTGCCTTCATATTTGAGCCAAAACAACTCAGTTCAGCATGGAAATATCATTGCAACAGCTTTTATTTAGCCAGAAATCAAGAGTGTAAGTTTTTATGCGCTTAAAAGCATTTTCAGGCCGAATGAGCAAATATGCTTGTTTCTGCCAATTGCAGCAAAATACTGAAAGGAAAGTGGGTTTGCCTTCATATTTGAGCCAGAACAACTCAGTTCAGCATGGAAATATCATTGCAACAGCTTTTATTTAGCCAGAAATCAAGACTGTAAGTTTTTATGTGCTTAAAAGCATTTTCAGGCCAAATAAGCTGATTTCTGCCAATTGCAGCAAAATACTGAAAGGAAAGTGGGTTTGCCTTCATATTTGAGCCAGAACAACTCAGTTCAGCATGGAAATATCATTGCAACAGCTTTTATTTAGCCAGAAATCAAGAGTGTAAGTTTTTATGCGCTTAAAAGCATTTTCAGGCCAAATAAGCTGATTTCTGCCAATTGCAGCAAAATACTGAAAGGAAAGTGGTTTTGCCTTCATATTTGAGCCAGAACAACTCAGTTCAGCATGGTAATATCATTGCAACAGCTTTTATTTAGCCAGAAATCAAGAGTGTAAGTTTTTATGCGCTTAAAAGCATTTTCAGGCCGAATGAGCAAATATGCTTGTTTCTGCCAATTGCAGCAAAATACTGAAAGGAAAGTGGGTTTGCCTTCATATTTGAGCCAGAACAACTCAGTTCAGCATGGAAATATCATTGCAACAGCTTTTATTTAGCCAGAAATCAAGAGTGTAAGTTTTTATGCGCTTAAAAGCATTTTCAGGCCGAATGAGCAAATATGCTTGTTTCTGCCAATTGCAGCAAAATACTGAAAGGAAAGTGGGTTTGCCTTCATATTTGAGCCAGAACAACTCAGTTCAGCATGGAAATATCATTGCAACAGCTTTTATTTAGCCAGAAATCAAGACTGTAAGTTTTTATGTGCTTAAAAGCATTTTCAGGCCAAATAAGCTGATTTCTGCCAATTGCAGCAAAATACTGAAAGGAAAGTGGGTTTGCCTTCATATTTGAGCCAGAACAACTCAGTTCAGCATGGAAATATCATTGCAACAGCTTTTATTTAGCCAGAAATCAAGAGTGTAAGTTTTTATGCGCTTAAAAGCATTTTCAGGCCGAATGAGCAAATATGCTTGTTTCTGCCAATTGCAGCAAAATACTGAAAGGAAAGTGGGTTTGCCTTCATATTTGAGCCAGAACAACTCAGTTCAGCATGGAAATATCATTGCAACAGCTTTTATTTAGCCAGAAATCAAGACTGTAAGTTTTTATGTGCTTAAAAGCATTTTCAGGCCAAATAAGCTGATTTCTGCCAATTGCAGCAAAATACTGAAAGGAAAGTGGGTTTGCCTTCATATTTGAGCCAGAACAACTCAGTTCAGCATGGAAATATCATTGCAACAGCTTTTATTTAGCCAGAAATCAAGAGTGTAAGTTTTATGCGCTTAAAAGCATTTTCAGGCCGAATGAGCAAATATGCTTGTTTCTGCCAATTGGAGCAAAATACTGAAAGGAAAGTGGGTTTGCCTTCATATTTGAGCCAGAACAACTCAGTTCAGCATGGAAATATCATTGCAACAGCTTTTATTTAGCCAGAAATCAAGAGTGTAAGTTTTTATGCGCTTAAAAGCATTTTCAGGCCGAATGAGCAAATATGCTTGTTTCTGCCAATTGCAGCAAAATACTGAAAGGAAAGTGGGTTTGCCTTCATATTTGAGCCAGAACAACTCAGTTCAGCATGGAAATATCATTGCAACAGCTTTTATTTAGCCAGAAATCAAGAGTGTAAGTTTTTATGCGCTTAAAAAAATTTTCAGGCCGAATGAGCAAATATGCTTGTTTCTACCAATTGCAGCAAAATACTGAAAGGAAAGTGGGTTTGCCTTCATATTTGAGCCAGAACAACTCAGTTCAGCATGGAAATATCATTGCAACAGCTTTTATTTAGCCAGAAATCAAGAGTGTAAGTTTTTATGCGCTTAAAAGCATTTTCAGGCCGAATGAGCAAATATGCTTGTTTCTGCCAATTGCAGCAAAATACTGAAAGGAAAGTGGGTTTGCCTTCATATTTGAGCCAGAACAACTCAGTTCAGCATGGAAATATCATTGCAACAGCTTTTATTTAGCCAGAAATCAAGAGTGTAAGTTTTTATGCGCTTAAAAGCATTTTCAGGCCGAATGAGCAAATATGCTTGTTTCTGCCAATTGCAGCAAAATACTGAAAGGAAAGTGGGTTTGCCTTCATATTTGAGCCAGAACAACTCAGTTCAGCATGGAAATGTCATTGCAACAGCTTTTATTTAGCCAGAAATCAAGAGTGTAAGTTTTTATGCGCTTAAAAGCATTTTCAGGCCGAATGAGCAAATATGCTTGTTTCTGCCAATTGCAGCAAAATACTGAAAGGAAAGTGGGTTTGCCTTCATATTTGAGCCAGAACAACTCAGTTCAGCATGGAAATATCATTGCAACAGCTTTTATTTAGCCAGAAATCAAGACTGTAAGTTTTTATGTGCTTAAAAGCATTTTCAGGCCAAATAAGCTGATTTCTGCCAATTGCAGCAAAATACTGAAAGGAAAGTGGGTTTGCCTTCATATTTGAGCCAGAACAACTCAGTTCAGCATGGAAATATCATTGCAACAGCTTTTATTTAGCCAGAAATCAAGAGTGTAAGTTTTTATGCGCTTAAAAGCATTTTCAGGCCGAAGGAGCAAATATGCTTGTTTCTGCCAATTGCAGCAAAATACTGAAAGGAAAGTGGGTTTGCCTTCATATTTGAGCCAGAACAACTCAGTTCAGCATGGAAATATCATTGCAACAGCTTTTATTTAGCCAGAAATCAAGAGTGTAAGTTTTTATGCGCTTAAAAGCATTTTCAGGCCGAATGAGCAAATATGCTTGTTTCTGCCAATTGCAGCAAAATACTGAAAGGAAAGTGGGTTTGCCTTCATATTTGAGCCAGAACAACTCAGTTCAGCATGGAAATATCATTGCAACAGCTTTTATTTAGCCAGAAATCAAGAGTGTAAGTTTTTATGCGCTTAAAAGCATTTTCAGGCCGAATGAGCAAATATGCTTGTTTCTGCCAATTGCAGCAAAATACTGAAAGGAAAGTGGGTTTGCCTTCATATTTGAGCCAGAACAACTCAGTTCAGCATGGAAATATCATTGCAACAGCTTTTATTTAGCCAGAAATCAAGAGTGTAAGTTTTTATGCGCTTAAAAGCATTTTCAGGCCGAATGAGCAAATATGCTTGTTTCTGCCAATTGCAGCAAAATACTGAAAGGAAAGTGGGTTTGCCTTCATATTTGAGCCAGAACAACTCAGTTCAGCATGGAAATATCATTGCAACAGCTTTTATTTAGCCAGAAATCAAGACTGTAAGTTTTTATGTGCTTAAAAGCATTTTCAGGCCAAATAAGCTGATTTCTGCCAATTGCAGCAAAATACTGAAAGGAAAGTGGGTTTGCCTTCATATTTGAGCCAGAACAACTCAGTTCAGCATGGAAATATCATTGCAACAGCTTTTATTTAGCCAGAAATCAAGAGTGTAAGTTTTTATGCGCTTAAAAGCATTTTCAGGCCGAATGAGCAAATATGCTTGTTTCTGCCAATTGCAGCAAAATACTGAAAGGAAAGTGGGTTTGCCTTCATATTTGAGCCAGAACAACTCAGTTCAGCATGGAAATATCATTGCAACAGCTTTTATTTAGCCAGAAATCAAGACTGTAAGTTTTTATGTGCTTAAAAGCATTTTCAGGCCAAATAAGCTGATTTCTGCCAATTGCAGCAAAATACTGAAAGGAAAGTGGGTTTGCCTTCATATTTGAGCCAGAACAACTCAGTTCAGCATGGAAATATCATTGCAACAGCTTTTATTTAGCCAGAAATCAAGAGTGTAAGTTTTTATGCGCTTAAAAGCATTTTCAGGCCGAATGAGCAAATATGCTTGTTTCTGCCAATTGCAGCAAAATACTGAAAGGAAAGTGGGTTTGCCTTCATATTTGAGCCAGAACAACTCAGTTCAGCATGGAAATATCATTGCAACAGCTTTTATTTAGCCAGAAATCAAGACTGTAAGTTTTTATGTGCTTAAAAGCATTTTCAGGCCAAATAAGCTGATTTCTGCCAATTGCAGCAAAATACTGAAAGGAAAGTGGGTTTGCCTTCATATTTGAGCCAGAACAACTCAGTTCAGCATGGAAATATCATTGCAACAGCTTTTATTTAGCCAGAAATCAAGAGTGTAAGTTTTTATGCGCTTAAAAGCATTTTCAGGCCGAATGAGCAAATATGCTTGTTTCTGCCAATTGCAGCAAAATACTGAAAGGAAAGTGGGTTTGCCTTCATATTTGAGCCAGAACAACTCAGTTCAGCATGGAAATATCATTGCAACAGCTTTTATTTAGCCAGAAATCAAGACTGTAAGTTTTTATGTGCTTAAAAGCATTTTCAGGCCAAATAAGCTGATTTCTGCCAATTGCAGCAAAATACTGAAAGGAAAGTGGGTTTGCCTTCATATTTGAGCCAGAACAACTCAGTTCAGCATGGAAATATCATTGCAACAGCTTTTATTTAGCCAGAAATCAAGAGTGTAAGTTTTTATGCGCTTAAAAGCATTTTCAGGCCGAATGAGCAAATATGCTTGTTTCTGCCAATTGCAGCAAAATACTGAAAGGAAAGTGGGTTTGCCTTCATATTTGAGCCAGAACAACTCAGTTCAGCATGGAAATATCATTGCAACAGCTTTTATTTAGCCAGAAATCAAGACTGTAAGTTTTTATGTGCTTAAAAGCATTTTTAGGCCGAATGAGCAAATATGCTTGTTTCTGCCAATTGCAGCAAAATACTGAAAGGAAAGTGGGTTTGCCTTCATATTTGAGCCAGAACAACTCAGTTCAGCATGGAAATATCATTGCAACAGCTTTTATTTAGCCAGAAATCAAGAGTGTACGTTTTTATGCGCTTAAAAGCATTTTCAGGCCGAATGAGCAAATATGCTTGTTTCTGCCAATTGCAGCAAAATACTGAAAGGAAAGTGGGTTTGCCTTCATATTTGAGCCAGAACAACTCAGTTCAGCATGGAAATATCATTGCAACAGCTTTTATTTAGCCAGAAATCAAGAGTGTAAGTTTTTATGCGCTTAAAAGCATTTTCAGGCCGAATGAGCAAATAAGCTGATTTCTGCCAATTGCAGCAAAATACTGAAAGGAAAGTGGGTTTGCCTTCATATTTGAGCCAGAACAACTCAGTTCAGCATGGTAATATCATTGCAACAGCTTTTATTTAGCCAGAAATCAAGAGTGTAAGTTTTTATGCGCTTAAAAGCATTTTCAGGCCGAATGAGCAAATATGCTTGTTTCTGCCAATTGCAGCAAAATACTGAAAGGAAAGTGGGTTTGCCTTCATATTTGAGGCAGAACAACTCAGTTCAGCATGGAAATATCATTGCAACAGCTTTTATTTAGCCAGAAATCAAGACTGTAAGTTTTTATGTGCTTAAAAGCATTTTCAGGCCAAATAAGCTGATTTCTGCCAATTGCAGCAAAATACTGAAAGGAAAGTGGGTTTGCCTTCATATTTGAGCCAGAACAACTCAGTTCAGCATGGAAATATCATTGCAACAGCTTTTATTTAGCCAGAAATCAAGACTGTAAGTTTTTATGCGCTTAAAAGCATTTTCAGGCCGAATGAGCAATTATGCTTGTTTCTGCCAATTGCAGCAAAATACTGAAAGGAAAGTGGGTTTGCCTTCATATTTGAGCCAGAACAACTCAGTTCAGCATGGAAATATCATTGCAACAGCTTTTATTTAGCCAGAAATCAAGAGTGTAAGTTTTTATGCGCTTAAAAGCATTTTCAGGCCGAATGAGCAATTATGCTTGTTTCTGCCAATTGCAGCAAAATACTGAAAGGAAAGTGGGTTTGCCTTCATATTTGAGCCAGAACAACTCAGTTCAGCATGGAAATATCATTGCAACAGCTTTTATTTAGCCAGAAATCAAGAGTGTAAGTTTTTATGCGCTTAAAAGCATTTTCAGGCCGAATGAGCAAATATGCTTGTTTCTGCCAATTGCAGCAAAATACTGAAAGGAAAGTGGGTTTGCCTTCATATTTGAGCCAGAACAACTCAGTTCAGCATGGAAATATCATTGCAACAGCTTTTATTTAGCCAGAAATCAAGAGTGTAAGTTTTTATGCGCTTAAAAGCATTTTCAGGCCGAAGGAGCAAATATGCTTGTTTCTGCCAATTGCAGCAAAATACTGAAAGGAAAGTGGGTTTGCCTTTGTATTTGAGCCAGAACAACTCAGTTCAGCATGGAAATATCATTGCAACAGCTTTTATTTAGCCAGAAATCAAGAGTGTAAGTTTTTATGCGCTTAAAAGCATTTTCAGGCCGAATGAGCAAATATGCTTGTTTCTGCCAATTGCAGCAAAATACTGAAAGGAAAGTGGGTTTGCCTTCATATTTGAGCCAGAACAACTCAGTTCAGCATGGAAATATCATTGCAACAGCTTTTATTTAGCCAGAAATCAAGAGTGTAAGTTTTTATGCGCTTAAAAGCATTTTCAGGCCGAAGGAGCAAATATGCTTGTTTCTGCCAATTGCACCAAATACTGAAAGGAAAGTGGGTTTGCCTTCATATTTGAGCCAGAACAACTCAGTTCAGCATGGAAATATCATTGCAACAGCTTTTATTTAGCCAGAAATCAAGAGTGTAAGTTTTTATGCGCTTAAAAGCATTTTCAGGCCGAATGAGCAAATATGCTTGTTTCTGCCAATTGCAGCAAAATACTGAAAGGAAAGTGGGTTTGCCTTTATATTTGAGCCAGAACAACTCAGTTCAGCATGGAAATATCATTGCAACAGCTTTTATTTAGCCAGAAATCAAGAGTGTAAGTTTTTATGCGCTTAAAAGCATTTTCAGGCCGAAGGAGCAAATATGCTTGTTTCTGCCAATTGCAGCAAAATACTGAAAGGAAAGTGGGTTTGCCTTCATATTTGAGCCAGAACAACTCAGTTCAGCATGGAAATATCATTGCAACAGCTTCTATTTAGCCAGAAATCAAGAGTGTAAGTTTTTATGCGCTTAAAAGCATTTTCAGGCCACATAAGCTGATTTCTGCCAATTGCAGCAAAATACTGAAAGGAAAGTGGGTTTGCCTTCATATTTGAGCCAGAACAACTCAGATCAGCATGGAAATATCATTGCGACAGCTTTTATTTAGCCAGAAATCAAGAGTGTAAGTTTTTATGCGCTTAACAGCATTTACAGGCCAAATAAGCTGATTTCTGCCAATTGCACCAAAATACTGAAAGGAAAGTGGGTTTGCCTTCATATTTGAGCCAGAACAACTCAATTCAGCATGGAAATATCATTGCAACAGCTTTTATTTAGCCAGAAATCAAGAGTGTAAGTTTTTATGCGCTTAAAAGCATTTACAGGCCGAATAAGCTGATTTCTGCCAATTGCAGCAAAATACTGAAAGGAAAGTGGGTTTGCCTTCATATTTGACCCAGAACAACTCAGTTCAGCATGGAAATATCATTGCAACAGTTTTTTTTAACCAGAAATCAAGAGTGTACGTTTTTACGCGTTTAAAAGCATTTTCAGGCCGGATGAGCAAATATGCTTGTTTCTGCCAATTGCAGCAAAATACTGAAAGGAAAGTGGGTTTGCCTTCATATTTGAGCCAAAACAACTCAGTTCAGCATGGAAATATCATTGCAACAGCTTTCATTAAGCCAGAAATCAAGAGTGTAAGTTTTTATGCGCTTAAAAGCATTTTCAAGCCGAATGAGCAAATATACTTGTTTTTGCCAATTGCAGCAAAATACTGAAAGGAAAGTGGGTTTGTCTTCATATTTTCCCCAGAACAACTCAGTTCAGCATGGAAATATCATTGCAAAAGCTTTTATTTAGCCAGAAATCAAGAGTGTAAGTTTTTATGCGCTTAAAAGCATTTTCAGGCCGAATGAGCAAATATGCTTGTTTCTGCCAATTGCAGCAAAATACTGAAAGGAAAGTGAGTTTGCCTTCATATTTGAGCCAAAACAACTCAGTTCAGCATGGAAATATCATTGCAACAGCTTTTATTTAGCCAGAAATCAAGATTGTAAGTTTTTATGCGCTTAAAAGCATTTTCAGGCCGAATGAGCAAATATGCTTGTTTCTGCCAAATGCAGCAAAATACTGAAAGGAAAGTGGGTCTGCCTTCATATTTGAGCCAGAACAACTCAGTTCAGCATGGAAATATCATTGCAACAGCTTTTATTTAGCCAGAAATCAATACTTTAAGTTTTTTTGCGCTTAAAAGCATTTTCAGGTCAAATAAGCTGATTTCTGACAATTGCAAAAAAATACTGAAAGGAAAGTGGGTTTGCCTTCATATTTGACACAGAACAACTCAGTTCAGCATGGAAATATCATTGCAACAGTTTTTTTTAACCAGAAATCAAGAGTGTACGTTTTTACGCGTTTAAAAGCATTTTCAGGCCGGATGAGCAAATATGCTTGTTTCTGCCAATTGCAGCAAAATACTGAAAGGAAAGTGGGTTTGCTTTCATATTTGAGCCAAAACAACTCAGTTCAGCATGGAAATATCATTGCAACAGCTTTTATTTAGCCAGAAATCAAGAGTGTAAGTTTTTATGCGCTTAAAAGCATTTTCAAGCCGAATGAGCAAATATGCTTGTTTTTGCCAATTGCAGCAAAATACTGAAAAGAAAGTGGGTTTGCCTTCATATTTTCGCCAGAACAACTCAGTTCAGCATGGAAATATCATTGCAAAAGCTTTTATTTAGCCAGAAATCAAGAGTGTAAGTTTTTATGCGCTTAACAGCATTTACAGGCCAAATAAGCTGATTTCTGCCAATTGCACCAAAATACTGAAAGGAAAGTGGGTTTGCCTTCATATTTGAGCCAGAACAACTCAGTTCAGCATGGAAATATCATTGCAACAGCTTTTATTTAGCCAGAAATCAAGAGTGTAAGTTTTTATGCGCTTAAAAGCATTTTCAAGCCGAATGAGCAAATATGCTTGTTTTTGCCAATTGCAGCAAAATACTGAAAGGAAAGTGGGTTTGTCTTCATATTTTCCCCAGAACAACTCAGTTCAGCATAGAAATATCGTTGCAAAAGCTTTTATTTAGCCAGAAATCAAGAGTGTAAGTTTTTATGCGCTTAAAAGCATTTTCAGGCCGAATGAGCAAATATGCTTGTTTCTGCCAATTGCAGCAAAATACTGAAAGGAAAGTGAGTTTGCCTTCATATTTGAGCCAAAACAACTCAGTTCAGCATGGAAATATCATTGCAACAGCTTTTATTTAGCCAGAAATCAAGATTGTAAGTTTTTATGCGCTTAAAAGCATTTTCAGGCCGAATGAGCAAATATGCTTGTTTCTGCCAAATGCAGCAAAATACTGAAAGGAAAGTGGGTTTGCCTTCATATTTGAGCCAGAACAACTCAGTTCAGCATGGAAATATCATTGCAACAGCTTTTATTTAGCCAGAAATCAATACTTTAAGTTTTTTTGCGCTTAAAAGCATTTTCAGGTCAAATAAGCTGATTTCTGACAATTGCAAAAAAATACTGAAAGGAAAGTGGGTTTGCCTTCATATTTGACACAGAACAACTCAGTTCAGCATGGAAATATCATTGCAACAGTTTTTTTTAACCAGAAATCAAGAGTGTACGTTTTTACGCGTTTAAATACATTTTCAGGCCGGATGAGCAAATATGCTTGTTTCTGCCAATTGCAGCAAAATACTGAAAGGAAAGTGGGTTTGCTTTCATATTTGAGCCAAAACAACTCAGTTCAGCATGGAAATATCATTGCAACAGCTTTTATTTAGCCAGAAATCAAGAGTGTAAGTTTTTATGCGCTTAAAAGCATTTTCAAGCCGAATGAGCAAATATGCTTGTTTTTGCCAATTGCAGCAAAATACTGAAAGGAAAGTGGGTTTGTCTTCATATTTTCCCCAGAACAACTCAGTTCAGCATGGAAATATCATTGCAAAAGCTTTTATTTAGCCAGAAATCAAGAGCGTAAGTTTTTATGCGCTTAAAAGCATTTTCAGGCCGAATTAGCAAATATGCTTGTTTCTGCCAATTGCAGCAAAATACTGAAAGGAAAGTGGGTTTGCCTTCATATTTGAGCCAAAACAACTCAGTTCAGCATGGAAATATCATTGCAACAGCTTTTATTTAGCCAGAAATCAAGAGTGTAAGTTTTTATGCGCTTAAAAGCATTTTCAGGCCACATAAGCTGATTTCTGCCAATTGCAGCAAAATACTGAAAGGAAAGTGGGTTTGCCTTCATATTTGACCCAGAACAACTCAGTTCAGCATGGAAATATCATTGCAACAGCATTTATTTAGCCAGAAATCAAGAGTGTACGTTTTTATGCGCTTAAAAGCATTTTCAGGCCGAATGAGCTGATTTCTGCCAATTGCAGCAAAATACTGAAAGGAAAATGGGTTTTCCTTCATATTTGAACCAGAACTACTGAATTCAGTATGGAAATATCATTCCAACAGCTTTTATTTAGCCAGAAATCAAGAGTGTAAGTTTTTATGCGCTTAAAAGCATTTTCAGGCCGAATGAGCTGATTTCTGCCAATTGCAGCAAAATTATGAAAGGAAAGTGGGTTTGCCTTCATATTTGAGCCAAAACAACTCAGTTCAGCATGGAAATATCATTGCAACAGCTTTTATTTAGCCAGAAATCAAGATTGTAAGTTTTTATGCGCTTAAAAGCATTTTCAGGCCGAATGAGCAAATATGCTTGTTTCTGCCAAATGCAGCAAAATACTGAAAGGAAAGTGGGTTTGCCTTCATATTTGACCCAGAACAACTCAGTTCAGCATGGAAATATCATTGCAACAGCTTTTATTTAGCCAGAAATCAAGAGTGTAAGTTTTTATGCGCTTAAAAGCATTTTCAGGCTGAATGAGCAAATATGCTTGTTTCTGCCAATTGCAGCAAAATACTGAAAGGAAAGTGGGTTTGCCTTCATATTTGACCCAGAACAACTCAGTTCAGCATGGAAATATCATTGCAGTAGCTTTTATTTAGCCAGAAATCAAGAGTGTACGTTTTTATGCGCTTAAAAGCATTTTCAGGTCAAATAAGCTGATTTCTGACAATTGCAAAAAAATACTGAAAGGAAAGTGGGTTTGCCTTCATATTTGACACAGAACAACTCAGTTCAGCATTGAAATATCATTGCAACAGCTTTTATTTAGCCAGAAATCAAGAGTGTAAGTTTTTATGCGCTTAAAAGCATTTTCAGGCCGAATGAGCAAATATGCTTGTTTCTGCCAATTGCAGCAAAAGACTGAAAGGAAAGTGGGTTTGCCTTCATATTTGACACAGAACAACTCAGTTCAGCATGGAAATATCATTGCAACAGCTTTTTATTTAGCCAGAAATCAAGAGTGTAAGTTTTTATGCGCTTAAAAGTATTTTCAGGCTGAATGAGCAAATATGCTTGTTTCTGCCAATTGCAGCAAAATACTGAAAGGAAAGTGGGTCTGCCTTCATATTTGAGCCAGAACAACTCAGTTCAGCATGGAAATATCATTGCAACAGCTTTTATTTTGCCAGAAATCAATACTTTAAGTTTTTTTGCGCTTAAAAGCATTTTCAGGTCAAATAAGCTGATTTCTGACAATTGCAAAAAAATACTGAAAGGAAAGTGGGTTTGCCTTCATATTTGACACAGAACAACTCAGTTCAGCATGGAAATATCATTGCAACAGTTTTTTTTAACCAGAAATCAAGAGTGTACGTTTTTACGCGTTTAAAAGCATTTTCAGGCCGGATGAGCAAATATGCTTGTTTCTGCCAATTGCAGCAAAATACTGAAAGGAAAGTGGGTTTGCTTTCATATTTGAGCCAAAACAACTCAGTTCAGCATGGAAATATCATTGCAAAAGCTTTTATTTAGCCAGAAATCAAGAGTGTAAGTTTTTATGCGCTTAACAGCATTTACAGGCCAAATAAGCTGATTTCTGCCAATTGCACCAAAATACTGAAAGGAAAGTGGGTTTGCCTTCATATTTGAGCCAGAACAACTCAGTTCAGCATGGAAATATCGTTGCAAAAGCTTTTATTTAGCCAGAAATCAAGAGTGTAAGTTTTTATGCGCTTAAAAGCATTTTCAAGCCGAATGAGCAAATATGCTTGTTTTTGCCAATTGCAGCAAAATACTGAAAGGAAAGTGGGTTTGTCTTCATATTTTCCCCAGAACAACTCAGTTCAGCATGGAAATATCGTTGCAAAAGCTTTTATTTAGCCAGAAATCAAGAGTGTAAGTTTTTATGCGCTTAAAAGCATTTTCAGGCCGAATGAGCAAATATGCTTGTTTCTGCCAATTGCAGCAAAATACTGAAAGGAAAGTGAGTTTGCCTTCATATTTGAGCCAAAACAACTCAGTTCAGCATGGAAATATCATTGCAACAGCTTTTATTTAGCCAGAAATCAAGATTGTAAGTTTTTATGCGCTTAAAAGCATTTTCAGGCTGAATGAGCAAATATGCTTGTTTCTGCCAATTGCAGCAAAATACTGAAAGGAAAGTGGGTTTGCCTTCATATTTGACCCAGAACAACTCAGTTCAGCATGGAAATATCATTGCAGTAGCTTTTATTTAGCCAGAAATCAAGAGTGTACGTTTTTATGCGCTTAAAAGCATTTCCAGGCTGAATGAGCAAATATGCTTGTTTCTGCCAATTGCAGCAAAATACTGAAATGAAAGTGGGTCTGCCTTCATATTTGAGCCAGAACAACTCAGTTCAGCATGGAAATATCATTGCAACAGCTTTTATTTAGCCAGAAATCAATACTTTAAGTTTTTTTGCGCTTAAAAGCATTTTCAGGTCAAATAAGCTGATTTCTGACAATTGCAAAAAAATACTGAAAGGAAAGTGGGTTTGCCTTCATATTTGACCCAGAACAACTCAGTTCAGCATGGAAATATCATTGCAACAGCTTTTATTTAGCCAGAAATCAAGAGTGTAAGTTTTTATGCGCTTAAAAGCATTTTCAGGCCGAATTAGCAAATATGCTTGTTTCTGCCAATTGCAGCAAAATACTGAAAGGAAAGTGGGTTTGCCTTCATATTTGAGCCAAAACAACTCAGTTCAGCATGGAAATATCATTGCAACAGCTTTTATTTAGCCAGAAATCAAGAGTGTAAGTTTTTATGCGCTTAAAAGCATTTTCAGGCCGAATGAGCAAATATGCTTGTTTCTGCCAAGTGCACCAAAAGACTGAAAGGAAAGTGGGTTTGCCTTCATATTTGACACAGAAAAACTCAGTTCAGCATGGAAATATCATTGCAACAGCTTTTTATTTAGCCAGAAATCAAGAGTGTAAGTTTTTATGCGCTTAAAAGCATTTTCAGGCCACATAAGCTGATTTCTGCCAATTGCAGCAAAATACTGAAAGGAAAGTGGGTTTGCCTTCATATTTGACCCAGAACAACTCAGTTCAGCATGGAAATATCATTGCAACAGCATTTATTTAGCCAGAAATCAAGAGTGTACGTTTTTATGCGCTTAAAAGCATTTTCAGGCCGAATGAGCTGATTTCTGCCAATTGCAGCAAAATACTGAAAGGAAAATGGGTTTTCCTTCATATTTGAACCAGAACTACTGAATTCAGTATGGAAATATCATTCCAACAGCTTTTATTTAGCCAGAAATCAAGAGTGTAAGTTTTTATGCGCTTAACAGCATTTTCAGGCCGAATGAGCTGATTTCTGCCAATTGCAGCAAAATTATGAAAGGAAAGTGGGTTTGCCTTCATATTTGAGCCAAAACAACTCAGTTCAGCATGGAAATATCATTGCAACAGCTTTTATTTAGCCAGAAATCAAGATTGTAAGTTTTTATGCGCTTAAAAGCATTTTCAGGCCGAATGAGCAAATATGCTTGTTTCTGCCAAATGCAGCAAAATACTGAAAGGAAAGTGGGTTTGCCTTCATATTTGACCCAGAACAACTCAGTTCAGCATGGAAATATCATTGCAACAGCTTTTATTTAGCCAGAAATCAATACTTTAAGTTTTTTTGCGCTTAAAAGCATTTTCAGGTCAAATAAGCTGATTTCTGACAATTGCAAAAAAATACTGAAAGGAAAGTGGGTTTGCCTTCATATTTGACACAGAACAACTCAGTTCAGCATGGAAATATCATTGCAACAGTTTTTTTTAACCAGAAATCAAGAGTGTACGTTTTTACGCGTTTAAAAGCATTTTCAGGCCGGATGAGCAAATATGCTTGTTTCTGCCAATTGCAGCAAAATACTGAAAGGAAAATGGGTTTGCCTTCATATTTGAGCCAAAACAACTCAGTTCAGCAGGGAAATATCATTGCAACAGCTTTTATTTAGCCAGAAATCAAGAGTGTAAGTTTTTATGCGCTTAAAAGCATTTTCAAGCCGAATGAGCAAATATGCTTGTTTTTGCCAATTGCAGCAAAATACTGAAAGGAAAGTGGGTTTGCCTTCATATTTGACCCAGAACAACTCAGTTCAGCATGGAAATATCATTGCAACAGCTTTTATTTAGCCAGAAATCAAGAGTGTAAGTTTTTATGCGCTTAAAAGCATTTTCAGGCCACATAAGCTGATTTCTGCCAATTGCAGCAAAATACTGAAAGGAAAGTGGGTTTGCCTTCATATTTGACCCAGAACAACTCAGTTCAGCTTGGAAATATCATTGCAACAGCTTTTATTTAGCCAGAAATCAAGAGTGTAAGTTTTTATGTGCTTAAAAGCATTTACAGGCCGAATAAGCTGATTTCTGCCAATTGCAGCAAAATACTGAAAGGAAAGTGGGTTTGCCTTCATATTTGAGCCAAAACAACTCAGTTCAGCATGGAAATATCATTGCAACAGCTTTTATTTAGCCAGAAATCAAGACTGTACGTTTTTATGCGCTTAAAAGCATTTTCAGGCCGAATGAGCAAATATGCTTGTTTCTGCCAATTGCAGCAAAATACTGAAAGGAAAGTGAGTTTGCCTTCATATTTGAGCCAAAACAACTCAGTTCAGCATGGAAATATCATTGCAACAGCTTTTATTTAGCCAGAAATCAAGACTGTACGTTTTTATGCGCTTAAAAGCATTTTCAGGCTGAATGAGCAAATATGCTTGTTTCTGCCAATTGCAGCAAAATACTGAAAGGAAAGTGGGTTTGCCTTCATATTTGACCCAGAACAACTCAGTTCAGCATGGAAATATCATTGCAGTAGCTTTTATTTAGCCAGAAATCAAGAGTGTACGTTTTTATGCGCTTAAAAGTATTTCCAGGCTGAATGAGCAAATATGCTTGTTTCTGCCAATTGCAGCAAAATACTGAAAGGAAAGTGGGTCTGCCTTCATATTTGAGCCAGAACAACTCAGTTCAGCATGGAAATATCATTGCAGTAGCTTTTATTTAGCCAGAAATCAAGAGTGTACGTTTTTATGCGCTTAAAAGTATTTCCAGGCTGAATGAGCAAATATGCTTGTTTCTGCCAATTGCAGCAAAATACTGAAAGGAAAGTGGGTCTGCCTTCATATTTGAGCCAGAACAACTCAGTTCAGCATGGAAATATCATTGCAACAGCTTTTATTTTGCCAGAAATCAATACTTTAAGTTTTTTTGCGCTTAAAAGCATTTTCAGGTCAAATAAGCTGATTTCTGACAATTGCAAAAAAATACTGAAAGGAAAGTGGGTTTGCCTTCATATTTGACACAGAACAACTCAGTTCAGCATGGAAATATCATTGCAACAGTTTTTTTTAACCAGAAATCAAGAGTGTACGTTTTTACGCGTTTAAAAGCATTTTCAGGCCGGATGAGCAAATATGCTTGTTTCTGCCAATTGCAGCAAAATACTGAAAGGAAAGTGGGTTTGCTTTCATATTTGAGCCAAAACAACTCAGTTCAGCATGGAAATATCATTGCAAAAGCTTTTATTTAGCCAGAAATCAAGAGTGTAAGTTTTTATGCGCTTAACAGCATTTACAGGCCAAATAAGCTGATTTCTGCCAATTGCACCAAAATACTGAAAGGAAAGTGGGTTTGCCTTCATATTTGAGCCAGAACAACTCAGTTCAGCATGGAAATATCGTTGCAAAAGCTTTTATTTAGCCAGAAATCAAGAGTGTAAGTTTTTATGCGCTTAAAAGCATTTTCAAGCCGAATGAGCAAATATGCTTGTTTTTGCCAATTGCAGCAAAATACTGAAAGGAAAGTGGGTTTGTCTTCATATTTTCCCCAGAACAACTCAGTTCAGCATGGAAATATCGTTGCAAAAGCTTTTATTTAGCCAGAAATCAAGAGTGTAAGTTTTTATGCGCTTAAAAGCATTTTCAGGCCGAATGAGCAAATATGCTTGTTTCTGCCAATTGCAGCAAAATACTGAAAGGAAAGTGAGTTTGCCTTCATATTTGAGCCAAAACAACTCAGTTCAGCATGGAAATATCATTGCAACAGCTTTTATTTAGCCAGAAATCAAGATTGTAAGTTTTTATGCGCTTAAAAGCATTTTCAGGCTGAATGAGCAAATATGCTTGTTTCTGCCAATTGCAGCAAAATACTGAAAGGAAAGTGGGTTTGCCTTCATATTTGACCCAGAACAACTCAGTTCAGCATGGAAATATCATTGCAGTAGCTTTTATTTAGCCAGAAATCAAGAGTGTACGTTTTTATGCGCTTAAAAGCATTTCCAGGCTGAATGAGCAAATATGCTTGTTTCTGCCAATTGCAGCAAAATACTGAAATGAAAGTGGGTCTGCCTTCATATTTGAGCCAGAACAACTCAGTTCAGCATGGAAATATCATTGCAACAGCTTTTATTTAGCCAGAGATCAATACTTTAAGTTTTTTTGCGCTTAAAAGCATTTTCAGGTCAAATAAGCTGATTTCTGACAATTGCAAAAAAATACTGAAAGGAAAGTGGGTTTGCCTTCATATTTGACACAGAACAACTCAGTTCAGCATGGAAATATCATTGCAACAGTTTTTTTTAACCAGAAATCAAGAGTGTACGTTTTTACGCGTTTAAAAGCATTTTCAGGCCGGATGAGCAAATATGCTTGTTTCTGCCAATTGCAGCAAAATACTGAAAGGAAAATGGGTTTGCCTTCATATTTGAGCCAAAACAACTCAGTTCAGCAGGGAAATATCATTGCAACAGCTTTTATTTAGCCAGAAATCAAGAGTGTAAGTTTTTATGCGCTTAAAAGCATTTTCAAGCCGAATGAGCAAATATGCTTGTTTTTGCCAATTGCAGCAAAATACTGAAAGGAAAGTGGGTTTGCCTTCATATTTGACCCAGAACAACTCAGTTCAGCATGGAAATATCATTGCAACAGCTTTTATTTAGCCAGAAATCAAGAGTGTAAGTTTTTATGCGCTTAAAAGCATTTTCAGGCCACATAAGCTGATTTCTGCCAATTGCAGCAAAATACTGAAAGGAAAGTGGGTTTGCCTTCATATTTGAGCCAGAACAACTCAGATCAGCATGGAAATATCATTGCGACAGCTTTTATTTAGCCAGAAATCAAGAGTGTAAGTTTTTATGCGCTTAACAGCATTTACAGGCCAAATAAGCTGATTTCTGCCAATTGCACCAAAATACTGAAAGGAAAGTGGGTTTGCCTTCATATTTGAGCCAGAACAACTCAATTCAGCATGGAAATATCATTGCAACAGCTTTTATTTAGCCAGAAATCAAGAGTGTAAGTTTTTATGCGCTTAAAAGCATTTACAGGCCGAATAAGCTGATTTCTGCCAATTGCAGCAAAATACTGAAAGGAAAGTGGGTTTGCCTTCATATTTGACCCAGAACAACTCAGTTCAGCATGGAAATATCATTGCAACAGTTTTTTTTAACCAGAAATCAAGAGTGTACGTTTTTACGCGTTTAAAAGCATTTTCAGGCCGGATGAGCAAATATGCTTGTTTCTGCCAATTGCAGCAAAATACTGAAAGGAAAGTGGGTTTGCCTTCATATTTGAGCCAAAACAACTCAGTTCAGCATGGAAATATCATTGCAACAGCTTTTATTTAGCCAGAAATCAAGATTGTAAGTTTTTATGCGCTTAAAAGCATTTTCAGGCTGAATGAGCAAATATGCTTGTTTCTGCCAATTGCAGCAAAATACTGAAAGGAAAGTGGGTTTGCCTTCATATTTGACCCAGAACAACTCAGTTCAGCATGGAAATATCATTGCAGTAGCTTTTATTTAGCCAGAAATCAAGAGTGTACGTTTTTATGCGCTTAAAAGCATTTCCAGGCTGAATGAGCAAATATGCTTGTTTCTGCCAATTGCAGCAAAATACTGAAATGAAAGTGGGTCTGCCTTCATATTTGAGCCAGAACAACTCAGTTCAGCATGGAAATATCATTGCAACAGCTTTTATTTAGCCAGAAATCAATACTTTAAGTTTTTTTGCGCTTAAAAGCATTTTCAGGTCAAATAAGCTGATTTCTGACAATTGCAAAAAAATACTGAAAGGAAAGTGGGTTTGCCTTCATATTTGACCCAGAACAACTCAGTTCAGCATGGAAATATCATTGCAACAGCTTTTATTTAGCCAGAAATCAAGAGTGTAAGTTTTTATGCGCTTAAAAGCATTTTCAGGCCGAATTAGCAAATATGCTTGTTTCTGCCAATTGCAGCAAAATACTGAAAGGAAAGTGGGTTTGCCTTCATATTTGAGCCAAAACAACTCAGTTCAGCATGGAAATATCATTGCAACAGCTTTTATTTAGCCAGAAATCAAGAGTGTAAGTTTTTATGCGCTTAAAAGCATTTTCAGGCCGAATGAGCAAATATGCTTGTTTCTGCCAAGTGCACCAAAAGACTGAAAGGAAAGTGGGTTTGCCTTCATATTTGACACAGAAAAACTCAGTTCAGCATGGAAATATCATTGCAACAGCTTTTTATTTAGCCAGAAATCAAGAGTGTAAGTTTTTATGCGCTTAAAAGCATTTTCAGGCCACATAAGCTGATTTCTGCCAATTGCAGCAAAATACTGAAAGGAAAGTGGGTTTGCCTTCATATTTGACCCAGAACAACTCAGTTCAGCATGGAAATATCATTGCAACAGCATTTATTTAGCCAGAAATCAAGAGTGTACGTTTTTATGCGCTTAAAAGCATTTTCAGGCCGAATGAGCTGATTTCTGCCAATTGCAGCAAAATACTGAAAGGAAAATGGGTTTTCCTTCATATTTGAACCAGAACTACTGAATTCAGTATGGAAATATCATTCCAACAGCTTTTATTTAGCCAGAAATCAAGAGTGTAAGTTTTTATGCGCTTAACAGCATTTTCAGGCCGAATGAGCTGATTTCTGCCAATTGCAGCAAAATTATGAAAGGAAAGTGGGTTTGCCTTCATATTTGAGCCAAAACAACTCAGTTCAGCATGGAAATATCATTGCAACAGCTTTTATTTAGCCAGAAATCAAGATTGTAAGTTTTTATGCGCTTAAAAGCATTTTCAGGCCGAATGAGCAAATATGCTTGTTTCTGCCAAATGCAGCAAAATACTGAAAGGAAAGTGGGTTTGCCTTCATATTTGACCCAGAACAACTCAGTTCAGCATGGAAATATCATTGCAACAGCTTTTATTTAGCCAGAAATCAATACTTTAAGTTTTTTTGCGCTTAAAAGCATTTTCAGGTCAAATAAGCTGATTTCTGACAATTGCAAAAAAATACTGAAAGGAAAGTGGGTTTGCCTTCATATTTGACACAGAACAACTCAGTTCAGCATGGAAATATCATTGCAACAGTTTTTTTTAACCAGAAATCAAGAGTGTACGTTTTTACGCGTTTAAAAGCATTTTCAGGCCGGATGAGCAAATATGCTTGTTTCTGCCAATTGCAGCAAAATACTGAAAGGAAAATGGGTTTGCCTTCATATTTGAGCCAAAACAACTCAGTTCAGCAGGGAAATATCATTGCAACAGCTTTTATTTAGCCAGAAATCAAGAGTGTAAGTTTTTATGCGCTTAAAAGCATTTTCAAGCCGAATGAGCAAATATGCTTGTTTTTGCCAATTGCAGCAAAATACTGAAAGGAAAGTGGGTTTGCCTTCATATTTGACCCAGAACAACTCAGTTCAGCATGGAAATATCATTGCAACAGCTTTTATTTAGCCAGAAATCAAGAGTGTAAGTTTTTATGCGCTTAAAAGCATTTTCAGGCCACATAAGCTGATTTCTGCCAATTGCAGCAAAATACTGAAAGGAAAGTGGGTTTGCCTTCATATTTGACCCAGAACAACTCAGTTCAGCTTGGAAATATCATTGCAACAGCTTTTATTTAGCCAGAAATCAAGAGTGTAAGTTTTTATGTGCTTAAAAGCATTTACAGGCCGAATAAGCTGATTTCTGCCAATTGCAGCAAAATACTGAAAGGAAAGTGGGTTTGCCTTCATATTTGAGCCAAAACAACTCAGTTCAGCATGGAAATATCATTGCAACAGCTTTTATTTAGCCAGAAATCAAGACTGTACGTTTTTATGCGCTTAAAAGCATTTTCAGGCCGAATGAGCAAATATGCTTGTTTCTGCCAATTGCAGCAAAATACTGAAAGGAAAGTGAGTTTGCCTTCATATTTGAGCCAAAACAACTCAGTTCAGCATGGAAATATCATTGCAACAGCTTTTATTTAGCCAGAAATCAAGACTGTACGTTTTTATGCGCTTAAAAGCATTTTCAGGCTGAATGAGCAAATATGCTTGTTTCTGCCAATTGCAGCAAAATACTGAAAGGAAAGTGGGTTTGCCTTCATATTTGACCCAGAACAACTCAGTTCAGCATGGAAATATCATTGCAGTAGCTTTTATTTAGCCAGAAATCAAGAGTGTACGTTTTTATGCGCTTAAAAGTATTTCCAGGCTGAATGAGCAAATATGCTTGTTTCTGCCAATTGCAGCAAAATACTGAAAGGAAAGTGGGTCTGCCTTCATATTTGAGCCAGAACAACTCAGTTCAGCATGGAAATATCATTGCAGTAGCTTTTATTTAGCCAGAAATCAAGAGTGTACGTTTTTATGCGCTTAAAAGTATTTCCAGGCTGAATGAGCAAATATGCTTGTTTCTGCCAATTGCAGCAAAATACTGAAAGGAAAGTGGGTCTGCCTTCATATTTGAGCCAGAACAACTCAGTTCAGCATGGAAATATCATTGCAACAGCTTTTATTTTGCCAGAAATCAATACTTTAAGTTTTTTTGCGCTTAAAAGCATTTTCAGGTCAAATAAGCTGATTTCTGACAATTGCAAAAAAATACTGAAAGGAAAGTGGGTTTGCCTTCATATTTGACACAGAACAACTCAGTTCAGCATGGAAATATCATTGCAACAGTTTTTTTTAACCAGAAATCAAGAGTGTACGTTTTTACGCGTTTAAAAGCATTTTCAGGCCGGATGAGCAAATATGCTTGTTTCTGCCAATTGCAGCAAAATACTGAAAGGAAAGTGGGTTTGCTTTCATATTTGAGCCAAAACAACTCAGTTCAGCATGGAAATATCATTGCAAAAGCTTTTATTTAGCCAGAAATCAAGAGTGTAAGTTTTTATGCGCTTAACAGCATTTACAGGCCAAATAAGCTGATTTCTGCCAATTGCACCAAAATACTGAAAGGAAAGTGGGTTTGCCTTCATATTTGAGCCAGAACAACTCAGTTCAGCATGGAAATATCGTTGCAAAAGCTTTTATTTAGCCAGAAATCAAGAGTGTAAGTTTTTATGCGCTTAAAAGCATTTTCAAGCCGAATGAGCAAATATGCTTGTTTTTGCCAATTGCAGCAAAATACTGAAAGGAAAGTGGGTTTGTCTTCATATTTTCCCCAGAACAACTCAGTTCAGCATGGAAATATCGTTGCAAAAGCTTTTATTTAGCCAGAAATCAAGAGTGTAAGTTTTTATGCGCTTAAAAGCATTTTCAGGCCGAATGAGCAAATATGCTTGTTTCTGCCAATTGCAGCAAAATACTGAAAGGAAAGTGAGTTTGCCTTCATATTTGAGCCAAAACAACTCAGTTCAGCATGGAAATATCATTGCAGTAGCTTTTATTTAGCCAGAAATCAAGAGTGTACGTTTTTATGCGCTTAAAAGCATTTCCAGGCTGAATGAGCAAATATGCTTGTTTCTGCCAATTGCAGCAAAATACTGAAATGAAAGTGGGTCTGCCTTCATATTTGAGCCAGAACAACTCAGTTCAGCATGGAAATATCATTGCAACAGCTTTTATTTAGCCAGAGATCAATACTTTAAGTTTTTTTGCGCTTAAAAGCATTTTCAGGTCAAATAAGCTGATTTCTGACAATTGCAAAAAAATACTGAAAGGAAAGTGGGTTTGCCTTCATATTTGACACAGAACAACTCAGTTCAGCATGGAAATATCATTGCAACAGTTTTTTTTAACCAGAAATCAAGAGTGTACGTTTTTACGCGTTTAAAAGCATTTTCAGGCCGGATGAGCAAATATGCTTGTTTCTGCCAATTGCAGCAAAATACTGAAAGGAAAATGGGTTTGCCTTCATATTTGAGCCAAAACAACTCAGTTCAGCAGGGAAATATCATTGCAACAGCTTTTATTTAGCCAGAAATCAAGAGTGTAAGTTTTTATGCGCTTAAAAGCATTTTCAAGCCGAATGAGCAAATATGCTTGTTTTTGCCAATTGCAGCAAAATACTGAAAGGAAAGTGGGTTTGCCTTCATATTTGACCCAGAACAACTCAGTTCAGCATGGAAATATCATTGCAACAGCTTTTATTTAGCCAGAAATCAAGAGTGTAAGTTTTTATGCGCTTAAAAGCATTTTCAGGCCACATAAGCTGATTTCTGCCAATTGCAGCAAAATACTGAAAGGAAAGTGGGTTTGCCTTCATATTTGAGCCAGAACAACTCAGATCAGCATGGAAATATCATTGCGACAGCTTTTATTTAGCCAGAAATCAAGAGTGTAAGTTTTTATGCGCTTAACAGCATTTACAGGCCAAATAAGCTGATTTCTGCCAATTGCACCAAAATACTGAAAGGAAAGTGGGTTTGCCTTCATATTTGAGCCAGAACAACTCAATTCAGCATGGAAATATCATTGCAACAGCTTTTATTTAGCCAGAAATCAAGAGTGTAAGTTTTTATGCGCTTAAAAGCATTTACAGGCCGAATAAGCTGATTTCTGCCAATTGCAGCAAAATACTGAAAGGAAAGTGGGTTTGCCTTCATATTTGACCCAGAACAACTCAGTTCAGCATGGAAATATCATTGCAACAGTTTTTTTTAACCAGAAATCAAGAGTGTACGTTTTTACGCGTTTAAAAGCATTTTCAGGCCGGATGAGCAAATATGCTTGTTTCTGCCAATTGCAGCAAAATACTGAAAGGAAAGTGGGTTTGCCTTCATATTTGAGCCAAAACAACTCAGTTCAGCATGGAAATATCATTGCAACAGCTTTCATTAAGCCAGAAATCAAGAGTGTAAGTTTTTATGCGCTTAAAAGCATTTTCAAGCCGAATGAGCAAATATACTTGTTTTTGCCAATTGCAGCAAAATACTGAAAGGAAAGTGGGTTTGTCTTCATATTTTCCCCAGAACAACTCAGTTCAGCATGGAAATATCATTGCAAAAGCTTTTATTTAGCCAGAAATCAAGAGTGTAAGTTTTTATGCGCTTAAAAGCATTTTCAGGCCGAATGAGCAAATATGCTTGTTTCTGCCAATTGCAGCAAAATACTGAAAGGAAAGTGAGTTTGCCTTCATATTTGAGCCAAAACAACTCAGTTCAGCATGGAAATATCATTGCAACAGCTTTTATTTAGCCAGAAATCAAGATTGTAAGTTTTTATGCGCTTAAAAGCATTTTCAGGCCGAATGAGCAAATATGCTTGTTTCTGCCAAATGCAGCAAAATACTGAAAGGAAAGTGGGTCTGCCTTCATATTTGAGCCAGAACAACTCAGTTCAGCATGGAAATATCATTGCAACAGCTTTTATTTAGCCAGAAATCAATACTTTAAGTTTTTTTGCGCTTAAAAGCATTTTCAGGTCAAATAAGCTGATTTCTGACAATTGCAAAAAAATACTGAAAGGAAAGTGGGTTTGCCTTCATATTTGACACAGAACAACTCAGTTCAGCATGGAAATATCATTGCAACAGTTTTTTTTAACCAGAAATCAAGAGTGTACGTTTTTACGCGTTTAAAAGCATTTTCAGGCCGGATGAGCAAATATGCTTGTTTCTGCCAATTGCAGCAAAATACTGAAAGGAAAGTGGGTTTGCTTTCATATTTGAGCCAAAACAACTCAGTTCAGCATGGAAATATCATTGCAAAAGCTTTTATTTAGCCAGAAATCAAGAGTGTAAGTTTTTATGCGCTTAACAGCATTTACAGGCCAAATAAGCTGATTTCTGCCAATTGCACCAAAATACTGAAAGGAAAGTGGGTTTGCCTTCATATTTGAGCCAGAACAACTCAGTTCAGCATGGAAATATCATTGCAACAGCTTTTATTTAGCCAGAAATCAAGAGTGTAAGTTTTTATGCGCTTAAAAGCATTTTCAAGCCGAATGAGCAAATATGCTTGTTTTTGCCAATTGCAGCAAAATACTGAAAGGAAAGTGGGTTTGTCTTCATATTTTCCCCAGAACAACTCAGTTCAGCATAGAAATATCGTTGCAAAAGCTTTTATTTAGCCAGAAATCAAGAGTGTAAGTTTTTATGCGCTTAAAAGCATTTTCAGGCCGAATGAGCAAATATGCTTGTTTCTGCCAATTGCAGCAAAATACTGAAAGGAAAGTGAGTTTGCCTTCATATTTGAGCCAAAACAACTCAGTTCAGCATGGAAATATCATTGCAACAGCTTTTATTTAGCCAGAAATCAAGATTGTAAGTTTTTATGCGCTTAAAAGCATTTTCAGGCCGAATGAGCAAATATGCTTGTTTCTGCCAAATGCAGCAAAATACTGAAAGGAAAGTGGGTTTGCCTTCATATTTGAGCCAGAACAACTCAGTTCAGCATGGAAATATCATTGCAACAGCTTTTATTTAGCCAGAAATCAATACTTTAAGTTTTTTTGCGCTTAAAAGCATTTTCAGGTCAAATAAGCTGATTTCTGACAATTGCAAAAAAATACTGAAAGGAAAGTGGGTTTGCCTTCATATTTGACACAGAACAACTCAGTTCAGCATGGAAATATCATTGCAACAGTTTTTTTTAACCAGAAATCAAGAGTGTACGTTTTTACGCGTTTAAATACATTTTCAGGCCGGATGAGCAAATATGCTTGTTTCTGCCAATTGCAGCAAAATACTGAAAGGAAAGTGGGTTTGCTTTCATATTTGAGCCAAAACAACTCAGTTCAGCATGGAAATATCATTGCAACAGCTTTTATTTAGCCAGAAATCAAGAGTGTAAGTTTTTATGCGCTTAAAAGCATTTTCAAGCCGAATGAGCAAATATGCTTGTTTTTGCCAATTGCAGCAAAATACTGAAAGGAAAGTGGGTTTGTCTTCATATTTTCCCCAGAACAACTCAGTTCAGCATGGAAATATCATTGCAAAAGCTTTTATTTAGCCAGAAATCAAGAGCGTAAGTTTTTATGCGCTTAAAAGCATTTTCAGGCCGAATTAGCAAATATGCTTGTTTCTGCCAATTGCAGCAAAATACTGAAAGGAAAGTGGGTTTGCCTTCATATTTGAGCCAAAACAACTCAGTTCAGCATGGAAATATCATTGCAACAGCTTTTATTTAGCCAGAAATCAAGAGTGTAAGTTTTTATGCGCTTAAAAGCATTTTCAGGCCACATAAGCTGATTTCTGCCAATTGCAGCAAAATACTGAAAGGAAAGTGGGTTTGCCTTCATATTTGACCCAGAACAACTCAGTTCAGCATGGAAATATCATTGCAACAGCATTTATTTAGCCAGAAATCAAGAGTGTACGTTTTTATGCGCTTAAAAGCATTTTCAGGCCGAATGAGCTGATTTCTGCCAATTGCAGCAAAATACTGAAAGGAAAATGGGTTTTCCTTCATATTTGAACCAGAACTACTGAATTCAGTATGGAAATATCATTCCAACAGCTTTTATTTAGCCAGAAATCAAGAGTGTAAGTTTTTATGCGCTTAAAAGCATTTTCAGGCCGAATGAGCTGATTTCTGCCAATTGCAGCAAAATTATGAAAGGAAAGTGGGTTTGCCTTCATATTTGAGCCAAAACAACTCAGTTCAGCATGGAAATATCATTGCAACAGCTTTTATTTAGCCAGAAATCAAGATTGTAAGTTTTTATGCGCTTAAAAGCATTTTCAGGCCGAATGAGCAAATATGCTTGTTTCTGCCAAATGCAGCAAAATACTGAAAGGAAAGTGGGTTTGCCTTCATATTTGACCCAGAACAACTCAGTTCAGCATGGAAATATCATTGCAACAGCTTTTATTTAGCCAGAAATCAAGAGTGTAAGTTTTTATGCGCTTAAAAGCATTTTCAGGCTGAATGAGCAAATATGCTTGTTTCTGCCAATTGCAGCAAAATACTGAAAGGAAAGTGGGTTTGCCTTCATATTTGACCCAGAACAACTCAGTTCAGCATGGAAATATCATTGCAGTAGCTTTTATTTAGCCAGAAATCAAGAGTGTACGTTTTTATGCGCTTAAAAGCATTTTCAGGTCAAATAAGCTGATTTCTGACAATTGCAAAAAAATACTGAAAGGAAAGTGGGTTTGCCTTCATATTTGACACAGAACAACTCAGTTCAGCATGGAAATATCATTGCAACAGCTTTTTATTTAGCCAGAAATCAAGAGTGTAAGTTTTTATGCGCTTAAAAGTATTTTCAGGCTGAATGAGCAAATATGCTTGTTTCTGCCAATTGCAGCAAAATACTGAAAGGAAAGTGGGTCTGCCTTCATATTTGAGCCAGAACAACTCAGTTCAGCATGGAAATATCATTGCAACAGCTTTTATTTTGCCAGAAATCAATACTTTAAGTTTTTTTGCGCTTAAAAGCATTTTCAGGTCAAATAAGCTGATTTCTGACAATTGCAAAAAAATACTGAAAGGAAAGTGGGTTTGCCTTCATATTTGACACAGAACAACTCAGTTCAGCATGGAAATATCATTGCAACAGTTTTTTTTAACCAGAAATCAAGAGTGTACGTTTTTACGCGTTTAAAAGCATTTTCAGGCCGGATGAGCAAATATGCTTGTTTCTGCCAATTGCAGAAAAATACTGAAAGGAAAGTGGGTTTGCTTTCATATTTGAGCCAAAACAACTCAGTTCAGCATGGAAATATCATTGCAAAAGCTTTTATTTAGCCAGAAATCAAGAGTGTAAGTTTTTATGCGCTTAATAGCATTTACAGGCCAAATAAGCTGATTTCTGCCAATTGCACCAAAATACTGAAAGGAAAGTGGGTTTGCCTTCATATTTGAGCCAGAACAACTCAGTTCAGCATGGAAATATCGTTGCAAAAGCTTTTATTTAGCCAGAAATCAAGAGTGTAAGTTTTTATGCGCTTAAAAGCATTTTCAAGCCGAATGAGCAAATATGCTTGTTTTTGCCAATTGCAGCAAAATACTGAAAGGAAAGTGGGTTTGTCTTCATATTTTCCCCAGAACAACTCAGTTCAGCATGGAAATATCGTTGCAAAAGCTTTTATTTAGCCAGAAATCAAGAGTGTAAGTTTTTATGCGCTTAAAAGCATTTTCAGGCCGAATGAGCAAATATGCTTGTTTCTGCCAATTGCAGCAAAATACTGAAAGGAAAGTGAGTTTGCCTTCATATTTGAGCCAAAACAACTCAGTTCAGCATGGAAATATCATTGCAACAGCTTTTATTTAGCCAGAAATCAAGATTGTAAGTTTTTATGCGCTTAAAAGCATTTTCAGGCTGAATGAGCAAATATGCTTGTTTCTGCCAATTGCAGCAAAATACTGAAAGGAAAGTGGGTTTGCCTTCATATTTGACCCAGAACAACTCAGTTCAGCATGGAAATATCATTGCAGTAGCTTTTATTTAGCCAGAAATCAAGAGTGTACGTTTTTATGCGCTTAAAAGCATTTCCAGGCTGAATGAGCAAATATGCTTGTTTCTGCCAATTGCAGCAAAATACTGAAATGAAAGTGGGTCTGCCTTCATATTTGAGCCAGAACAACTCAGTTCAGCATGGAAATATCATTGCAACAGCTTTTATTTAGCCAGAAATCAATACTTTAAGTTTTTTTGCGCTTAAAAGCATTTTCAGGTCAAATAAGCTGATTTCTGACAATTGCAAAAAAATACTGAAAGGAAGGTGGGTTTGCCTTCATATTTGACACAGAACAACTCAGTTCAGCATGGAAATATCATTGCAACAGTTTTTTTTAACCAGAAATCAAGAGTGTACGTTTTTACGCGTTTAAAAGCATTTTCAGGCCGGATGAGCAAATATGCTTGTTTCTGCCAATTGCAGCAAAATACTGAAAGGAAAATGGGTTTGCCTTCATATTTGAGCCAAAACAACTCAGTTCAGCAGGGAAATATCATTGCAACAGCTTTTATTTAGCCAGAAATCAAGAGTGTAAGTTTTTATGCGCTTAAAAGCATTTTCAAGCCGAATGAGCAAATATGCTTGTTTTTGCCAATTGCAGCAAAATACTGAAAGGAAAGTGGGTTTGCCTTCATATTTGACCCAGAACAACTCAGTTCAGCATGGAAATATCATTGCAACAGCTTTTATTTAGCCAGAAATCAAGAGTGTAAGTTTTTATGCGCTTAAAAGCATTTTCAGGCCACATAAGCTGATTTCGGCCAATTGCAGCAAAATACTGAAAGGAAAGTGGGTTTGCCTTCATATTTGAGCCAGAACAACTCAGATCAGCATGGAAATATCATTGCAACAGCTTTTATTTAGCCAGAAATCAAGAGTGTAAGTTTTTATGCGCTTAACAGCATTTACAGGCCAAATAAGCTGATTTCTGCCAATTGCACCAAAATACTGAAAGGAAAGTGGGTTTGCCTTCATATTTGAGCCAGAACAACTCAATTCAGCATGGAAATATCATTGCAACAGCTTTTATTTAGCCAGAAATCAAGAGTGTAAGTTTTTATGCGCTTAAAAGCATTTACAGGCCGAATAAGCTGATTTCTGCCAATTGCAGCAAAATACTGAAAGGAAAGTGGGTTTGCCTTCATATTTGACCCAGAACAACTCAGTTCAGCATGGAAATATCATTGCAACAGTTTTTTTTAACCAGAAATCAAGAGTGTACGTTTTTACGCATTTAAAAGCATTTTCAGGCCGGATGAGCAAATATGCTTGTTTCTGCCAATTGCAGCAAAATACTGAAAGGAAAGTGGGTTTGCCTTCATATTTGAGCCAAAACAACTCAGTTCAGCATGGAAATATCATTGCAACAGCTTTCATTAAGCCAGAAATCAAGAGTGTAAGTTTTTATGCGCTTAAAAGCATTTTCAAGCCGAATGAGCAAATATACTTGTTTTTGCCAATTGCAGCAAAATACTGAAAGGAAAGTGGGTTTGTCTTCATATTTTCCCCAGAACAACTCAGTTCAGCATGGAAATATCATTGCAAAAGCTTTTATTTAGCCAGAAATCAAGAGTGTAAGTTTTTATGCGCTTAAAAGCATTTTCAGGCCGAATGAGCAAATATGCTTGTTTCTGCCAATTGCAGCAAAATACTGAAAGGAAAGTGAGTTTGCCTTCATATTTGAGCCAAAACAACTCAGTTCAGCATGGAAATATCATTGCAACAGCTTTTATTTAGCCAGAAATCAAGATTGTAAGTTTTTATGCGCTTAAAAGCATTTTCAGGCCGAATGAGCAAATATGCTTGTTTCTGCCAAATGCAGCAAAATACTGAAAGGAAAGTGGGTCTGCCTTCATATTTGAGCCAGAACAACTCAGTTCAGCATGGAAATATCATTGCAACAGCTTTTATTTAGCCAGAAATCAATACTTTAAGTTTTTTTGCGCTTAAAAGCATTTTCAGGTCAAATAAGCTGATTTCTGACAATTGCAAAAAAATACTGAAAGGAAAGTGGGTTTGCCTTCATATTTGACACAGAACAACTCAGTTCAGCATGGAAATATCATTGCAACAGTTTTTTTTAACCAGAAATCAAGAGTGTACGTTTTTACGCGTTTAAAAGCATTTTCAGGCCGGATGAGCAAATATGCTTGTTTCTGCCAATTGCAGCAAAATACTGAAAGGAAAGTGGGTTTGCTTTCATATTTGAGCCAAAACAACTCAGTTCAGCATGGAAATATCATTGCAACAGCTTTTATTTAGCCAGAAATCAAGAGTGTAAGTTTTTATGCGCTTAAAAGCATTTTCAAGCCGAATGAGCAAATATGCTTGTTTTTGCCAATTGCAGCAAAATACTGAAAGGAAAGTGGGTTTGCCTTCATATTTTCGCCAGAACAACTCAGTTCAGCATGGAAATATCATTGCAAAAGCTTTTATTTAGCCAGAAATCAAGAGTGTAAGTTTTTATGCGCTTAACAGCATTTACAGGCCAAATAAGCTGATTTCTGCCAATTGCACCAAAATACTGAAAGGAAAGTGGGTTTGCCTTCATATTTGAGCCAGAACAACTCAGTTCAGCATGGAAATATCATTGCAACAGCTTTTATTTAGCCAGAAATCAAGAGTGTAAGTTTTTATGCGCTTAAAAGCATTTTCAAGCCGAATGAGCAAATATGCTTGTTTTTGCCAATTGCAGCAAAATACTGAAAGGAAAGTGGGTTTGTCTTCATATTTTCCCCAGAACAACTCAGTTCAGCATAGAAATATCGTTGCAAAAGCTTTTATTTAGCCAGAAATCAAGAGTGTAAGTTTTTATGCGCTTAAAAGCATTTTCAGGCCGAATGAGCAAATATGCTTGTTTCTGCCAATTGCAGCAAAATACTGAAAGGAAAGTGAGTTTGCCTTCATATTTGAGCCAAAACAACTCAGTTCAGCATGGAAATATCATTGCAACAGCTTTTATTTAGCCAGAAATCAAGATTGTAAGTTTTTATGCGCTTAAAAGCATTTTCAGGCCGAATGAGCAAATATGCTTGTTTCTGCCAAATGCAGCAAAATACTGAAAGGAAAGTGGGTTTGCCTTCATATTTGAGCCAGAACAACTCAGTTCAGCATGGAAATATCATTGCAACAGCTTTTATTTAGCCAGAAATCAATACTTTAAGTTTTTTTGCGCTTAAAAGCATTTTCAGGTCAAATAAGCTGATTTCTGACAATTGCAAAAAAATACTGAAAGGAAAGTGGGTTTGCCTTCATATTTGACACAGAACAACTCAGTTCAGCATGGAAATATCATTGCAACAGTTTTTTTTAACCAGAAATCAAGAGTGTACGTTTTTACGCGTTTAAATACATTTTCAGGCCGGATGAGCAAATATGCTTGTTTCTGCCAATTGCAGCAAAATACTGAAAGGAAAGTGGGTTTGCTTTCATATTTGAGCCAAAACAACTCAGTTCAGCATGGAAATATCATTGCAACAGCTTTTATTTAGCCAGAAATCAAGAGTGTAAGTTTTTATGCGCTTAAAAGCATTTTCAAGCCGAATGAGCAAATATGCTTGTTTTTGCCAATTGCAGCAAAATACTGAAAGGAAAGTGGGTTTGTCTTCATATTTTCCCCAGAACAACTCAGTTCAGCATGGAAATATCATTGCAAAAGCTTTTATTTAGCCAGAAATCAAGAGCGTAAGTTTTTATGCGCTTAAAAGCATTTTCAGGCCGAATTAGCAAATATGCTTGTTTCTGCCAATTGCAGCAAAATACTGAAAGGAAAGTGGGTTTGCCTTCATATTTGAGCCAAAACAACTCAGTTCAGCATGGAAATATCATTGCAACAGCTTTTATTTAGCCAGAAATCAAGAGTGTAAGTTTTTATGCGCTTAAAAGCATTTTCAGGCCGAATGAGCAAATATGCTTGTTTCTGCCAAGTGCAGCAAAAGACTGAAAGGAAAGTGGGTTTGCCTTCATATTTGACACAGAAAAACTCAGTTCAGCATGGAAATATCATTGCAACAGCTTTTTATTTAGCCAGAAATCAAGAGTGTAAGTTTTTATGCGCTTAAAAGCATTTTCAGGCCACATAAGCTGATTTCTGCCAATTGCAGCAAAATACTGAAAGGAAAGTGGGTTTGCCTTCATATTTGACCCAGAACAACTCAGTTCAGCATGGAAATATCATTGCAACAGCATTTATTTAGCCAGAAATCAAGAGTGTACGTTTTTATGCACTTAAAAGCATTTTCAGGCCGAATGAGCTGATTTCTGCCAATTGCAGCAAAATACTGAAAGGAAAATGGGTTTTCCTTCATATTTGAACCAGAACTACTGAATTCAGTATGGAAATATCATTCCAACAGCTTTTATTTAGCCAGAAATCAAGAGTGTAAGTTTTTATGCGCTTAAAAGCATTTTCAGGCCGAATGAGCTGATTTCTGCCAATTGCAGCAAAATTATGAAAGGAAAGTGGGTTTGCCTTCATATTTGAGCGAAAACAACTCAGTTCAGCATGGAAATATCATTGCAACAGCTTTTATTTAGCCAGAAATCAAGATTGTAAGTTTTTATGCGCTTAAAAGCATTTTCAGGCCGAATGAGCAAATATGCTTGTTTCTGCCAAATGCAGCAAAATACTGAAAGGAAAGTGGGTTTGCCTTCATATTTGACCCAGAACAACTCAGTTCAGCATGGAAATATCATTGCAACAGCTTTTATTTAGCCAGAAATCAAGAGTGTAAGTTTTTATGCGCTTAAAAGCATTTTCAGGCTGAATGAGCAAATATGCTTGTTTCTGCCAATTGCAGCAAAATACTGAAAGGAAAGTGGGTTTGCCTTCATATTTGACCCAGAACAACTCAGTTCAGCATGGAAATATCATTGCAGTAGCTTTTATTTAGCCAGAAATCAAGAGTGTACGTTTTTATGCGCTTAAAAGCATTTTCAGGTCAAATAAGCTGATTTCTGACAATTGCAAAAAAATACTGAAAGGAAAGTGGGTTTGCCTTCATATTTGACACAGAACAACTCAGTTCAGCATTGAAATATCATTGCAACAGCTTTTATTTAGCCAGAAATCAAGAGTGTAAGTTTTTATGCGCTTAAAAGCATTTTCAGGCCGAATGAGCAAATATGCTTGTTTCTGCCAATTGCAGCAAAAGACTGAAAGGAAAGTGGGTTTGCCTTCATATTTGACACAGAACAACTCAGTTCAGCATGGAAATATCATTGCAACAGCTTTTTATTTAGCCAGAAATCAAGTGTGTAAGTTTTTATGCGCTTAAAAGTATTTTCAGGCCACATAAGCTGATTTCTGCCAATTGCAGCAAAATACTGAAAGGAAAGTGGGTTTGCCTTCATATTTGACCCAGAACAACTCAGTTCAGCATGGAAATATCATTGCAACAGCATTTATTTAGCCAGAAATCAAGAGTGTACGTTTTTTTGCGCTTAAAAGCATTTTCAGGCCGAATGAGCTGATTTATGCCAATTGCAGCAAAATACTGAAAGGAAAGTGGGTTTGCCTTCATATTTGAGCCAGAACAACTCAGATCAGCATGGAAATATCATTGCAACAGCTTGTATTTAGCCAGAAATCAAGAGTGTAAGTTTTTATGCGCTTAACAGCATTTACAGGCCAAATAAGCTGATTTCTGCCAATTGCACCAAAATACTGAAAGGAAAGTGGGTTTGCCTTCATATTTGAGCCAGAACAACTCAGTTCAGCATGGAAATATCATTGCAACAGCTTTTATTTAGCCAGAAATCAAGAGTGTAAGTTTTTATGCGCTTAAAAGCATTTTCAGGCCGAATGAGCAAATATGCTTGTTTCTGCCAATTGCAGCAAAATACTGAAAGGAAAGTGGGTTTTCCTTCATATTTGAGCCAGAACAACTCAGATCAGCATGGAAATATCATTGCAACAGCTTTTATTTAGCCAGAAATCAAGAGTGTAAGTTTTTATGCGCTTAACAGCATTTACAGGCCAAATAAGCTGATTTCTGCCAATTGCAGCAAAATACTGAAAGGAAAGTGGGTTTGCCTTCATATTTGACCCAGAACAACTCAGTTCAGCATGGAAATATCATTGCAACAGCTTTTATTTAGCCAGAAATCAATACTGTAAGTTTTTATGCGCTTAAAAGCATTTACAGGCCGAATAAGCTGATTTCTGCCAATTGCAGCAAAATACTGAAAGGAAAGTGGGTTTGCCTTCATATTTGAGCCAGAACAACTCAATTCAGCATGGAAATATCATTGCAACAGCTTTTATTTAGCCAGAAATCAAGATTGTAAGTTTTTATGCGCTTAAAAGCATTTTCAGGCCGAATGAGCAAATATGCTTGTTTCTGCCAAATGCAGCAAAATACTGAAAGGAAAGTGGGTTTGCCTTCATATTTGAGCCAGAACAACTCAGTTCAGCATGGAAATATCATTGCAACAGCTTTTATTTAGCCAGAAATCAAGAGTGTAAGTTTTTATGCGCTTAAAAGCATTTTCAGGCTGAATGAGCAAATATGCTTGTTTCTGCCAATTGCAGCAAAATACTGAAAGGAAAGTGGGTTTGCCTTCATATTTGAGCCAGAACAACTCAGTTCAGCATGGAAATATCATTGCAACAGCTTTTATTTAGCCAGAAATCAATACTTTAAGTTTTTTTGCGCTTAAAAGCATTTTCAGGTCAAATAAGCTGATTTCTGACAATTGCAAAAAAATACTGAAAGGAAAGTGGGTTTGCCTTCATATTTGACCCAGAACAACTCAGTTCAGCATGGAAATATCATTGCAACAGCTTTTATTTAGCCAGAAATCAAGAGTGTAAGTTTTTATGCGCTTAAAAGCATTTTCAGGCCACATAAGCTGATTTCTGCCAATTGCAGCAAAATACTGAAAGGAAAGTGGGTTTGCCTTCATATTTGAGCCAGAACAACTCAGATCAGCATGGAAATATCATTGCAACAGCTTTTATTTAGCCAGAAATCAAGAGTGTAAGTTTTTATGCGCTTAACAGCATTTACAGGCCAAATAAGCTGATTTCTGCCAATTGCACCAAAATACTGAAAGGAAAGTGGGTTTGCCTTCATATTTGAGCCAGAACAACTCAATTCAGCATGGAAATATCATTGCAACAGCTTTTATTTAGCCAGAAATCAAGAGTGTAAGTTTTTATGCGCTTAAAAGCATTTTCAGGCCGAATGAGCAAATATGCTTGTTTCTGCCAATTGCAGCAAAATACTGAAAGGAAAGTGGGTTTGCCTTCATATTTGACCCAGAACAACTCAGTTCAGCATGAAAATATCATTGCAACAGCTTTTATTTAGCCAGAAATCAATACTGTAAGTTTTTATGTGCTTAAAAGCATTTACAGGCCGAATAAGCTGATTTCTGCCAATTGCAGCAAAATACTGAAAGGAAAGTGGGTTTGCCTTCATATTTGACCCAGAACAACTCAGTTCAGCATGGAAATATCATTGCAACAGTTTTTTTTAACCAGAAATCAAGAGTGTACGTTTTTACGCGTTTAAAAGCATTTTCAGGCCGGATGAGCAAATATGCTTGTTTCTGCCAATTGCAGCAAAATACTGAAAGGAAAGTGGGTTTGCCTTCATGTTTGAGCCAAAACAACTCAGTTCAGCATGGAAATATCATTGCAACAGCTTTCATTAAGCCAGAAATCAAGAGTGTAAGTTTTTATGCGCTTAAAAGCATTTTCAAGCCGAATGAGCAAATATACTTGTTTTTGCCAATTGCAGCAAAATACTGAAAGGAAAGTGGGTTTGTCTTCATATTTTCCCCAGAACAACTCAGTTCAGCATGGAAATATCATTGCAACAGCTTTTATTTAGCCAGAAATCAAGACTGTACGTTTTTATGCGCTTAAAAGCATTTTCAGGCTGAATGAGCAAATATGCTTGTTTCTGCCAATTGCAGCAAAATACTGAAAGGAAAGTCGGTTTGCCTTCATATTTGACCCAGAACAACTCAGTTCAGCATGGAAATATCATTGCAGTAGCTTTTATTTAGCCAGAAATCAAGAGTGTACGTTTTTATGCGCTTAAAAGTATTTCCAGGCTGAATGAGCAAATATGCTTGTTTCTGCCAATTGCAGCAAAATACTGAAAGGAAAGTGGGTCTGCCTTCATATTTGAGCCAGAACAACTCAGTTCAGCATGGAAATATCATTGCAACAGCTTTTATTTAGCCAGAAATCAATACTTTAAGTTTTTTTGCGCTTAAAAGCATTTTCAAGTCAAATAAGCTGATTTCTGACAATTGCAAAAAAATACTGAAAGGAAAGTGGGTTTGCCTTCATATTTGACACAGAACAACTCAGTTCAGCATGGAAATATCATTGCAACAGTTTTTTTTAACCAGAAATCAAGAGTGTACGTTTTTACGCGTTTAAAAGCATTTTCAGGCCGGATGAGCAAATATGCTTGTTTCTGCCAATTGCAGCAAAATACTGAAAGGAAAGTGGGTTTGCCTTCATATTTGAGCCAAAACAACTCAGTTCAGCATGGAAATATCATTGCAACAGCTTTTATTTAGCCAGAAATCAAGAGTGTAAGTTTTTATGCGCTTAAAAGCATTTTCAAGCCGAATGAGCAAATATGCTTGTTTTTGCCAATTGCAGCAAAATACTGAAAGGAAAGTGGGTTTGCCTTCATATTTTCGCCAGAACAACTCAGTTCAGCATGGAAATATCATTGCAAAAGCTTTTATTTAGCCAGAAATCAAGAGTGTAAGTTTTTATGCGCTTAACAGCATTTACAGGCCAAATAAGCTGATTTCTGCCAATTGCACCAAAATACTGAAAGGAAAGTGGGTTTGCCTTCATATTTGAGCCAGAACAACTCAGTTCAGCATGGAAATATCATTGCAACAGCTTTTATTTAGCCAGAAATCAAGAGTGTAAGTTTTTATGCGCTTAAAAGCATTTTCAGGCCGAATGAGCAAATATGCTTGTTTCTGCCAATTGCAGCAAAATACTGAAAGGAAAGTGAGTTTGCCTTCATATTTGAGCCAAAACAACTCAGTTCAGCATGGAAATATCATTGCAACAGCTTTTATTTAGCCAGAAATCAAGATTGTAAGTTTTTATGCGCTTAAAAGCATTTTCAGGCCGAATGAGCAAATATGCTTGTTTCTGCCAAATGCAGCAAAATACTGAAAGGAAAGTGGGTTTGCCTTCATATTTGAGCCAGAACAACTCAGTTCAGCATGGAAATATCATTGCAACAGCTTTTATTTAGCCAGAATTCAATACTTTAAGTTTTTTTGCGCTTAAAAGCATTTTCAGGTCAAATAAGCTGATTTCTGACAATTGCAAAAAAATACTGAAAGGAAAGTGGGTTTGCCTTCATATTTGACACAGAACAACTCAGTTCAGCATGGAAATATCATTGCAACAGTTTTTTTTAACCAGAAATCAAGAGTGTACGTTTTTACGCGTTTAAATACATTTTCAGGCCGGATGAGCAAATATGCTTGTTTCTGCCAATTGCAGCAAAATACTGAAAGGAAAGTGGGTTTGCTTTCATATTTGAGCCAAAACAACTCAGTTCAGCATGGAAATATCATTGCAACAGCTTTTATTTAGCCAGAAATCAAGAGTGTAAGTTTTTATGCGCTTAAAAGCATTTTCAAGCCGAATGAGCAAATATGCTTGTTTTTGCCAATTGCAGCAAAATACTGAAAGGAAAGTGGGTTTGCCTTCATATTTGACCCAGAACAACTCAGTTCAGCATGGAAATATCATTGCAACAGCTTTTATTTAGCCAGAAATCAAGAGTGTAAGTTTTTATGCGCTTAAAAGCATTTTCAGGCCACATAAGCTGATTTCTGCCAATTGCAGCAAAATACTGAAAGGAAAGTGGGTTTGTCTTCATATTTTCCCCAGAACAACTCAGTTCAGCATGGAAATATCATTGCAAAAGCTTTTATTTAGCCAGAAATCAAGAGCGTAAGTTTTTATGCGCTTAAAAGCATTTTCAGGCCGAATTAGCAAATATGCTTGTTTCTGCCAATTGCAGCAAAATACTGAAAGGAAAGTGGGTTTGCCTTCATATTTGAGCCAAAACAACTCAGTTCAGCATGGAAATATCATTGCAACAGCTTTTATTTAGCCAGAAATCAAGAGTGTAAGTTTTTATGCGCTTAAAAGCATTTTCAGGCCGAATGAGCAAATATGCTTGTTTCTGCCAAGTGCAGCAAAAGACTGAAAGGAAAGTGGGTTTGCCTTCATATTTGACACAGAAAAACTCAGTTCAGCATGGAAATATCATTGCAACAGCTTTTTATTTAGCCAGAAATAAAGAGTGTAAGTTTTTATGCGCTTAAAAGCATTTTCAGGCCACATAAGCTGATTTCTGCCAATTGCAGCAAAATACTGAAAGGAAAGTGGGTTTGCCTTCATATTTGACCCAGAACAACTCAGTTCAGCATGGAAATATCATTGCAACAGCATTTATTTAGCCAGAAATCAAGAGTGTACGTTTTTATGCGCTTAAAAGCATTTTCAGGCCGAATGAGCTGATTTCTGCCAATTGCAGCAAAATACTGAAAGGAAAATGGGTTTTCCTTCATATTTGACCCAGAACAACTCAGTTCAGCATGGAAATATCATTGCAACAGCTTTTATTTAGCCAGAAATCAAGAGTGTAAGTTTTTATGCGCTTAAAAGCATTTTCAGGCCGAATGAGCAAATATGCTTGTTTCTGCCAAATGCAGCAAAATACTGAAAGGAAAGTGGGTTTGCCTTCATATTTGAGCCAGAACAACTCAGTTCAGCATGGAAATATCATTGCAACAGCTTTTATTTAGCCAGAAATCAAGAGTGTAAGTTTTTATGCGCTTAAAAGCATTTTCAGGCTGAATGAGCAAATATGCTTGTTTCTGCCAATTGCAGCAAAATACTGAAAGGAAAGTGGGTTTGCCTTCATATTTGAGCCAGAACAACTCAGTTCAGCATGGAAATATCATTGCAACAGCTTTTATTTAGCCAGAAATCAATACTTTAAGTTTTTTTGCGCTTAAAAGCATTTTCAGGTCAAATAAGCTGATTTCTGACAATTGCAAAAAAATACTGAAAGGAAAGTGGGTTTGCCTTCATATTTGACCCAGAACAACTCAGTTCAGCATGGAAATATCATTGCAACAGCTTTTATTTAGCCAGAAATCAAGAGTGTAAGTTTTTATGCGCTTAAAAGCATTTTCAGGCCACATAAGCTGATTTCTGCCAATTGCAGCAAAATACTGAAAGGAAAGTGGGTTTGCCTTCATATTTGAGCCAGAACAACTCAGATCAGCATGGAAATATCATTGCAACAGCTTTTATTTAGCCAGAAATCAAGAGTGTAAGTTTTTATGCGCTTAACAGCATTTACAGGCCAAATAAGCTGATTTCTGCCAATTGCACCAAAATACTGAAAGGAAAGTGGGTTTGCCTTCATATTTGAGCCAGAACAACTCAATTCAGCATGGAAATATCATTGCAACAGCTTTTATTTAGCCAGAAATCAAGAGTGTAAGTTTTTATGCGCTTAAAAGCATTTTCAGGCCGAATGAGCAAATATGCTTGTTTCTGCCAATTGCAGCAAAATACTGAAAGGAAAGTGGGTTTGCCTTCATATTTGACCCAGAACAACTCAGTTCAGCATGAAAATATCATTGCAACAGCTTTTATTTAGCCAGAAATCAATACTGTAAGTTTTTATGTGCTTAAAAGCATTTACAGGCCGAATAAGCTGATTTCTGCCAATTGCAGCAAAATACTGAAAGGAAAGTGGGTTTGCCTTCATATTTGACCCAGAACAACTCAGTTCAGCATGGAAATATCATTGCAACAGTTTTTTTTAACCAGAAATCAAGAGTGTACGTTTTTACGCGTTTAAAAGCATTTTCAGGCCGGATGAGCAAATATGCTTGTTTCTGCCAATTGCAGCAAAATACTGAAAGGAAAGTGGGTTTGCCTTCATGTTTGAGCCAAAACAACTCAGTTCAGCATGGAAATATCATTGCAACAGCTTTCATTAAGCCAGAAATCAAGAGTGTAAGTTTTTATGCGCTTAAAAGCATTTTCAAGCCGAATGAGCAAATATACTTGTTTTTGCCAATTGCAGCAAAATACTGAAAGGAAAGTGGGTTTGTCTTCATATTTTCCCCAGAACAACTCAGTTCAGCATGGAAATATCATTGCAACAGCTTTTATTTAGCCAGAAATCAATACTGTAAGTTTTTATGTGCTTAAAAGCATTTACAGGCCGAATAAGCTGATTTCTGCCAATTGCAGCAAAATACTGAAAGGAAAGTGGGTTTGCCTTCATATTTGACCCAGAACAACTCAGTTCAGCATGGAAATATCATTGCAACAGTTTTTTTTAACCAGAAATCAAGAGTGTACGTTTTTACGCGTTTAAAAGCATTTTCAGGCCGGATGAGCAAATATGCTTGTTTCTGCCAATTGCAGCAAAATACTGAAAGGAAAGTGGGTTTGCCTTCATGTTTGAGCCAAAACAACTCAGTTCAGCATGGAAATATCATTGCAACAGCTTTCATTAAGCCAGAAATCAAGAGTGTAAGTTTTTATGCGCTTAAAAGCATTTTCAAGCCGAATGAGCAAATATACTTGTTTTTGCCAATTGCAGCAAAATACTGAAAGGAAAGTGGGTCTGCCTTCATATTTGAGCCAGAACAACTCAGTTCAGCATGGAAATATCATTGCAACAGCTTTTATTTAGCCAGAAATCAATACTTTAAGTTTTTTTGCGCTTAAAAGCATTTTCAGGTCAAATAAGCTGATTTGTGACAATTGCAAAAAAATACTGAAAGGAAAGTGGGTTTGCCTTCATATTTGACACAGAACAACTCAGTTCAGCATGGAAATATCATTGCAACAGTTTTTTTTAACTAGAAATCAAGAGTGTACGTTTTTACGCGTTTAAAAGCATTTTCAGGCCGGATGAGCAAATATGCTTGTTTCTGCCAATTGCAGCAAAATACTGAAAGGAAAGTGGGTTTGCTTTCATATTTGAGCCAGAACAACTCAGTTCAGCATGGAAATATCATTGCAACAGCTTTTATTTAGCCAGAAATCAAGAGTGTAAGTTTTTATGCGCTTAAAAGCATTTTCAAGCCGAATGAGCAAATATGCTTGTTTTTGCCAATTGCAGCAAAATACTGAAAGGAAAGTGGGTTTGCCTTCATATTTTCGCCAGAACAACTCAGTTCAGCATGGAAATATCATTGCAACAGCTTTTATTTAGCCAGAAATCAAGAGTGTAAGTTTTTATGCGCTTAACAGCATTTACAGGCCAAATAAGCTGATTTCTGCCAATTGCACCAAAATACTGAAAGGAAAGTGGGTTTGCCTTCATATTTGAGCCAGAACAACTCAGTTCAGCATGGAAATATCATTGCAACAGCTTTTATTTAGCCAGAAATCAAGAGTGTAAGTTTTTATGCGCTTAAAAGCATTTTCAGGCCGAATGAGCAAATATGCTTGTTTCTGCCAATTGCAGCAAAATACTGAAAGGAAAGTGAGTTTGCCTTCATATTTGAGCCAAAACAACTCAGTTCAGCATGGAAATATCATTGCAACAGCTTTTATTTAGCCAGAAATCAAGATTGTAAGTTTTTATGCGCTTAAAAGCATTTTCAGGCCGAATGAGCAAATATGCTTGTTTCTGCCAAATGCAGCAAAATACTGAAAGGAAAGTGGGTTTGCCTTCATATTTGACACAGAACAACTCAGTTCAGCATGGAAATATCATTGCAACAGTTTTTTTTAACCAGAAATCAAGAGTGTACGTTTTTACGCGTTTAAATACATTTTCAGGCCGGATGAGCAAATATGCTTGTTTCTGCCAATTGCAGCAAAATACTGAAAGGAAAGTGGGTTTGCTTTCATATTTGAGCCAAAACAACTCAGTTCAGCATGGAAATATCATTGCAACAGCTTTTATTTAGCCAGAAATCAAGAGTGTAAGTTTTTATGCGCTTAAAAGCATTTTCAAGCCGAATGAGCAAATATGCTTGTTTTTGCCAATTGCAGCAAAATACTGAAAGGAAAGTGGGTTTGCCTTCATATTTGACCCAGAACAACTCAGTTCAGCATGGAAATATCATTGCAACAGCTTTTATTTAGCCAGAAATCAAGAGTGTAAGTTTTTATGTGCTTAAAAGCATTTTCAGGCCACATAAGCTGATTTCTGCCAATTGCAGCAAAATACTGAAAGGAAAGTGGGTTTGTCTTCATATTTTCCCCAGAACAACTCAGTTCAGCATGGAAATATCATTGCAAAAGCTTTTATTTAGCCAGAAATCAAGAGCGTAAGTTTTTATGCGCTTAAAAGCATTTTCAGGCCGAATTAGCAAATATGCTTGTTTCTGCCAATTGCAGCAAAATACTGAAAGGAAAGTGGGTTTGCCTTCATATTTGAGCCAAAACAACTCAGTTCAGCATGGAAATATCATTGCAACAGCTTTTATTTAGCCAGAAATCAAGAGTGTAAGTTTTTATGCGCTTAAAAGCATTTTCAGGCCGAATGCGCAAATATGCTTGTTTCTGCCAAGTGCAGCAAAAGACTGAAAGGAAAGTGGGTTTGCCTTCATATTTGACACAGAAAAACTCAGTTCAGCATGGAAATATCATTGCAACAGCTTTTTATTTAGCCAGAAATCAAGAGTGTAAGTTTTTATGCGCTTAAAAGCATTTTCAGGCCACATAAGCTGATTTCTGCCAATTGCAGCAAAATACTGAAAGGAAAGTGGGTTTGCCTTCATATTTGACCCAGAACAACTCAGTTCAGCATGGAAATATCATTGCAACAGCATTTATTTAGCCAGAAATCAAGAGTGTACGTTTTTATGCGCTTAAAAGCATTTTCAGGCCGAATGAGCTGATTTCTGCCAATTGCAGCAAAATACTGAAAGGAAAATGGGTTTTCCTTCATATTTGAACCAGAACTACTGAATTCAGTATGGAAATATCATTCCAACAGCTTTTATTTAGCCAGAAATCAAGAGTGTAAGTTTTTATGCGCTTAAAAGCATTTTCAGGCCGAATGAGCTGATTTCTGCCAATTGCAGCAAAATTATGAAAGGAAAGTGGGTTTGCCTTCATATTTGAGGGAAAACAACTCAGTTCAGCATGGAAATATCATTGCAACAGCTTTTATTTAGCCAGAAATCAAGATTGTAAGTTTTTATGCGCTTAAAAGCATTTTCAGGCCGAATGAGCAAATATGCTTGTTTCTGCCAAATGCAGCAAAATACTGAAAGGAAAGTGGGTTTGCCTTCATATTTGACACAGAACAACTCAGTTCAGCATGAAAATATCATTGCAACAGCTTTTATTTAGCCAGAAATCAATACTGTAAGTTTTTATGTGCTTAAAAGCATTTACAGGCCGAATAAGCTGATTTCTGCCAATTGCAGCAAAATACTGAAAGGAAAGTGGGTTTGCCTTCATATTTGACCCAGAACAACTCAGTTCAGCATGGAAATATCATTGCAACAGTTTTTTTTAACCAGAAATCAAGAGTGTACGTTTTTACGCGTTTAAAAGCATTTTCAGGCCGGATGAGCAAATATGCTTGTTTCTGCCAATTGCAGCAAAATACTGAAAGGAAAGTGGGTTTGCCTTCATATTTGAGCCAAAACAACTCAGTTCAGCATGGAAATATCATTGCAACAGCTTTCATTAAGCCAGAAATCAAGAGTGTAAGTTTTTATGCGCTTAAAAGCATTTTCAAGCCGAATGAGCAAATATACTTGTTTTTGCCAATTGCAGCAAAATACTGAAAGGAAAGTGGGTTTGTCTTCATATTTTCCCCAGAACAACTCAGTTCAGCATGGAAATATCATTGCAAAAGCTTTTATTTAGCCAGAAATCAAGAGTGTAAGTTTTTATGCGCTTAAAAGCATTTTCAGGCCGAATGAGCAAATATGCTTGTTTCTGCCAATTGCAGCAAAATACTGAAAGGAAAGTGAGTTTGCCTTCATATTTGAGCCAAAACAACTCAGTTCAGCATGGAAATATCATTGCAACAGCTTTTATTTAGCCAGAAATCAAGATTGTAAGTTTTTATGCGCTTAAAAGCATTTTCAGGCCGAATGAGCAAATATGCTTGTTTCTGCCAAATGCAGCAAAATACTGAAAGGAAAGTGGGTTTGCCTTCATATTTGACCCAGAACAACTCAGTTCAGCATGGAAATATCATTGCAACAGCTTTTATTTAGCCAGAAATCAAGACTGTACGTTTTTATGCGCTTAAAAGCATTTTCAGGCTGAATGAGCAAATATGCTTGTTTCTGCCAATTGCAGCAAAATACTGAAAGGAAAGTGGGTTTGCCTTCATATTTGACCCAGAACAACTCAGTTCAGCATGGAAATATCATTGCAACAGTTTTTTTTAACCAGAAATCAAGAGTGTACGTTTTTACGCGTTTAAAAGCATTTTCAGGCCGGATGAGCAAATATGCTTGTTTCTGCCAATTGCAGCAAAATACTGAAAGGAAAGTGGGTTTGCCTTCATATTTGACCCAGAACAACTCAGTTCAGCATGGAAATATCATTGCAACAGCTTTTATTTAGCCAGAAATCAATACTGTAAGTTTTTATGCGCTTAAAAGCATTTACAGGCCGAATAAGCTGATTTCTGCCAATTGCAGCAAAATACTGAAAGGAAAGTGGGTTTGCCTTCATATTTGATCCAAAACAACTCAGTTCAGCATGGAAATATCATTGCAACAGCTTTTATTTAGCCAGAAATCAATACTTTAAGTTTTTTTGCGCTTAAAAGCATTTTCAAGCCGAAAGAGCAAATATGCTTGTTTTTGCCAATTGCAGCAAAATACTGAAAGGAAAGTGGGTTTGTCTTCATATTTTCCCCAGAACAACTCAGTTCAGCATGGAAATATCGTTGCAAAAGCTTTTATTTAGCCAGAAATCAAGAGTGTAAGTTTTTATGCGCTTAAAAGCATTTTCAGGCCGAATGAGCAAATATGCTTGTTTCTGCCAATTGCAGCAAAATACTGAAAGGAAAGTGAGTTTGCCTTCATATTTGAGCCAAAACAACTCAGTTCAGCATGGAAATATCATTGCAACAGCTTTTATTTAGCCAGAAATCAAGATTGTAAGTTTTTATGCGCTTAAAAGCATTTTCAGGCCGAATGAGCAAATATGCTTGTTTCTGCCAAATGCAGCAAAATACTGAAAGGAAAGTGGGTTTGCCTTCATATTTGAGCCAGAACAACTCAGTTCAGCATGGAAATATCATTGCAACAGCTTTTATTTAGCCAGAAATCAATACTTTAAGTTTTTTTGCGCTTAAAAGCATTTTCAGGTCAAATAAGCTGATTTCTGACAATTGCAAAAAAATACTGAAAGGAAAGTGGGTTTGCCTTCATATTTGACACAGAACAACTCAGTTCAGCATGGAAATATCATTGCAACAGTTTTTTTTAACCAGAAATCAAGAGTGTACGTTTTTACGCGTTTAAATACATTTTCAGGCCGGATGAGCAAATATGCTTGTTTCTGCCAATTGCAGCAAAATACTGAAAGGAAAGTGGGTTTGCTTTCATATTTGAGCCAAAACAACTCAGTTCAGCATGGAAATATCATTGCAACAGCTTTTATTTAGCCAGAAATCAAGAGTGTAAGTTTTTATGCGCTTAAAAGCATTTTCAGGCCACATAAGCTGATTTCTGCCAATTGCAGCAAAATACTGAAAGGAAAGTGGGTGTGCCTTCATATTTGACCCAGAACAACTCAGTTCAGCATGGAAATATCATTGCAACAGCATTTATTTAGCCAGAAATCAAGAGTGTACGTTTTTATGCGCTTAAAAGCATTTTCAGGCCGAATGAGCTGATTTCTGCCAATTGCAGCAAAATACTGAAAGGAAAATGGGTTTTCCTTCATATTTGAACCAGAACTACTGAATTCAGTATGGAAATATCATTCCAACAGCTTTTATTTAGCCAGAAATCAAGAGTGTAAGTTTTTATGCGCTTAAAAGCATTTTCAGGCCGAATGAGCTGATTTCTGCCAATTGCAGCAAAATTATGAAAGGAAAGTGGGTTTGCCTTCATATTTGAGCGAAAACAACTCAGTTCAGCATGGAAATATCATTGCAACAGCTTTTATTTAGCCAGAAATCAAGATTGTAAGTTTTTATGCGCTTAAAAGCATTTTCAGGCCGAATGAGCAAATATGCTTGTTTCTGCCAAATGCAGCAAAATACTGAAAGGAAAGTGGGTTTGCCTTCATATTTGAGCCAGAACAACTCAGTTCAGCATGGAAATATCATTGCAACAGCTTTCATTAAGCCAGAAATCAAGAGTGTACGTTTTTATGCGCTTAAAAGCATTTTCAAGCCGAAAGAGCAAATATGCTTGTTTTTGCCAATTGCAGCAAAATACTGAAAGGAAAGTGGGTTTGTCTTCATATTTTCCCCAGAACAACTCAGTTCAGCATGGAAATATCGTTGCAAAAGCTTTTATTTAGCCAGAAATCAAGAGTGTAAGTTTTTATGCGCTTAACAGCATTTACAGGCCGAATGAGCAAATATGCTTGTTTCTGCCAATTGCAGCAAAATACTGAAAGGAAAGTGAGTTTGCCTTCATATTTGAGCCAAAACAACTCAGTTCAGCATGGAAATATCATTGCAACAGCTTTTATTTAGCCAGAAATCAAGATTGTAAGTTTTTATGCGCTTAAAAGCATTTTCAGGCCGAATGAGCAAATATGCTTGTTTCTGCCAAATGCAGCAAAATACTGAAAGGAAAGTGGGTTTGCCTTCATATTTGAGCCAGAACAACTCAGTTCAGCATGGAAATATCATTGCAACAGCTTTTATTTAGCCAGAAATCAATACTTTAAGTTTTTTTGCGCTTAAAAGCATTTTCAGGTCAAATAAGCTGATTTCTGACAATTGCAAAAAAATACTGAAAGGAAAGTGGGTTTGCCTTCATATTTGACACAGAACAACTCAGTTCAGCATGGAAATATCATTGCAACAGTTTTTTTTAACCAGAAATCAAGAGTGTACGTTTTTACGCGTTTAAATACATTTTCAGGCCGGATGAGCAAATATGCTTGTTTCTGCCAATTGCAGCAAAATACTGAAAGGAAAGTGGGTTTGCTTTCATATTTGAGCCAAAACAACTCAGTTCAGCATGGAAATATCATTGCAACAGCTTTTATTTAGCCAGAAATCAAGAGTGTAAGTTTTTATGCGCTTAAAAGCATTTTCAGGCCACATAAGCTGATTTCTGCCAATTGCAGCAAAATACTGAAAGGAAAGTGGGTGTGCCTTCATATTTGACCCAGAACAACTCAGTTCAGCATGGAAATATCATTGCAACAGCATTTATTTAGCCAGAAATCAAGAGTGTACGTTTTTATGCGCTTAAAAGCATTTTCAGGCCGAATGAGCTGATTTCTGCCAATTGCAGCAAAATACTGAAAGGAAAATGGGTTTTCCTTCATATTTGAACCAGAACTACTGAATTCAGTATGGAAATATCATTCCAACAGCTTTTATTTAGCCAGAAATCAAGAGTGTAAGTTTTTATGCGCTTAAAAGCATTTTCAGGCCGAATGAGCTGATTTCTGCCAATTGCAGCAAAATTATGAAAGGAAAGTGGGTTTGCCTTCATATTTGAGCGAAAACAACTCAGTTCAGCATGGAAATATCATTGCAACAGCTTTTATTTAGCCAGAAATCAAGATTGTAAGTTTTTATGCGCTTAAAAGCATTTTCAGGCCGAATGAGCAAATATGCTTGTTTCTGCCAAATGCAGCAAAATACTGAAAGGAAAGTGGGTTTGCCTTCATATTTGACCCAGAACAACTCAGTTCAGCATGGAAATATCATTGCAACAGCTTTTATTTAGCCAGAAATCAAGAGTGTAAGTTTTTATGCGCTTAAAAGCATTTTCAGGCTGAATGAGCAAATATGCTTGTTTCTGCCAATTGCAGCAAAATACTGAAAGGAAAGTGGGTTTGCCTTCATATTTGACCCAGAACAACTCAGTTCAGCATGGAAATATCATTGCAGTAGCTTTTATTTAGCCAGAAATCAAGAGTGTACGTTTTTATGCGCTTAAAAGCATTTCCAGGCTGAATGAGCAAATATGCTTGTTTCTGCCAATTGCAGCAAAATACTGAAAGGAAAGTGGGTCTGCCTTCATATTTGAGCCAGAACAACTCAGTTCAGCATGGAAATGTCATTGCAACAGCTTTTATTTAGCCAGAAATCAATACTTTAAGTTTTTTGCGCTTAAAAGCATTTTCAGGTCAAATAAGCTGATTTCTGACAATTGCAAAAAAATACTGAAAGGAAAGTGGGTTTGCCTTCATATTTGACACAGAACAACTCAGTTCATCATGGAAATATCATTGCAACAGTTTTTTTTAACCAGAAATCAAGAGTGTACGTTTTTACGCGTTTAAAAGCATTTTCAGGCCGGATGAGCAAATATGCTTGTTTCTGCCAATTGCAGCAAAATACTGAAAGGAAAATGGGTTTGCCTTCATATTTGAGCCAAAACAACTCAGTTCAGCAGGGAAATATCATTGCAACAGCTTTTATTTAGCCAGAAATCAAGAGTGTAAGTTTTTATGCGCTTAAAAGCATTTTCAAGCCGAATGAGCAAATATACTTGTTTTTGCCAATTGCAGCAAAATACTGAAAGGAAAGTGGGTTTGCCTTCATATTTGACCCAGAACAACTCAGTTCAGCATGGAAATATCATTGCAACAGTTTTTTTTAACCAGAAATCAAGAGTGTACGTTTTTACGCGTTTAAAAGCATTTTCAGGCCGGATGAGCAAATATGCTTGTTTCTGCCAATTGCAGCAAAATACTGAAAGGAAAGTGGGTTTGCTTTCATATTTGAGCCAAAACAACTCAGTTCAGCATGGAAATATCATTGCAACAGCTTTTATTTAGCCAGAAATCAAGAGTGTAAGTTTTTATGCGCTTAAAAGCATTTTCAAGCCGAATGAGCAAATATGCTTGTTTTTGCCAATTGCAGCAAAATACTGAAAGGAAAGTGGGTTTGCCTTCATATTTTCGCCAGAACAACTCAGTTCAGCATGGAAATATCATTGCAAAAGCTTTTATTTAGCCAGAAATCAAGAGTGTAAGCTTTTATGCGCTTAACAGCATTTACAAGCCAAATAAGCTGATTTCTGCCAATTGCACCAAAATACTGAAAGGAAAGTGGGTTTGCCTTCATATTTGAGCCAGAACAACTCAGTTCAGCATGGAAATATCATTGCAACAGCTTTTATTTAGCCAGAAATCAAGAGTGTAAGTTTTTATGCGCTTAAAAGCATTTTCAGGCCGAATGAGCAAATATGCTTGTTTCTGCCAATTGCAGCAAAATACTGAAAGGAAAGTGGGTTTGCCTTCATATTTGAGCGAAAACAACTCAGTTCAGCATGGAAATATCATTGCAACAGCTTTTATTTAGCCAGAAATCAAGATTGTAAGTTTTTATGCGCTTAAAAGCATTTTCAGGCCGAATGAGCAAATATGCTTGTTTCTGCCAAATGCAGCAAAATACTGAAAGGAAAGTGGGTTTGCCTTCATATTTGACCCAGAACAACTCAGTTCAGCATGGAAATATCATTGCAACAGCTTTTATTTAGCCAGAAATCAAGAGTGTAAGTTTTTATGCGCTTAAAAGCATTTTCAGGCTGAATGAGCAAATATGCTTGTTTCTGCCAATTGCAGCAAAATACTGAAAGGAAAGTGGGTTTGCCTTCATATTTGACCCAGAACAACTCAGTTCAGCATGGAAATATCATTGCAGTAGCTTTTATTTAGCCAGAAATCAAGAGTGTACGTTTTTATGCGCTTAAAAGCATTTCCAGGCTGAATGAGCAAATATGCTTGTTTCTGCCAATTGCAGCAAAATACTGAAAGGAAAGTGGGTCTGCCTTCATATTTGAGCCAGAACAACTCAGTTCAGCATGGAAATGTCATTGCAACAGCTTTTATTTAGCCAGAAATCAATACTTTAAGTTTTTTGCGCTTAAAAGCATTTTCAGGTCAAATAAGCTGATTTCTGACAATTGCAAAAAAATACTGAAAGGAAAGTGGGTTTGCCTTCATATTTGACACAGAACAACTCAGTTCATCATGGAAATATCATTGCAACAGTTTTTTTTAACCAGAAATCAAGAGTGTACGTTTTTACGCGTTTAAAAGCATTTTCAGGCCGGATGAGCAAATATGCTTGTTTCTGCCAATTGCAGCAAAATACTGAAAGGAAAATGGGTTTGCCTTCATATTTGAGCCAAAACAACTCAGTTCAGCAGGGAAATATCATTGCAACAGCTTTTATTTAGCCAGAAATCAAGAGTGTAAGTTTTTATGCGCTTAAAAGCATTTTCAAGCCGAATGAGCAAATATACTTGTTTTTGCCAATTGCAGCAAAATACTGAAAGGAAAGTGGGTTTGCCTTCATATTTGACCCAGAACAACTCAGTTCAGCATGGAAATATCATTGCAACAGTTTTTTTTAACCAGAAATCAAGAGTGTACGTTTTTACGCGTTTAAAAGCATTTTCAGGCCGGATGAGCAAATATGCTTGTTTCTGCCAATTGCAGCAAAATACTGAAAGGAAAGTGGGTTTGCTTTCATATTTGAGCCAAAACAACTCAGTTCAGCATGGAAATATCATTGCAACAGCTTTTATTTAGCCAGAAATCAAGAGTGTAAGTTTTTATGCGCTTAAAAGCATTTTCAAGCCGAATGAGCAAATATGCTTGTTTTTGCCAATTGCAGCAAAATACTGAAAGGAAAGTGGGTTTGCCTTCATATTTTCGCCAGAACAACTCAGTTCAGCATGGAAATATCATTGCAAAAGCTTTTATTTAGCCAGAAATCAAGAGTGTAAGCTTTTATGCGCTTAACAGCATTTACAAGCCAAATAAGCTGATTTCTGCCAATTGCACCAAAATACTGAAAGGAAAGTGGGTTTGCCTTCATATTTGACCCAGAACAACTCAGTTCAGCATGGAAATATCATTGCAACAGCTTTTATTTAGCCAGAAATCAAGAGTGTAAGTTTTTATGCGCTTAAAAGCATTTTCAGGCTGAATGAGCAAATATGCTTGTTTCTGCCAATTGCAGCAAAATACTGAAAGGAAAGTGGGTTTGCCTTCATATTTGACCCAGAACAACTCAGTTCAGCATGGAAATATCATTGCAGTAGCTTTTATTTAGCCAGAAATCAAGAGTGTACGTTTTTATGCGCTTAAAAGCATTTCCAGGCTGAATGAGCAAATATGCTTGTTTCTGCCAATTGCAGCAAAATACTGAAAGGAAAGTGGGTCTGCCTTCATATTTGAGCCAGAACAACTCAGTTCAGCATGGAAATGTCATTGCAACAGCTTTTATTTAGCCAGAAATCAATACTTTAAGTTTTTTGCGCTTAAAAGCATTTTCAGGTCAAATAAGCTGATTTCTGACAATTGCAAAAAAATACTGAAAGGAAAGTGGGTTTGCCTTCATATTTGACACAGAACAACTCAGTTCATCATGGAAATATCATTGCAACAGTTTTTTTTAACCAGAAATCAAGAGTGTACGTTTTTACGCGTTTAAAAGCATTTTCAGGCCGGATGAGCAAATATGCTTGTTTCTGCCAATTGCAGCAAAATACTGAAAGGAAAATGGGTTTGCCTTCATATTTGAGCCAAAACAACTCAGTTCAGCAGGGAAATATCATTGCAACAGCTTTTATTTAGCCAGAAATCAAGAGTGTAAGTTTTTATGCGCTTAAAAGCATTTTCAAGCCGAATGAGCAAATATACTTGTTTTTGCCAATTGCAGCAAAATACTGAAAGGAAAGTGGGTTTGCCTTCATATTTGACCCAGAACAACTCAGTTCAGCATGGAAATATCATTGCAACAGTTTTTTTTAACCAGAAATCAAGAGTGTACGTTTTTACGCGTTTAAAAGCATTTTCAGGCCGGATAAGCAAATATGCTTGTTTCTGCCAATTGCAGCAAAATACTGAAAGGAAAGTGGGTTTGCTTTCATATTTGAGCCAAAACAACTCAGTTCAGCATGGAAATATCATTGCAACAGCTTTTATTTAGCCAGAAATCAAGAGTGTAAGTTTTTATGCGCTTAAAAGCATTTTCAAGCCGAATGAGCAAATATGCTTGTTTTTGCCAATTGCAGCAAAATACTGAAAGGAAAGTGGGTTTGCCTTCATATTTTCGCCAGAACAACTCAGTTCAGCATGGAAATATCATTGCAAAAGCTTTTATTTAGCCAGAAATCAAGAGTGTAAGCTTTTATGCGCTTAACAGCATTTACAAGCCAAATAAGCTGATTTCTGCCAATTGCACCAAAATACTGAAAGGAAAGTGGGTTTGCCTTCATATTTGAGCCAGAACAACTCAGTTCAGCATGGAAATATCATTGCAACAGCTTTTATTTAGCCAGAAATCAAGAGTGTAAGTTTTTATGCGCTTAAAAGCATTTTCAGGCCGAATGAGCAAATATGCTTGTTTCTGCCAATTGCAGCAAAATACTGAAAGGAAAGTGGGTTTGCCTTCATATTTGAGCCAAAACAACTCAGTTCAGCATGGAAATATCATTGCAACAGCTTTCATTAAGCCAGAAATCAAGAGTGTAAGTTTTTATGCGCTTAAAAGCATTTTCAAGCCGAATGAGCAAATATGCTTGTTTTTGCCAATTGCAGCAAAATACTGAAAGGAAAGTGGGTTTGCCTTCATATTTTCCCCAGAACAACTCACTTCAGCATGGAAATATCGTTGCAAAAGCTTTTATTTAGCCAGAAATCAAGAGTGTAAGTTTTTATGCGCTTAAAAGCATTTTCAGGCCGAATGAGCAAATATGCTTGTTTCTGCCAATTGCAGCAAAATACTGAAAGGAAAGTGAGTTTGCCTTCATATTTGAGCCAAAACAACTCAGTTCAGCATGGAAATATCATTGCAACAGCTTTTATTTAGCCAGAAATCAAGATTGTAAGTTTTTATGCGCTTAAAAGCATTTTCAGGCCGAATGAGCAAATATGCTTGTTTCTGCCAAATGCAGCAAAATACTGAAAGGAAAGTGGGTTTGCCTTCATATTTGAGCCAGAACAACTCAGTTCAGCATGGAAATATCATTGCAACAGCTTTTATTTAGCCAGAAATCAATACTTTAAGTTTTTTTGCGCTTAAAAGCATTTTCAGGTCAAATAAGCTGATTTCTGACAATTGCAAAAAAATACTGAAAGGAAAGTGGGTTTGCCTTCATATTTGACACAGAACAACTCAGTTCAGCATGGAAATATCATTGCAACAGTTTTTTTTAACCAGAAATCAAGAGTGTACGTTTTTACGCGTTTAAATACATTTTCAGGCCGGATGAGCAAATATGCTTGTTTCTGCCAATTGCAGCAAAATACTGAAAGGAAAGTGGGTTTGCTTTCATATTTGAGCCAAAACAACTCAGTTCAGCATGGAAATATCATTGCAACAGTTTTTTTTAACCAGAAATCAAGAGTGTACGTTTTTACGCGTTTAAATACATTTTCAGGCCGGATGAGCAAATATGCTTGTTTCTGCCAATTGCAGCAAAATACTGAAAGGAAAGTGGGTTTGCTTTCATATTTGAGCCAAAACAACTCAGTTCAGCATGGAAATATCATTGCAACAGCTTTTATTTAGCCAGAAATCAAGAGTGTAAGTTTTTATGCGCTTAAAAGCATTTTCAAGCCGAATGAGCAAATATGCTTGTTTTTGCCAATTGCAGCAAAATACTGAAAGGAAAGTGGGTTTGCCTTCATATTTGACCCAGAACAACTCAGTTCAGCATGGAAATATCATTGCAACAGCTTTTATTTAGCCAGAAATCAAGAGTGTAAGTTTTTATGCGCTTAAAAGCATTTTCAGGCCACATAAGCTGATTTCTGCCAATTGCAGCAAAATACTGAAAGGAAAGTGGGTTTGTCTTCATATTTTCCCCAGAACAACTCAGTTCAGCATGGAAATATCATTGCAAAAGCTTTTATTTAGCCAGAAATCAAGAGCGTAAGTTTTTATGCGCTTAAAAGCATTTTCAGGCCGAATTAGCAAATATGCTTGTTTCTGCCAATTGCAGCAAAATACTGAAAGGAAAGTGGGTTTGCCTTCATATTTGAGCCAAAACAACTCAGTTCAGCATGGAAATATCATTGCAACAGCTTTTATTTAGCCAGAAATCAAGAGTGTAAGTTTTTATGCGCTTAAAAGCATTTTCAGGCCGAATGAGCAAATATGCTTGTTTCTGCCAAGTGCAGCAAAAGACTGAAAGGAAAGTGGGTTTGCCTTCATATTTGACACAGAAAAACTCAGTTCAGCATGGAAATATCATTGCAACAGCTTTTTATTTAGCCAGAAATCAAGAGTGTAAGTTTTTATGCGCTTAAAAGCATTTTCAGGCCACATAAGCTGATTTCTGCCAATTGCAGCAAAATACTGAAAGGAAAGTGGGTTTGCCTTCATATTTGACCCAGAACAACTCAGTTCAGCATGGAAATATCATTGCAACAGCATTTATTTAGCCAGAAATCAAGAGTGTACGTTTTTATGCGCTTAAAAGCATTTTCAGGCCGAATGAGCTGATTTCTGCCAATTGCAGCAAAATTATGAAAGGAAAGTGGGTTTGCCTTCATATTTGAGCGAAAACAACTCAGTTCAGCATGGAAATATCATTGCAACAGCTTTTATTTAGCCAGAAATCAAGATTGTAAGTTTTTATGCGCTTAAAAGCATTTTCAGGCCGAATGAGCAAATATGCTTGTTTCTGCCAAATGCAGCAAAATACTGAAAGGAAAGTGGGTTTGCCTTCATATTTGACCCAGAACAACTCAGTTCAGCATGGAAATATCATTGCAACAGCTTTTATTTAGCCAGAAATCAAGACTGTACGTTTTTATGCGCTTAAAAGCATTTTCAGGCTGAATGAGCAAATATGCTTGTTTCTGCCAATTGCAGCAAAATACTGAAAGGAAAGTGGGTTTGCCTTCATATTTGACCCAGAACAACTCAGTTCAGCATGGAAATATCATTGCAGTAGCTTTTATTTAGCCAGAAATCAAGAGTGTACGTTTTTATGCGCTTAAAAGCATTTCCAGGCTGAATGAGCAAATATGCTTGTTTCTGCCAATTGCAGCAAAATACTGAAATGAAAGTGGGTCTGCCTTCATATTTGAGCCAGAACAACTCAGTTCAGCATGGAAATATCATTGCAACAGCTTTTATTTAGCCAGAAATCAAGAGTGTACGTTTTTATGCGCTTAAAAGCATTTTCAGGCCGAATGAGCTGATTTCTGCCAATTGCAGCAAAATACTGAAAGGAAAATGGGTTTTCCTTCATATTTGAACCAGAACTACTGAATTCAGTATGGAAATATCATTCCAACAGCTTTTATTTAGCCAGAAATCAAGAGTGTAAGTTTTTATGCGCTTAAAAGCATTTTCAGGCCGAATGAGCAAATATGCTTGTTTCTGCCAAATGCAGTGAAATACTGAAAGGAAAGTGGGTTTGCCTTCATATTTGACCCAGAACAACTCAGTTCAGCATGGAAATATCATTGCAACAGCTTTTATTTAGCCAGAAATCAAGACTGTACGTTTTTATGCGCTTAAAAGCATTTTCAGGCTGAATGAGCAAATATGCTTGTTTCTGCCAATTGCAGCAAAATACTGAAAGGAAAGTGGGTCTGCCTTCATATTTGAGCCAGAACAACTCAGTTCAGCATGGAAATATCATTGCAACAGCTTTTATTTAGCCAGAAATCAATACTTTAAGTTTTTTTGCGCTTAAAAGCATTTTCAGGTCAAATAAGCTGATTTCTGACAATTGCAAAAAAATACTGAAAGGAAAGTGGGTTTGCCTTCATATTTGACCCAGAACAACTCAGTTCAGCATGGAAATATCATTGCAACAGCTTTTATTTAGCCAGAAATCAAGACTGTACGTTTTTATGCGCTTAAAAGCATTTTCAGGCTGAATGAGCAAATATGCTTGTTTCTGCCAATTGCAGCAAAATACTGAAAGGAAAGTGGGTTTGCCTTCATATTTGACACAGAACAACTCAGTTCAGCATGGAAATATCATTGCAACAGCTTTTATTTAGCCAGAAATCAAGAGTGTAAGTTTTTATGCGCTTAAAAGCATTTTCAGGCCACATAAGCTGATTTCTGCCAATTGCAGCAAAATACTGAAAGGAAAGTGGGTTTGCCTTCATATTTGAGCCAGAACAACTCAATTCAGCATGGAAATATCATTGCAACAGCTTTTATTTAGCCAGAAATCAAGAGTGTAAGTTTTTATGCGCTTAAAAGCATTTTCAGGCCGAATGAGCAAATATGCTTGTTTCTGCCAATTGCAGCAAAATACTGAAAGGAAAGTGGGTTTGCCTTCATATTTGACCCAGAACAACTCAGTTCAGCATGAAAATATCATTGCAACAGCTTTTATTTAGCCAGAAATCAATACTGTAAGTTTTTATGTGCTTAAAAGCATTTACAGGCCGAATAAGCTGATTTCTGCCAATTGCAGCAAAATACTGAAAGGAAAGTGGGTTTGCCTTCATATTTGACCCAGAACAACTCAGTTCAGCATGGAAATATCATTGCAACAGTTTTTTTTAACCAGAAATCAAGAGTGTACGTTTTTACGCGTTTAAAAGCATTTTCAGGCCGGATGAGCAAATATGCTTGTTTCTGCCAATTGCAGCAAAATACTGAAAGGAAAGTGGGTTTGCCTTCATATTTGAGCCAAAACAACTCAGTTCAGCATGGAAATATCATTGCAACAGCTTTCATTAAGCCAGAAATCAAGAGTGTAAGTTTTTATGCGCTTAAAAGCATTTTCAAGCCGAATGAGCAAATATACTTGTTTTTGCCAATTGCAGCAAAATACTGAAAGGAAAGTGAGTTTGCCTTCATATTTGAGCCAAAACAACTCAGTTCAGCATGGAAATATCATTGCAACAGCTTTTATTTAGCCAGAAATCAAGAGTGTAAGTTTTTATGCGCTTAAAAGCATTTTCAAGCCGAATGAGCAAATATGCTTGTTTTTGCCAATTGCAGCAAAATACTGAAAGGAAAGTGGGTTTGCCTTCATATTTTCGCCAGAACAACTCAGTTCAGCATGGAAATATCATTGCAAAAGCTTTTATTTAGCCAGAAATCAAGAGTGTAAGTTTTTATGCGCTTAACAGCATTTACAGGCCAAATAAGCTGATTTCTGCCAATTGCACCAAAATACTGAAAGGAAAGTGGGTTTGCCTTCATATTTGAGCCAGAACAACTCAGTTCAGCATGGAAATATCATTGCAACAGCTTTTATTTAGCCAGAAATCAAGAGTGTAAGTTTTTATGCGCTTAAAAGCATTTTCAGGCCGAATGAGCAAATATGCTTGTTTCTGCCAATTGCAGCAAAATACTGAAAGGAAAGTGGGTTTGCCTTCATATTTGACCCAGAACAACTCAGTTCAGCATGGAAATATCATTGCAACAGCTTTTATTTAGCCAGAAATCAATACTGTAAGTTTTTATGCGCTTAAAAGCATTTACAGGCCGAATAAGCTGATTTCTGCCAATTGCAGCAAAATACTGAAAGGAAAGTGGGTTTGCCTTCATATTTGAGCCAAAACAACTCAGTTCAGCATGGAAATATCATTGCAACAGCTTTCATTAAGCCAGAAATCAAGAGTGTAAGTTTTTATGCGCTTAAAAGCATTTTCAAGCCGAATGAGCAAATATGCTTGTTTTTGCCAATTGCAGCAAAATACTGAAAGGAAAGTGGGTTTGTCTTCATATTTTCCCAAGAACAACTCACTTCAGCATGGAAATATCGTTGCAAAAGCTTTTATTTAGCCTGAAATCAAGAGTGTAAGTTTTTATGCGCTTAAAAGCATTTTCAGGCCGAATGAGCAAATATGCTTGTTTCTGCCAATTGCAGCAAAATACTGAAAGGAAAGTGAGTTTGCCTTCATATTTGAACCAAAACAACTCAGTTCAGCATGGAAATATCATTGCAACAGCTTTTATTTAGCCAGAAATCAAGATTGTAAGTTTTTATGCGCTTAAAAGCATTTTCAGGCCGAATGAGCAAATATGCTTGTTTCTGCCAAATGCAGCAAAATACTGAAAGGAAAGTGGGTTTGCCTTCATATTTGAGCCAGAACAACTCAGTTCAGCATGGAAATATCATTGCAACAGCTTTTATTTAGCCAGAAATCAATACTTTAAGTTTTTTTGCGCTTAAAAGCATTTTCAGGTCAAATAAGCTGATTTCTGACAATTGCAAAAAAATACTGAAAGGAAAGTGGGTTTGCCTTCATATTTGACACAGAACAACTCAGTTCAGCATGGAAATATCATTGCAACAGTTTTTTTTAACCAGAAATCAAGAGTGTACGTTTTTACGCGTTTAAATACATTTTCAGGCCGGATGAGCAAATATGCTTGTTTCTGCCAATTGCAGCAAAATACTGAAAGGAAAGTGGGTTTGCTTTCATATTTGAGCCAAAACAACTCAGTTCAGCATGGAAATATCATTGCAACAGCTTTTATTTAGCCAGAAATCAAGAGTGTAAGTTTTTATGCGCTTAAAAGCATTTTCAAGCCGAATGAGCAAATATGCTTGTTTTTGCCAATTGCAGCAAAATACTGAAAGGAAAGTGGGTTTGCCTTCATATTTGACCCAGAACAACTCAGTTCAGCATGGAAATATCATTGCAACAGCTTTTATTTAGCCAGAAATCAAGAGTGTAAGTTTTTATGCGCTTAAAAGCATTTTCAGGCCACATAAGCTGATTTCTGCCAATTGCAGCAAAATACTGAAAGGAAAGTGGGTTTGTCTTCATATTTTCCCCAGAACAACTCAGTTCAGCATGGAAATATCATTGCAAAAGCTTTTATTTAGCCAGAAATCAAGAGCGTAAGTTTTTATGTGCTTAAAAGCATTTTCAGGCCGAATTAGCAAATATGCTTGTTTCTGCCAATTGCAGCAAAATACTGAAAGGACAGTGGGTTTGCCTTCATATTTGAGCCAAAACAACTCAGTTCAGCATGGAAATATCATTGCAACAGCTTTTATTTAGCCAGAAATCAAGAGTGTAAGTTTTTATGCGCTTAAAAGCATTTTCAGGCCGAATGAGCAAATATGCTTGTTTCTGCCAAGTGCAGCAAAAGACTGAAAGGAAAGTGGGTTTGCCTTCATATTTGACACAGAAAAACTCAGTTCAGCATGGAAATATCATTGCAACAGCTTTTTATTTAGCCAGAAATCAAGAGTGTAAGTTTTTATGCGCTTAAAAGCATTTTCAGGCCACATAAGCTGATTTCTGCCAATTGCAGCAAAATACTGAAAGGAAAGTGGGTTTGCCTTCATATTTGACCCAGAACAACTCAGTTCAGCATGGAAATATCATTGCAACAGCATTTATTTAGCCAGAAATCAAGAGTGTACGTTTTTATGCGCTTAAAAGCATTTTCAGGCCGAATGAGCTGATTTCTGCCAATTGCAGCAAAATACTGAAAGGAAAATGGGTTTTCCTTCATATTTGAACCAGAACTACTGAATTCAGTATGGAAATATCATTCCAACAGCTTTTATTTAGCCAGAAATCAAGAGTGTAAGTTTTTATGCGCTTAAAAGCATTTTCAGGCCACATAAGCTGATTTCTGCCAATTGCAGCAAAATACTGAAAGGAAAGTGGGTTTGTCTTCATATTTTCCCCAGAACAACTCAGTTCAGCATGGAAATATCATTGCAAAAGCTTTTATTTAGCCAGAAATCAAGAGCGTAAGTTTTTATGTGCTTAAAAGCATTTTCAGGCCGAATTAGCAAATATGCTTGTTTCTGCCAATTGCAGCAAAATACTGAAAGGAAAGTGGGTTTGCCTTCATATTTGACACAGAAAAACTCAGTTCAGCATGGAAATATCATTGCAACAGCTTTTTATTTAGCCAGAAATCAAGAGTGTAAGTTTTTATGCGCTTAAAAGCATTTTCAGGCCACATAAGCTGATTTCTGCCAATTGCAGCAAAATACTGAAAGGAAAATGGGTTTTCCTTCATATTTGAACCAGAACTACTGAATTCAGTATGGAAATATCATTCCAACAGCTTTTATTTAGCCAGAAATCAAGAGTGTAAGTTTTTATGCGCTTAAAAGCATTTTCAGGCCGAATGAGCTGATTTCTGCCAATTGCAGCAAAATTATGAAAGGAAAGTGGGTTTGCCTTCATATTTGAGCGAAAACAACTCAGTTCAGCATGGAAATATCATTGCAACAGCTTTTATTTAGCCAGAAATCAAGATTGTAAGTTTTTATGCGCTTAAAAGCATTTTCAGGCCGAATGAGCAAATATGCTTGTTTCTGCCAAATGCAGCAAAATACTGAAAGGAAAGTGGGTTTGCCTTCATATTTGACCCAGAACAACTCAGTTCAGCATGGAAATATCATTGCAACAGCTTTTATTTAGCCAGAAATCAAGACTGTACGTTTTTATGCGCTTAAAAGCATTTTCAGGCTGAATGAGCAAATATGCTTGTTTCTGCCAATTGCAGCAAAATACTGAAAGGAAAGTGGGTTTGCCTTCATATTTGACCCAGAACAACTCAGTTCAGCATGGAAATATCATTGCAGTAGCTTTTATTTAGCCAGAAATCAAGAGTGTACGTTTTTATGCGCTTAAAAGCATTTCCAGGCTGAATGAGCAAATATGCTTGTTTCTGCCAATTGCAGCAAAATACTGAAATGAAAGTGGGTCTGCCTTCATATTTGAGCCAGAACAACTCAGTTCAGCATGGAAATATCATTGCAACAGCTTTTATTTAGCCAGAAATCAATACTTTAAGTTTTTTGCGCTTAAAAGCATTTTCAGGTCAAATAAGCTGATTTCTGACAATTGCAAAAAAATACTGAAAGGAAAGTGGGTTTGCCTTCATATTTGACACAGAACAACTCAGTTCAGCATGGAAATATCATTGCAACAGTTTTTTTTAACCAGAAATCAAGAGTGTACGTTTTTACGCGTTTAAAAGCATTTTCAGGCCGGATGAGCAAATATGCTTGTTTCTGCCAATTGCAGCAAAATACTGAAAGGAAAATGGGTTTGCCTTCATATTTGAGCCAAAACAACTCAGTTCAGCATGGAAATATCATTGCAACAGCTTTTATTTAGCCAGAAATCAAGAGTGTAAGTTTTTATGCGCTTAAAAGCATTTTCAAGCCGAATGAGCAAATATGCTTGTTTTTGCCAATTGCAGCAAAATACTGAAAGGAAAGTGGGTTTGCCTTCATATTTGACCCAGAACAACTCAGTTCAGCATGGAAATATCATTGCAACAGCTTTTATTTAGCCAGAAATCAAGAGTGTAAGTTTTTATGCGCTTAAAAGCATTTTCAGGCCACATAAGCTGATTTCTGCCAATTGCAGCAAAATAGTGAAAGGAAAGTGGGTTTGCCTTCATATTTGAGCCAGAACAACTCAATTCAGCATGGAAATATCATTGCAACAGCTTTTATTTAGCCAGAAATCAAGAGTGTATGTTTTTATGCGCTTAAAAGCATTTTCAGGCCGAATGAGCAAATATGCTTGTTTCTGCCAATTGCAGCAAAATACTGAAAGGAAAGTGGGTTTGCCTTCATATTTGACCCAGAACAACTCAGTTCAGCATGAAAATATCATTGCAACAGCTTTTATTTAGCCAGAAATCAATACTGTAAGTTTTTATGTGCTTAAAAGCATTTACAGGCCGAATAAGCTGATTTCTGCCAATTGCAGCAAAATACTGAAAGGAAAGTGGGTTTGCCTTCATATTTGACCCAGAACAACTCAGTTCAGCATGGAAATATCATTGCAAGAGTTTTTTTTAACCAGAAATCAAGAGTGTACGTTTTTACGCGTTTAAAAGCATTTTCAGGCCGGATGAGCAAATATGCTTGTTTCTGCCAATTGCAGCAAAATACTGAAAGGAAAGTGGGTTTGCCTTCATTTTTGAGCCAAAACAACTCAGTTCAGCATGGAAATATCATTGCAACAGCTTTCATTAAGCCAGAAATCAAGAGTGTAAGTTTTTATGCGCTTAAAAGCATTTTCAAGCCGAATGAGCAAATATGCTTGTTTCTGCCAATTGCAGCAAAATACTGAAAGGAAAGTGGGTTTGCCTTCATTTTTGAGCCAAAACAACTCAGTTCAGCATGGAAATATCATTGCAACAGCTTTCATTAAGCCAGAAATCAAGAGTGTAAGTTTTTATGCGCTTAAAAGCATTTTCAGGCCGAATGAGCAAATATGCTTGTTTCTGCCAAATGCAGTGAAATACTGAAAGGAAAGTGGGTTTGCCTTCATATTTGACCCAGAACAACTCAGTTCAGCATGGAAATATCATTGCAACAGCTTTTATTTAGCCAGAAATCAAGACTGTACGTTTTTATGCGCTTAAAAGCATTTTCAGGCTGAATGAGCAAATATGCTTGTTTCTGCCAATTGCAGCAAAATACTGAAAGGAAAGTGGGTCTGCCTTCATATTTGAGCCAGAACAACTCAGTTCAGCATGGAAATATCATTGCAACAGCTTTTATTTAGCCAGAAATCAATACTTTAAGTTTTTTTGCGCTTAAAAGCATTTTCAGGTCAAATAAGCTGATTTCTGACAATTGCAAAAAAATACTGAAAGGAAAGTGGGTTTGCCTTCATATTTGACCCAGAACAACTCAGTTCAGCATGGAAATATCATTGCAACAGCTTTTATTTAGCCAGAAATCAAGACTGTACGTTTTTATGCGCTTAAAAGCATTTTCAGGCTGAATGAGCAAATATGCTTGTTTCTGCCAATTGCAGCAAAATACTGAAAGGAAAGTGGGTTTGCCTTCATATTTGACCCAGAACAACTCAGTTCAGCATGGAAATATCATTGCAACAGCTTTTATTTAGCCAGAAATCAAGAGTGTAAGTTTTTATGCGCTTAAAAGCATTTTCAGGCCACATAAGCTGATTTCTGCCAATTGCAGCAAAATACTGAAAGGAAAGTGGGTTTGCCTTCATATTTGAGCCAGAACAACTCAATTCAGCATGGAAATATCATTGCAACAGCTTTTATTTAGCCAGAAATCAAGAGTGTAAGTTTTTATGCGCTTAAAAGCATTTTCAGGCCGAATGAGCAAATATGCTTGTTTCTGCCAATTGCAGCAAAATACTGAAAGGAAAGTGGGTTTGCCTTCATATTTGACCCAGAACAACTCAGTTCAGCATGGAAATATCATTGCAACAGTTTTTTTTAACCAGAAATCAAGAGTGTACGTTTTTACGCGTTTAAAAGCATTTTCAGGCCGGATGAGCAAATATGCTTGTTTCTGCCAATTGCAGCAAAATACGGAAAGGAAAGTGGGTTTGCCTTCATATTTGAGCCAAAACAACTCAGTTCAGCATGGAAATATCATTGCAACAGCTTTCATTAAGCCAGAAATCAAGAGTGTAAGTTTTTATGCGCTTAAAAGCATTTTCAAGCCGAATGAGCAAATATACTTGTTTTTGCCAATTGCAGCAAAATACTGAAAGGAAAGTGAGTTTGCCTTCATATTTGACCCAGAACAACTCAGTTCAGCATGGAAATATCATTGCAACAGCTTTTATTTAGCCAGAAAGCAAGACTGTACGTTTTTATGCGCTTAAAAGCATTTTCAGGCTGAATGAGCAAATATGCTTGTTTCTGCCAATTGCAGCAAAATACTGAAAGGAAAGTGGGTCTGCCTTCATATTTGAGCCAGAACAACTCAGTTCAGCATGGAAATATCATTGCAACAGCTTTTATTTAGCCAGAAATCAATACTTTAAGTTTTTTTGCGCTTAAAAGCATTTTCAGGTCAAATAAGCTGATTTCTGACAATTGCAAAAAAATACTGAAAGGAAAGTGGGTTTGCCTTCATATTTGACCCAGAACAACTCAGTTCAGCATGGAAATATCATTGCAACAGCTTTTATTTAGCCAGAAATCAAGACTGTACGTTTTTATGCGCTTAAAAGCATTTTCAGGCTGAATGAGCAAATATGCTTGTTTCTGCCAATTGCAGCAAAATACTGAAAGGAAAGTGGGTTTGCCTTCATATTTGACCCAGAACAACTCAGTTCAGCATGGAAATATCATTGCAGTAGCTTTTATTTAGCCAGAAATCAAGAGTGTAAGTTTTTATGCGCTTAAAAGTATTTCCAGGCTGAATGAGCAAATATGCTTGTTTCTGCCAATTGCAGCAAAATACTGAAAGGAAAGTGGGTCTGCCTTCATATTTGAGCCAGAACAACTCAGTTCAGCATGGAAATATCATTGCAACAGCTTTTATTTAGCCAGAAATCAATACTTTAAGTTTTTTTGCGCTTAAAAGCATTTTCAGGTCAAATAAGCTGATTTCTGACAATTGCAAAAAAATACTGAAAGGAAAGTGGGTTTGCCTTCATATTTGACACAGAACAACTCAGTTCAGCATGGAAATATCATTGCAACAGTTTTTTTTAACCAGAAATCAAGAGTGTAAGTTTTTACGCGTTTAAAAGCATTTTCAGGCCGGATGAGCAAATATGCTTGTTTCTGCCAATTGCAGCAAAATACTGAAAGGAAAGTGGGTTTGCCTTCATATTTGAGCCAAAACAACTCAGTTCAGCATGGAAATATCATTGCAACAGCTTTCATTAAGCCAGAAATCAAGAGTGTAAGTTTTTATGCGCTTAAAAGCATTTTCAAGCCGAATGAGCAAATATACTTGTTTTAGCCAATTGCAGCAAAATACTGAAAGGAAAGTGGGTTTGTCTTCATATTTTCTCCAGAACAACTCAGTTCAGCATGGAAATATCATTGCAACAGCTTTTATTTAGCCAGAAATCAATACTGTAAGTTTTTTTGTGCTTAAAAGCATTTTCAGGTCAAATAAGCTGATTTCTGACAATTGCAAAAAAATACTGAAAGGAAAGTGGGTTTGCCTTCATATTTGACACAGAACAACTCAGTTCAGCATGGAAATATCATTGCAACAGTTTTTTTTAACCAGAAATCAAGAGTGTACGTTTTTATGCGTTTAAATACATTTTCAGGCCGGATGAGCAAATATGCTTGTTTCTGCCAATTGCAGCAAAATACTGAAAGGAAAGTGGGTTTGCTTTCATATTTGAGCCAAAACAACTCAGTTCAGCATGGAAATATCATTGCAACAGCTTTTATTTAGCCAGAAATCAAGAGTGTAAGTTTTTATGCGCTTAAAAGCATTTTCAAGCCGAATGAGCAAATATGCTTGTTTTTGCCAATTGCAGCAAAATACTGAAAGGAAAGTGGGTTTGCCTTCATATTTGACCCAGAACAACTCAGTTCAGCATGGAAATATCATTGCAACAGCTTTTATTTAGCCAGAAATCAAGAGTGTAAGTTTTTATGCGCTTAAAAGCATTTTCAGGCCACATAAGCTGATTTCTGCCAATTGCAGCAAAATACTGAAAGGAAAGTGGGTTTGTCTTCATATTTTCCCCAGAACAACTCAGTTCAGCATGGAAATATCATTGCAAAAGCTTTTATTTAGCCAGAAATCAAGAGCGTAAGTTTTTATGCGCTTAAAAGCATTTTCAGGCCGAATTAGCAAATATGCTTGTTTCTGCCAATTGCAGCAAAATACTGAAAGGAAAGTGGGTTTGCCTTCATATTTGAGCCAAAACAACTCAGTTCAGCATGGAAATATCATTGCAACAGCTTTTATTTAGCCAGAAATCAAGAGTGTAAGTTTTTATGCGCTTAAAAGCATTTTCAGGCCGAATGAGCAAATATGCTTGTTTCTGCCAAGTGCAGCAAAAGACTGAAAGGAAAGTGGGTTTGCCTTCATATTTGACACAGAAAAACTCAGTTCAGCATGGAAATATCATTGCAACAGCTTTTTATTTAGCCAGAAATCAAGAGTGTAAGTTTTTATGCGCTTAAAAGCATTTTCAGGCCACATAAGCTGATTTTTGCCAATTGCAGCAAAATACTGAAAGGAAAGTGGGTTTGCCTTCATATTTGACCCAGAACAACTCAGTTCAGCATGGAAATATCATTGCAACAGCATTTATTTAGCCAGAAATCAAGAGTGTACGTTTTTATGCGCTTAAAAGCATTTTCAGGCCGAATGAGCTGATTTCTGCCAATTGCAGCAAAATACTGAAAGGAAAATGGGTTTTCCTTCATATTTGAACCAGAACTACTGAATTCAGTATGGAAATATCATTCCAACAGCTTTTATTTAGCCAGAAATCAAGAGTGTAAGTTTTTATGCGCTTAAAAGCATTTTCAGGCCGAATGAGCTGATTTCTGCCAATTGCAGCAAAATTATGAAAGGAAAGTGGGTTTGCCTTCATATTTGAGCGAAAACAACTCAGTTCAGCATGGAAATATCATTGCAACAGCTTTTATTTAGCCAGAAATCAAGATTGTAAGTTTTTATGCGCTTAAAAGCATTTTCAGGCCGAATGAGCAAATATGCTTGTTTCTGCCAAATGCAGCAAATTATTGAAAGGAAAGTGGGTTTGCCTTCATATTTGACCCAGAACAACTCAGTTCAGCATGGAAATATCATTGCAACAGCTTTTATTTAGCCAGAAATCAAGAGTGTAAGTTTTTTTGCGCTTAAAAGCATTTTCAGGCTGAATGAGCAAATATGCTTGTTTCTGCCAATTGCAGCAAAATACTGAAAGGAAAGTGGGTTTGCCTTCATATTTGACCCAGAACATCTCAGTTCAGCATGGAAATATCATTGCAGTAGCTTTTATTTAGCCAGAAATCAAGAGTGTACGTTTTTATGCGCTTAAAAGCATTTCCAGGCTGAATGAGCAAATATGCTTGTTTCTGCCAATTGCAGCAAAATACTGAAAGGAAAGTGGGTCTGCCTTCATATTTGAGCCAGAACAACTCAGTTCAGCATGGAAATATCATTGCAACAGCTTTTATTTAGCCAGAAATCAATACTTTAAGTTTTTTGCGCTTAAAAGCATTTTCAGGTCAAATAAGCTGATTTCTGACAATTGCAAAAAAATACTGAAAGGAAAGTGGGTTTGCCTTCATATTTGACACAGAACAACTCAGTTCAGCATGGAAATATCATTGCAACAGTTTTTTTTAACCAGAAATCAAGAGTGTACGTTTTTACGCGTTTAAAAGCATTTTCAGGCCGGATGAGCAAATATGCCTGTTTCTGCCAATTGCAGCAAAATACTGAAAGGAAAATGGGTTTGCCTTCATATTTGAGCCAAAACAACTCAGTTCAGCAGGGAAATATCATTGCAACAGCTTTTATTTAGCCAGAAATCAAGAGTGTAAGTTTTTATGCGCTTAAAAGCATTTTCAAGCCGAATGAGCAAATATACTTGTTTTTGCCAATTGCAGCAAAATACTGAAAGGAAAGTGGGTTTGTCTTCATATTTTCCCCAGAACAACTCAGTTCAGCATGGAAATATCATTGCAAAAGCTTTTATTTAGCCAGAAATCAAGAGTGTAAGTTTTTATGCGCTTAAAAGCATTTTCAGGCCGAATGAGCAAATATGCTTGTTTCTGCCAATTGCAGCAAAATACTGAAAGGAAAGTGAGTTTGCCTTCATATTTGAGCCAAAACAACTCAGTTCAGCATGGAAATATCATTGCAACAGCTTTTATTTAGCCAGAAATCAAGATTGTAAGTTTTTATGCGCTTAAAAGCATTTTCAGGCCGAATGAGCAAATATGCTTGTTTCTGCCAAATGCAGCAAAATACTGAAAGGAAAGTGGGTTTGCCTTCATATTTGACCCAGAACAACTCAGTTCAGCATGGAAATATCATTGCAGTAGCTTTTATTTAGCCAGAAATCAAGAGTGTACGTTTTTATGCGCTTAAAAGTATTTCCAGGCTGAATGAGCAAATATGCTTGTTTCTGCCAATTGCAGCAAAATACTGAAAGGAAAGTGGGTCTGCCTTCATATTTGAGCCAGAACAACTAAGTTCAGCATGGAAATATCATTGCAACAGCTTTTATTTAGCCAGAAATCAATACTTTAAGTTTTTTTGCGCTTAAAAGCATTTTCAGGTCAAATAAGCTGATTTCTGACAATTGCAAAAAAATACTGAAAGGAAAGTGGGTTTGCCTTCATATTTGACACAGAACAACTCAGTTCAGCATGGAAATATCATTGCAACAGTTTTTTTTAACCAGAAATCAAGAGTGTACGTTTTTACGCGTTTAAAAGCATTTTCAGGCCGGATGAGCAAATATGCTTGTTTCTGCCAATTGCAGCAAAATACTGAAAGGAAAGTGGGTTTGCTTTCATATTTGAGCCAAAACAACTCAGTTCAGCATGGAAATATCATTGCAACAGCTTTTATTTAGCCAGAAATCAAGAGTGTAAGTTTTTATGCGCTTAAAAGCATTTTCAAGCCGAATGAGCAAATATGCTTGTTTTTGCCAATTGCAGCAAAATACTGAAAGGAAAGTGGGTTTGCCTTCATATTTTCGCCAGAACAACTCAGTTCAGCATGGAAATATCATTGCAAAAGCTTTTATTTAGCCAGAAATCAAGAGTGTAAGTTTTTATGCGCTTAAAAGCATTTTCAGGCCGAATGAGCAAATATGCTTGTTTCTGCCAATTGCAGCAAAATACTGAAAGGAAAGTGAGTTTGCCTTCATATTTGAGCCAAAACAACTCAGTTCAGCATGGAAATATCATTGCAACAGCTTTTATTTAGCCAGAAATCAAGATTGTAAGTTTTTATGCGCTTAAAAGCATTTTCAGGCCGAATGAGCAAATATGCTTGTTTCTGCCAAATGCAGCAAAATACAGAAAGGAAAGTGGGTTTGCCTTCATATTTGACCCAGAACAACTCAGTTCAGCATGGAAATATCATTGCAACAGCTTTTATTTAGCCAGAAATCAAGACTGTACGTTTTTATGCGCTTAAAAGCATTTTCAGGCTGAATGAGCAAATATGCTTGTTTCTGCCAATTGCAGCAAAATACTGAAAGGAAAGTGGGTTTGCCTTCATATTTGACCCAGAACAACTCAGTTCAGCATGGAAATATCATTGCAGTAGCTTTTATTTAGCCAGAAATCAAGAGTGTACGTTTTTATGCGCTTAAAAGTATTTCCAGGCTGAATGAGCAAATATGCTTGTTTCTGCCAATTGCAGCAAAATACTGAAAGGAAAGTGGGTCTGCCTTCATATTTGAGCCAGAACAACTCAGTTCAGCATGGAAATATCATTGCAACAGCTTTTATTTAGCCAGAAATCAATACTTTAAGTTTTTTTGCGCTTAAAAGCATTTTCAGGTCAAATAAGCTGATTTCTGACAATTGCAAAAAAATACTGAAAGGAAAGTGGGTTTGCCTTCATATTTGACACAGAACAACTCAGTTCAGCATGGAAATATCATTGCAACAGTTTTTTTTAACCAGAAATCAAGAGTTTACGTTTTTACGCGTTTAAAAGCATTTTCAGGCCGGATGAGCAAATATGCTTGTTTCTGCCAATTGAAGCAAAATACTGAAAGGAAAGTGGGTTTGCTTTCATATTTGAGCCAAAACAACTCAGTTCAGCATGGAAATATCATTGCAACAGCTTTTATTTAGCCAGAAATCAAGAGTGTAAGTTTTTATGCGCTTAACAGCATTTACAGGCCAAATAAGCTGATTTCTGCCAATTGCACCAAAATACTGAAAGGAAAGTGGGTTTGCCTTCATATTTGAGCCAAAACAACTCAGTTCAGCATGGAAATATCATTGCAACAGCTTTTATTTAGCCAGAAATCAAGAGTGTAAGTTTTTATGCGCTTAAAAGCATTTTCAGGCCGAATGAGCAAATATGCTTGTTTCTGCCAATTGCAGCAAAATACTGAAAGGAAAGTGAGTTTGCCTTCATATTTGAGCCAAAACAACTCAGTTCAGCATGGAAATATCATTGCAACAGCTTTTATTTAGCCAGAAATCAAGATTGTAAGTTTTTATGCGCTTAAAAGCATTTTCAGGCCGAATGAGCAAATATGCTTGTTTCTGCCAAATGCAGCAAAATACTGAAAGGAAAGTGGGTTTGCCTTCATATTTGAGCCAGAACAACTCAGTTCAGCATGGAAATATCATTGCAACAGCTTTTATTTAGCCAGAAATCAATACTTTAAGTTTTTTTGCGCTTAAAAGCATTTTCAGGTCAAATAAGCTGATTTCTGACAATTGCAAAAAAATACTGAAAGGAAAGTGAGTTTGCCTTCAAATTTGACACAGAACAACTCAGTTCAGCATGGAAATATCATTGCAACAGTTTTTTTTAACCAGAAATCAAGAGTGTACGTTTTTACGCGTTTAAATACATTTTCAGGCCGGATGAGCAAATATGCTTGTTTCTGCCAATTGCAGCAAAATACTGAAAGGAAAGTGGGTTTTCCTTCATATTTGAGCCAGAACAACTCAGTTCAGCATGGAAATATCATTGCAACAGCTTTTATTTAGCCAGAAATCAAGACTGTAAGTTTTTATGTGCTTAAAAGCATTTTCAGGCCAAATAAGCTGATTTCTGCCAATTGCACCAAAATACTGAAAGGAAAGTGGGTTTGCCTTCATATTTGAGCCAAAACAACTCAGTTCAGCATGGAAATATCATTGCAACAGCTTTTATTTAGCCAGAAATCAAGAGTGTAAGTTTTTATGCACTTAAAAGCATTTTGAAGCCGAATGAGCAAATATGCTTGTTTTTGCCAATTGCAGCAAAATACTGAAAGGAAAGTGGGTTTGCCTTCATATTTGACCCAGAACAACTCAGTTCAGCATGGAAATATCATTGCAACAGCTTTTATTTAGCCAGAAATCAAGAGTGTAAGTTTTTATGCGCTTAAAAGCATTTTCAGGCCACATAAGCTGATTTCTGCCAATTGCAGCAAAATACTGAAAGGAAAGTGGGTTTGTCTTCATATTTTCCCCAGAACAACTCAGTTCAGCATGGAAATATCATTGCAACAGCTTTTATTTAGCCAGAAATCAAGAGCGTAAGTTTTTATGCGCTTAAAAGCATTTTCAGGCCGAATTAGCAAATATGCTTGTTTCTGCCAAGTGCAGCAAAAGACTGAAAGGAAAGTGGGTTTGCCTTCATATTTGACACAGAAAAACTCAGTTCAGCATGGAAATATCATTGCAACAGCTTTATATTTAGCCAGAAATCAAGAGTGTAAGTTTTTATGCGCTTAAAAGCATTTTCAGGCCACATAAGCTGATTTCTGCCAATTGCAGCAAAATACTGAAAGGAAAGTGGGTTTGCCTTCATATTTGACCCAGAACAACTCAGTTCAGCATGGAAATATCATTGCAACAGCATTTATTTAGCCAGAAATCAAGAGTGTATGTTTTTATGCGCTTAAAAGCATTTTCAGGCCGAATGAGCTGATTTCTGCCAATTGCAGCAAAATACTGAAAGGAAAATGGGTTTTCCTTCATATTTGAACCAGAACTACTGAATTCAGTATGGAAATATCATTCCAACAGCTTTTATTTAGCCAGAAATCAAGAGTGTAAGTTTTTATGCGCTTAAAAGCATTTTCAGGCCGAATGAGCTGATTTCTGCCAATTGCAGCAAAATTATGAAAGGAAAGTGGGTTTGCCTTCATATTTGAGCGAAAACAACTCAGTTCAGCATGGAAATATCATTGCAACAGCTTTTATTTAGCCAGAAATCAAGATTGTAAGTTTTTATGCGCTTAAAAGCATTTTCAGGCCGAATGAGCAAATATGCTTGTTTCTGCCAAATGCAGCAAAATATTGAAAGGAAAGTGGGTTTGCCTTCATATTTGACCCAGAACAACTCAGTTCAGCATGGAAATATCATTGCAACAGCTTTTATTTAGCCAGAAATCAAGAGTGTAAGTTTTTATGCGCTTAAAAGCATTTTCAGGCTGAATGAGCAAATATGCTTGTTTCTGCCAATTGCAGCAAAATACTGAAAGGAAAGTGGGTTTGCCTTCATATTTGACCCAGAACAACTCAGTTCAGCATGGAAATATCATTGCAGTAGCTTTTATTTAGCCAGAAATCAAGAGTGTACGTTTTTATGCGCTTAAAAGCATTTCCAGGCTGAATGAGCAAATATGCTTGTTTCTGCCAATTGCAGCAAAATACTGAAAGGAAAGTGGGTCTGCCTTCATATTTGAGCCAGAACAACTCAGTTCAGCATGGAAATATCATTGCAACAGCTTTTATTTAGCCAGAAATCAATACTTTAAGTTTTTTGCGCTTAAAAGCATTTTCAGGTCAAATAAGCTGATTTCTGACAATTGCAAAAAAATACTGAAAGGAAAGTGGGTTTGCCTTCATATTTGACACAGAACAACTCAGTTCAGCATGGAAATATCATTGCAACAGTTTTTTTTAACCAGAAATCAAGAGTGTACGTTTTTACGCGTTTAAAAGCATTTTCAGGCCGGATGAGCAAATATGCTTGTTTCTGCCAATTGCAGCAAAATACTGAAAGGAAAGTGGGTTTGCCTTCATATTTGACCCAGAACAACTCAGTTCAGCATGAAAATATCATTGCAACAGCTTTTATTTAGCCAGAAATCAATACTGTAAGTTTTTATGTGCTTAAAAGCATTTACAGGCCGAATAAGCTGATTTCTGCCAATTGCAGCAAAATACTGAAAGGAAAGTGGGTTTGCCTTCATATTTGACCCAGAACAACTCAGTTCAGCATGGAAATATCATTGCAACAGTTTTTTTTATCCAGAAATCAAGAGTGTACGTTTTTACGCGTTTAAAAGCATTTTCAGGCCGGATGAGCAAATATGCTTGTTTTTGCCAATTGCAGCAAAATACTGAAAGGAAAGTGGGTTTGTCTTCATATTTTCGCCAGAACAACTCAGTTCAGCATGGAAATATCATTGCAACAGCTTTCATTAAGCCAGAAATCAAGAGTGTAAGTTTTTATGCGCTTAAAAGCATTTTCAAGCCGAATGAGCAAATATACTTGTTTTTGCCAATTGCAGCAAAATACTGAAAGGAAAGTGGGTTTGTCTTCATATTTTCGCCAGAACAACTCAGTTCAGCATGGAAATATCATTGCAAAAGCTTTTATTTAGCCAGAAATCAAGAGCGTAAGTTTTTATGCGCTTAAAAGCATTTTCAGGCCGAATTAGCAAATATGCTTGTTTCTGCCAATTGCAGCAAAATACTGAAAGAAAAGTGGGTTTGCCTTCATATTTGAGCCAAAACAACTCAGTTCAGCATGGAAATATCATTGCAACAGCTTTTATTTAGCCAGAAATCAAGACTGTAAGTTTTTATGTGCTTAAAAGCATTTTCAGGCCAAATAAGCTGATTTCTGCCAATTGCAGCAAAATACTGAAAGGAAAGTGGGTTTGCCTTCATATGTGAGCCAGAACAACTCAGTTCAGCATGGAAATATCATTGCAACAGCTTTTATTTAGCCAGAAATCAAGAGTGTAAGTTTTTATGCGCTTAAAAGCATTTTCAGGCCGAATGAGCTGATTTCTGCCAATTGCAGCAAAATTATAAAAGGAAAGTGGGTTTGCCTTCATATTTGACCCAGAACAACTCAGTTCAGAATGGAAATATCATTGCAACAGCTTTTATTTAGCCAGAAATCAAGAGTGTAAGTTTTTATGCGCTTAAAAGCATTTTCAGGCCGAATGAGCAAATATGCTTGTTTCTGCCAATTGCAGCAAAATACTGAAAGGAAAGTGGGTTTGTCTTCATATTTTCCCCAGAACAACTCAGTTCAGCATGGAAATATCATTGCAAAAGCTTTTATTTAGCCAGAAATCAAGAGCCTAAGTTTTTATGCGCTTAAAAGCATTTTCAGGCCGAATGAGCAAATATGCTTGTTTCTGCCAATTGCAGCAAAAGACTGAAAGGAAAGTGGGTTTGCCTTCATATTTGACACAGAACAACTCAGTTCAGCATGGAAATATCATTGCAACAGCTTTTTATTTAGCCAGAAATCAAGAGTGTAAGTTTTTATGCGCTTAAAAGTATTTTCAGGCCACATAAGCTGATTTCTGCCAATTGCAGCAAAATACTGAAAGGAAAGTGGGTTTGCCTTCATATTTGAGCCAGAACAACTCAGTTCAGCATGGAAATATCATTGCAACAGCTTTTATTTAGCCAGAAATCAAGAGTGTAAGTTTTTATGCGCTTAAAAGCATTTTCAGGCCGAATGAGCAAATATGCTTGTTTCTGCCAATTGCAGCAAAATACTGAAAGGAAAGTGGGTTTGTCTTCATATTTGACCCAGAACAACTCAGTTCAGCATGGAAATATCATTGCAACAGCATTTATTTAGCCAGAAATCAAGAGTGTACGTTTTTTTGCGCTTAAAAGCATTTTCAGGCCGAATGAGCTGATTTATGCCAATTGCAGCAAAATACTGAAAGGAAAGTGGGTTTGCCTTCATATTTGAGCCAGAACAACTCAGATCAGCATGGAAATATCATTGCAACAGCTTTTATTTAGCCAGAAATCAAGAGTGTAAGTTTTTATGCGCTTAACAGCATTTACAGGCCAAATAAGCTGATTTCTGCCAATTGCACCAAAATACTGAAAGGAAAGTGGGTTTGCCTTCATATTTGAGCCAGAACAACTCAATTCAGCATGGAAATATCATTGCAACAGCTTTTATTTAGCCAGAAATCAAGAGTGTAAGTTTTTATGCGCTTAAAAGCATTTTCAGGCCGAATGAGCAAATATGCTTGTTTCTGCCAATTGCAGCAAAATACTGAAAGGAAAGTGGGTTTGCCTTCATATTTGACCCAGAAAAACTCAGTTCAGCATGAAAATATCATTGCAACAGCTTTTATTTAGCCAGAAATCAATACTGTAAGTTTTTATGCGCTTAAAAGCATTTACAGGCCGAATAAGCTGATTTCTGCCAATTGCAGCAAAATACTGAAAGGAAAGTGGGTTTGCCTTCATATTTGACCCAGAACAACTCAGTTCAGCATGGAAATATCATTGCAACAGTTTTTTTTAACCAGAAATCAAGAGTGTACGTTTTTACGCGTTTAAAAGCATTTTCAGGCCGGATGAGCAAATATGCTTGTTTCTGCCAATTGCAGCAAAATACTGAAAGGAAAGTGGGTTTGCCTTCATATTTGAGCCAAAACAACTCAGTTCAGCATGGAAATATCATTGCAACAGCTTTCATTAAGCCAGAAATCAAGAGTGTAAGTTTTTATGCGCTTAAAAGCATTTTCAAGCCGAATGAGCAAATATGCTTGTTTTTGCCAATTGCAGCAAAATACTGAAAGGAAAGTGGGTTTGTCTTCATATTTTCCCCAGAACAACTCAGTTCAGCATGGAAATATCATTGCAAAAGCTTTTATTTAGCCAGAAATCAAGAGTGTAAGTTTTTATGCGCTTAAAAGCATTTTCAGGCCGAATGAGCAAATATGCTTGTTTCTGCCAATTGCAGCAAAATACTGAGAGGAAAGTGGGTTTGCCTTCATATTTGAGCCAGAACAACTCAGTTCAGCATGGAAATATCATTGCAACAGCTTTTATTTAGCCAGAAATCAAGAGTGTACGTTTTTATGCGCTTAAAAGCATTTTCAGGCCGAATGAGCTGATTTCTGCCAATTGCAGCAAAATACTGAAAGGAAAATGGGTTTTCCTTCATATTTGAACCAGAACTACTGAATTCAGTATGGAAATATCATTCCAACAGCTTTTATTTAGCCAGAAATCAAGAGTGTAAGTTTTTATGCGCTTAAAAGCATTTTCAGGCCGAATGAGCTGATTTCTGCCAATTGCAGCAAAATTATGAAAGGAAAGTGGGTTTGCCTTCATATTTGAGCGAAAACAACTCAGTTCAGCATGGAAATATCATTGCAACAGCTTTTTTTTAGCCAGAAATCAAGATTGTAAGTTTTTATGCGCTTAAAAGCATTTTCAGGCCGAATGAGCAAATATGCTTGTTTCTGCCAAATGCAGCAAAATATTGAAAGGAAAGTGGGTTTGCCTTCATATTTGACCCAGAACAACTCAGTTCAGCATGGAAATATCATTGCAACAGCTTTTATTTAGCCAGAAATCAAGAGTGTAAGTTTTTATGCGCTTAAAAGCATTTTCAGGCTGAATGAGCAAATATGCTTGTTTCTGCCAATTGCAGCAAAATACTGAAAGGAAAGTGGGTTTGCCTTCATATTTGACCCAGAACAACTCAGTTCAGCATGGAAATATCATTGCAGTAGCTTTGATTTAGCCAGAAATCAAGAGTGTACGTTTTTATGCGCTTAAAAGCATTTCCAGGCTGAATGAGCAAATATGCTTGTTTCTGCCAATTGCAGCAAAATACTGAAAGGAAAGTGGGTCTGCCTTCATATTTGAGCCAGAACAACTCAGTTCAGCATGGAAATATCATTGCAACAGCTTTTATTTAGCCAGAAATCAAGAGTGTAAGTTTTTATGCGCTTAAAAGCATTTTCAGGCCACATAAGCTGATTTCTGCCAATTGCAGCAAAATACTGAAAGGAAAGTGGGTTTGTCTTCATATTTTCCCCAGAACAACTCAGTTCAGCATGGAAATATCATTGCAACAGCTTTTATTTAGCCAGAAATCAAGAGCGTAAGTTTTTATGCGCTTAAAAGCATTTTCAGGCCGAATTAGCAAATATGCTTGTTTCTGCCAAGTGCAGCAAAAGACTGAAAGGAAAGTGGGTTTGCCTTCATATTTGACACAGAAAAACTCAGTTCAGCATGGAAATATCATTGCAACAGCTTTTTATTTAGCCAGAAATCAAGAGTGTAAGTTTTTATGCGCTTAAAAGCATTTTCAGGCCACATAAGCTGATTTCTGCCAATTGCAGCAAAATACTGAAAGGAAAGTGGGTTTGCCTTCATATTTGACCCAGAACAACTCAGTTCAGCATGGAAATATCATTGCAACAGCATTTATTTAGCCAGAAATCAAGAGTGTACGTTTTTATGCGCTTAAAAGCATTTTCAGGCCGAATGAGCTGATTTCTGCCAATTGCAGCAAAATACTGAAAGGAAAATGGGTTTTCCTTCATATTTGAACCAGAACTACTGAATTCAGTATGGAAATATCATTCCAACAGCTTTTATTTAGCCAGAAATCAAGAGTGTAAGTTTTTATGCGCTTAAAAGCATTTTCAGGCCGAATGAGCTGATTTCTGCCAATTGCAGCAAAATTATGAAAGGAAAGTGGGTTTGCCTTCATATTTGAGCGAAAACAACTCAGTTCAGCATGGAAATATCATTGCAACAGCTTTTATTTAGCCAGAAATCAAGATTGTAAGTTTTTATGCGCTTAAAAGCATTTTCAGGCCGAATGAGCAAATATGCTTGTTTCTGCCAAATGCAGCAAAATATTGAAAGGAAAGTGGGTTTGCCTTCATATTTGACCCAGAACAACTCAGTTCAGCATGGAAATATCATTGCAACAGCTTTTATTTAGCCAGAAATCAAGAGTGTAAGTTTTTATGCGCTTAAAAGCATTTTCAGGCCGAATGAGCAAATATGCTTGTTTCTGCCAATTGCAGCAAAATACTGAAAGGAAAGTGAGTTTGCCTTCATATTTGAGCCAAAACAACTCAGTTCAGCATGGAAATATCATTGCAACAGCTTTTATTTAGCCAGAAATCAAGATTGTAAGTTTTTATGCGCTTAAAAGCATTTTCAGGCTGAATGAGCAAATATGCTTGTTTCTGCCAATTGCAGCAAAATACTGAAAGGAAAGTGGGTTTGCCTTCATATTTGACCCAGAACAACTCAGTTCAGCATGGAAATATCATTGCAGTAGCTTTTATTTAGCCAGAAATCAAGAGTGTACGTTTTTATGCGCTTAAAAGCATTTCCAGGCTGAATGAGCAAATATGCTTGTTTCTGCCAATTGCAGCAAAATACTGAAATGAAAGTGGGTCTGCCTTCATATTTGAGCCAGAACAACTCAGTTCAGCATGGAAATATCATTGCAACAGTTTTTTTTATCCAGAAATCAAGAGTGTACGTTTTTACGCGTTTAAAAGCATTTTCAGGCCGGATGAGCAAATATGCTTGTTTTTGCCAATTGCAGCAAAATACTGAAAGGAAAGTGGGTTTGTCTTCATATTTTCGCCAGAACAACTCAGTTCAGCATGGAAATATCATTGCAACAGCTTTCATTAAGCCAGAAATCAAGAGTGTAAGTTTTTATGCGCTTAAAAGCATTTTCAAGCCGAATGAGCAAATATACTTGTTTTTGCCAATTGCAGCAAAATACTGAAAGGAAAGTGGGTTTGTCTTCATATTTTCGCCAGAACAACTCAGTTCAGCATGGAAATATCATTGCAAAAGCTTTTATTTAGCCAGAAATCAAGAGCGTAAGTTTTTATGCGCTTAAAAGCATTTTCAGGCCGAATTAGCAAATATGCTTGTTTCTGCCAATTGCAGCAAAATACTGAAAGAAAAGTGGGTTTGCCTTCATATTTGAGCCAAAACAACTCAGTTCAGCATGGAAATATCATTGCAACAGCTTTTATTTAGCCAGAAATCAAGACTGTAAGTTTTTATGTGCTTAAAAGCATTTTCAGGCCAAATAAGCTGATTTCTGCCAATTGCAGCAAAATACTGAAAGGAAAGTGGGTTTGCCTTCATATGTGAGCCAGAACAACTCAGTTCAGCATGGAAATATCATTGCAACAGCTTTTATTTAGCCAGAAATCAAGAGTGTAAGTTTTTATGCGCTTAAAAGCATTTTCAGGCCGAATGAGCTGATTTCTGCCAATTGCAGCAAAATTATAAAAGGAAAGTGGGTTTGCCTTCATATTTGACCCAGAACAACTCAGTTCAGAATGGAAATATCATTGCAACAGCTTTTATTTAGCCAGAAATCAAGAGTGTAAGTTTTTATGCGCTTAAAAGCATTTTCAGGCCGAATGAGCAAATATGCTTGTTTCTGCCAATTGCAGCAAAATACTGAAAGGAAAGTGGGTTTGTCTTCATATTTTCCCCAGAACAACTCAGTTCAGCATGGAAATATCATTGCAAAAGCTTTTATTTAGCCAGAAATCAAGAGCCTAAGTTTTTATGCGCTTAAAAGCATTTTCAGGCCGAATGAGCAAATATGCTTGTTTCTGCCAATTGCAGCAAAAGACTGAAAGGAAAGTGGGTTTGCCTTCATATTTGACACAGAACAACTCAGTTCAGCATGGAAATATCATTGCAACAGCTTTTTATTTAGCCAGAAATCAAGAGTGTAAGTTTTTATGCGCTTAAAAGTATTTTCAGGCCACATAAGCTGATTTCTGCCAATTGCAGCAAAATACTGAAAGGAAAGTGGGTTTGCCTTCATATTTGAGCCAGAACAACTCAGTTCAGCATGGAAATATCATTGCAACAGCTTTTATTTAGCCAGAAATCAAGAGTGTAAGTTTTTATGCGCTTAAAAGCATTTTCAGGCCGAATGAGCAAATATGCTTGTTTCTGCCAATTGCAGCAAAATACTGAAAGGAAAGTGGGTTTGTCTTCATATTTGACCCAGAACAACTCAGTTCAGCATGGAAATATCATTGCAACAGCATTTATTTAGCCAGAAATCAAGAGTGTACGTTTTTTTGCGCTTAAAAGCATTTTCAGGCCGAATGAGCTGATTTATGCCAATTGCAGCAAAATACTGAAAGGAAAGTGGGTTTGCCTTCATATTTGAGCCAGAACAACTCAGATCAGCATGGAAATATCATTGCAACAGCTTTTATTTAGCCAGAAATCAAGAGTGTAAGTTTTTATGCGCTTAACAGCATTTACAGGCCAAATAAGCTGATTTCTGCCAATTGCACCAAAATACTGAAAGGAAAGTGGGTTTGCCTTCATATTTGAGCCAGAACAACTCAATTCAGCATGGAAATATCATTGCAACAGCTTTTATTTAGCCAGAAATCAAGAGTGTAAGTTTTTATGCGCTTAAAAGCATTTTCAGGCCGAATGAGCAAATATGCTTGTTTCTGCCAATTGCAGCAAAATACTGAAAGGAAAGTGGGTTTGCCTTCATATTTGACCCAGAAAAACTCAGTTCAGCATGAAAATATCATTGCAACAGCTTTTATTTAGCCAGAAATCAATACTGTAAGTTTTTATGCGCTTAAAAGCATTTACAGGCCGAATAAGCTGATTTCTGCCAATTGCAGCAAAATACTGAAAGGAAAGTGGGTTTGCCTTCATATTTGACCCAGAACAACTCAGTTCAGCATGGAAATATCATTGCAACAGTTTTTTTTAACCAGAAATCAAGAGTGTACGTTTTTACGCGTTTAAAAGCATTTTCAGGCCGGATGAGCAAATATGCTTGTTTCTGCCAATTGCAGCAAAATACTGAAAGGAAAGTGGGTTTGCCTTCATATTTGAGCCAAAACAACTCAGTTCAGCATGGAAATATCATTGCAACAGCTTTCATTAAGCCAGAAATCAAGAGTGTAAGTTTTTATGCGCTTAAAAGCATTTTCAAGCCGAATGAGCAAATATGCTTGTTTTTGCCAATTGCAGCAAAATACTGAAAGGAAAGTGGGTTTGTCTTCATATTTTCCCCAGAACAACTCAGTTCAGCATGGAAATATCATTGCAAAAGCTTTTATTTAGCCAGAAATCAAGAGTGTAAGTTTTTATGCGCTTAAAAGCATTTTCAGGCCGAATGAGCAAATATGCTTGTTTCTGCCAATTGCAGCAAAATACTGAGAGGAAAGTGGGTTTGCCTTCATATTTGAGCCAGAACAACTCAGTTCAGCATGGAAATATCATTGCAACAGCTTTTATTTAGCCAGAAATCAAGAGTGTACGTTTTTATGCGCTTAAAAGCATTTTCAGGCCGAATGAGCTGATTTCTGCCAATTGCAGCAAAATACTGAAAGGAAAATGGGTTTTCCTTCATATTTGAACCAGAACTACTGAATTCAGTATGGAAATATCATTCCAACAGCTTTTATTTAGCCAGAAATCAAGAGTGTAAGTTTTTATGCGCTTAAAAGCATTTTCAGGCCGAATGAGCTGATTTCTGCCAATTGCAGCAAAATTATGAAAGGAAAGTGGGTTTGCCTTCATATTTGAGCGAAAACAACTCAGTTCAGCATGGAAATATCATTGCAACAGCTTTTTTTTAGCCAGAAATCAAGATTGTAAGTTTTTATGCGCTTAAAAGCATTTTCAGGCCGAATGAGCAAATATGCTTGTTTCTGCCAAATGCAGCAAAATATTGAAAGGAAAGTGGGTTTGCCTTCATATTTGACCCAGAACAACTCAGTTCAGCATGGAAATATCATTGCAACAGCTTTTATTTAGCCAGAAATCAAGAGTGTAAGTTTTTATGCGCTTAAAAGCATTTTCAGGCTGAATGAGCAAATATGCTTGTTTCTGCCAATTGCAGCAAAATACTGAAAGGAAAGTGGGTTTGCCTTCATATTTGACCCAGAACAACTCAGTTCAGCATGGAAATATCATTGCAGTAGCTTTGATTTAGCCAGAAATCAAGAGTGTACGTTTTTATGCGCTTAAAAGCATTTCCAGGCTGAATGAGCAAATATGCTTGTTTCTGCCAATTGCAGCAAAATACTGAAAGGAAAGTGGGTCTGCCTTCATATTTGAGCCAGAACAACTCAGTTCAGCATGGAAATATCATTGCAACAGCTTTTATTTAGCCAGAAATCAATACTTTAAGTTTTTTGCGCTTAAAAGCATTTTCAGGTCAAATAAGCTGATTTCTGACAATTGCAAAAAAATACTGAAAGGAAAGTGGGTTTGCCTTCATATTTGACACAGAACAACTCAGTTCAGCATGGAAATATCATTGCAACAGTTTTTTTTAACCAGAAATCAAGAGTGTACGTTTTTACGCGTTTAAAAGCATTTTCAGGCCGGATGAGCAAATATGCTTGTTTCTGCCAATTGCAGCAAAATACTGAAAGGAAAGTGGGTTTGCCTTCATATTTGACCCAGAACAACTCAGTTCAGCATGAAAATATCATTGCAACAGCTTTTATTTAGCCAGAAATCAATACTGTAAGTTTTTATGTGCTTAAAAGCATTTACAGGCCGAATAAGCTGATTTCTGCCAATTGCAGCAAAATACTGAAAGGAAAGTGGGTTTGCCTTCATATTTGACCCAGAACAACTCAGTTCAGCATGGAAATATCATTGCAACAGTTTTTTTTATCCAGAAATCAAGAGTGTACGTTTTTACGCGTTTAAAAGCATTTTCAGGCCGGATGAGCAAATATGCTTGTTTTTGCCAATTGCAGCAAAATACTGAAAGGAAAGTGGGTTTGTCTTCATATTTTCGCCAGAACAACTCAGTTCAGCATGGAAATATCATTGCAACAGCTTTCATTAAGCCAGAAATCAAGAGTGTAAGTTTTTATGCGCTTAAAAGCATTTTCAAGCCGAATGAGCAAATATACTTGTTTTTGCCAATTGCAGCAAAATACTGAAAGGAAAGTGGGTTTGTCTTCATATTTTCGCCAGAACAACTCAGTTCAGCATGGAAATATCATTGCAAAAGCTTTTATTTAGCCAGAAATCAAGAGCGTAAGTTTTTATGCGCTTAAAAGCATTTTCAGGCCGAATTAGCAAATATGCTTGTTTCTGCCAATTGCAGCAAAATACTGAAAGTAAAGTGGGTTTGCCTTCATATTTGAGCCAAAACAACTCAGTTCAGCATGGAAATATCATTGCAACAGCTTTTATTTAGCCAGAAATCAAGACTGTAAGTTTTTATGTGCTTAAAAGCATTTTCAGGCCAAATAAGCTGATTTCTGCCAATTGCAGCAAAATACTGAAAGGAAAGTGGGTTTGCCTTCATATGTGAGCCAGAACAACTCAGTTCAGCATGGAAATATCATTGCAACAGCTTTTATTTAGCCAGAAATCAAGAGTGTAAGTTTTTATGCGCTTAAAAGCATTTTCAGGCCGAATGAGCAAATATGCTTGTTTCTGCCAATTGCAGCAAAATACTGAAAGGAAAGTGGGTTTGTCTTCATATTTTCCCCAGAACAACTCAGTTCAGCATGGAAATATCATTGCAAAAGCTTTTATTTAGCCAGAAATCAAGAGCCTAAGTTTTTATGCGCTTAAAAGCATTTTCAGGCCGAATGAGCAAATATGCTTGTTTCTGCCAATTGCAGCAAAAGACTGAAAGCAAAGTGGGTTTGCCTTCATATTTGACACAGAACAACTCAGTTCAGCATGGAAATATCATTGCAACAGCTTTTTATTTAGCCAGAAATCAAGAGTGTAAGTTTTTATGCGCTTAAAAGCATTTTCAGGCCGAATGAGCAAATATGCTTGTTTCTGCCAATTGCAGCAAAATACTGAAAGGAAAGTGGGTTTGCCTTCATATTTGAGCCAGAACAACTCAGATCAGCATGGAAATATCATTGCAACAGCTTTTATTTAGCCAGAAATCAAGAGTGTAAGTTTTTATGCGCTTAACAGCATTTACAGGCCAAATAAGCTGATTTCTGCCAATTGCACCAAAATACTGAAAGGAAAGTGGGTTTGCCTTCATATTTGAGCCAGAACAACTCAATTCAGCATGGAAATATCATTGCAACAGCTTTTATTTAGCCAGAAATCAAGAGTGTAAGTTTTTATGCGCTTAAAAGCATTTTCAGGCCGAATGAGCAAATATGCTTGTTTCTGCCAATTGCAGCAAAATACTGAAAGGAAAGTGGGTTTGCCTTCATATTTGACCCAGAACAACTCAGTTCAGCATGGAAATATCATTGCAACAGCTTTTATTTAGCCAGAAATCAATACTGTAAGTTTTTATGCGCTTAAAAGCATTTACAGGCCGAAAAAGCTTATTTCTGCCAATTGCAGCAAAATACTGAAAGGAAAGTGGGTTTGCCTTCATATTTGACCCAGAACAACTCAGTTCAGCATGGAAATATCATTGCAACAGTTTTTTTTAACCAGAAATCAAGAGTGTACGTTTTTACGCGTTTAAAAGCATTTTCAGGCCGGATGAGCAAATATGCTTGTTTCTGCCAATTGCAGCAAAATACTGAAAGGAAAGTGGGTTTGCCTTCATATTTGAGCCAAAACAACTCAGTTCAGCATGGAAATATCATTGCAACAGCTTTCATTAAGCCAGAAATCAAGAGTGTAAGTTTTTATGCGCTTAAAAGCATTTTCAAGCCGAATGAGCAAATATGCTTGTTTTTGCCAATTGCAGCAAAATACTGAAAGGAAAGTGGGTTTGTCTTCATATTTTCCCCAGAACAACTCAGTTCAGCATGGAAATATCATTGCAAAAGCTTTTATTTAGCCAGAAATCAAGAGTGTAAGTTTTTATGCGCTTAAAAGCATTTTCAGGCGGAATGAGCAAATATGCTTGTTTCTGCCAATTGCAGCAAAATACTGAAAGGAAAGTGAGTTTGCCTTCATATTTGAGCCAAAACAACTCAGTTCAGCATGGAAATATCATTGCAACAGCTTTTATTTAGCCAGAAATCAAGATTGTAAGTTTTTATGCGCTTAAAAGCATTTTCAGGCCGAATGAGGAAATATGCTTGTTTCTGCCAAATGCAGCAAAATACTGAAAGGAAAGTGGGTTTGCCTTCATATTTGACCCAGAACAACTCAGTTCAGCATGGAAATATCATTGCAACAGCTTTTATTTAGCCAGAAATCAAGACTGTACGTTTTTATGCGCTTAAAAGCATTTTCAGGCTGAATGAGCAAATATGCTTGTTTCTGCCAATTGCAGCAAAATACTGAAAGGAAAGTGGGTTTGCCTTCATATTTGACCCAGAACAACTCAGTTCAGCATGGAAATATCATTGCAGTAGCTTTTATTTAGCCAGAAATCAAGAGTGTACGTTTTTATGCGCTTAAAAGTATTTCCAGGCTGAATGAGCAAATATGCTTGTTTCTGCCAATAGCAGCAAAATACTGAAAGGAAAGTGGGTCTGCCTTCATATTTGAGCCAGAACAACTCAGTTCAGCATGGAAATATCATTGCAACAGCTTTTATTTAGCCAGAAATCAATACTTTAAGTTTTTTTGCGCTTAAAAGCATTTTCAGGTCAAATAAGCTGATTTCTGACAATTGCAAAAAAATACTGAAAGGAAAGTGGGTTTGCCTTCATATTTGACACAGAACAACTCAGTTCAGCATGGAAATATCATTGCAACAGCTTTTATTTAGCCAGAAATCAAGACTGTAAGTTTTTATGCGCTTAAAAGCATTTTCAGGCCAAATAAGCTGATTTCTGCCAATTGCAGCAAAAAACTGAAAGGAAAGTGGGTTTGCCTTCATATTTGAGCCAGAACGACTCAGTTCAGCATGGAAATATCATTGCAACAGCTTTAATTTAGCCAGAAATCAAGACTGTACGTTTTTATGTGCTTAAAAGCATTTTCAGGCCAAATAAGCTGATTTCTGCCAATTGCAGCAAAATACTGAAAGGAAAGTGGGTTTGCCTTCATATTTGAGCCAGAACAACTCAGTTCAGCATGGAAATATCATTGCAACAGCTTTTATTTAGCCAGAAATCAAGAGTGTAAGTTTTAATGCGCTTAAAAGCATTTTCAGGCCGAATGAGCAAATATGCTTGTTTCTGCCAATTGCAGCAAAATACTGAAAGGAAAGTGGGTTTGCCTTCATATTTGAGCCAGAACAACTCAGTTCAGCATGGAAATATCATTGCAACAGCTTTTATTTAGCCAGAAATCAAGACTGTAAGTTTTTTATGCGCTTAAAAGCATTTTCAGGCCGAATGAGCAAATATGCTTGTTTCTGCCAATTGCAGCAGAATACTGAAAGGAAAGTGGGTTTGCCTTCATATTTGAGCCAGAACAACTCAGTTCAGCATGGAAATATCATTGCAACAGCTTTTATTTAGCCAGAAATCAAGACTGTAAGTTTTTATGTGCTTAAAAGCATTTTCAGGCCAAATAAGCTGATTTCTGCCAATTGCAGCAAAATACTGAAAGGAAAGTGGGTTTGCCTTCATATTTGAGCCAGAACAACTCAGTTCAGCATGGAAATATCATTGCAACAGCTTTTATTTAGCCAGAAATCAAGACTGTAAGTTTTTATGTGCTTAAAAGCATTTTCAGGCCAAATAAGCTGATTTCTGCCAATTGCAGCAAAATACTGAAAGGAAAGTGGGTTTGCCTTCATATTTGAGCCAGAACAACTCAGTTCAGCATGGAAATATCATTGCAACAGCTTTTATTTAGCCAGAAATCAAGAGTGTAAGTTTTAATGCGCTTAAAAGCATTTTCAGGCCGAATGAGCAAATATGCTTGTTTCTGCCAATTGCAGCAAAATACTGAAAGGAAAGTGGGTTTGCCTTCATATTTGAGCCAGAACAACTCAGTTCAGCATGGAAATATCATTGCAACAGCTTTTATTTAGCCAGAAATCAAGACTGTAAGTTTTTTATGCGCTTAAAAGCATTTTCAGGCCGAATGAGCAAATATGCTTGTTTCTGCCAATTGCAGCAGAATACTGAAAGGAAAGTGGGTTTGCCTTCATATTTGAGCCAGAACAACTCAGTTCAGCATGGAAATATCATTGCAACAGCTTTTATTTAGCCAGAAATCAAGACTGTAAGTTTTTATGTGCTTAAAAGCATTTTCAGGCCAAATAAGCTGATTTCTGCCAATTGCAGCAAAATACTGAAAGGAAAGTGGGTTTGCCTTCATATTTGAGCCAGAACAACTCGGTTCAGCATGGAAATATCATTGCAACAGCTTTTATTTAGCCAGAAATCAAGAGTGTAAGTTTTTATGTGCTTAAAAGCATTTTCAGGCCAAATAAGCTGATTTCTGCCAATTGCAGCAAAATACTGAAAGGAAAGTGGGTTTGCCTTCATATTTGAGCCAGAACAACTCAGTTCAGCATGGAAATATCATTGCAACAGCTTTTATTTAGCCAGAAATCAAGACTGTAAGTTTTTATGTGCTTAAAAGCATTTTCAGGCCAAATAAGCTGATTTCTGCCAATTGCAGCAAAATACTGAAAGGAAAGTGGATTTGCCTTCATATTTGAGCCAAAACAACTCAGTTCAGCATGGAAATATCATTGCAACAGCTTTTATTTAGCCACAAATCAAGAGTGTAAGTTTTTATGCGCTTAAAAGCATTTTCAGGCCGAATGAGCAAATATGCTTGTTTCTGCCAATTGCTGCAAAATACTGAAAGGAAAGTGGGTTTGCCTTCATATTTGAGCCAGAACAACTCAGTTCAGCATGGAAATATCATTGCAACAGCTTTTATTTAGCCAGAAATCAAGAGTGTAAGTTTTTATGCGCTTAAAAGCATTTTCAGGTCGAATGAGCAAATATGCTTGTTTCTGCCAATTGCAGCAAAATACTGAAAGGAAAGCGGGTTTGCCTTCATATTTGAGCCAGAACAACTCAGTTCAGCATGGAAATATCATTGCAACAGCTTTTATTTAGCCAGAAATCAAGAGTGTACGTTTTTATGCGCTTAAAAGCATTTTCAGGCCGAATGAGCAAATATGCTTGTTTCTGCCAATTGCAGCAAAATACTGAAAGGAAAGTGGGTTTGCCTTCATATATGAGCCAGAACAACTCAGTTCAGCATGGAAATATCATTGCAACAGCTTTTATTTAGCCAGAAATCAAGACTGTAAGTTTTTATGTGCTTAAAAGCATTTTCAGGCCAAATAAGCTGATTTCTGCCAATTGCAGCAAAATACTGAAAGGAAAGTGGATTTGCCTTCATATTTGAGCCAGAACAACTCAGTTCAGCATGGAAATATCATTGCAACAGCTTTTATTTAGCCAGAAATCAAGAGTGTAAGTTTTTATGCGCTTAAAAGCATTTTCAGGCCGAATGAGCAAATATGCTTGTTTCTGCCAATTGCAGCAAAATACTGAAAGGAAAGTGGGTTTGCCTTCATATTTGAGCCAGAACAACTCAGTTCAGCATGGAAATATCATTGCAACAGCTTTTATTTAGCCAGAAATCAAGAGTGTAAGTTTTTATGCGCTTAAAAGCATTTTCAGGCCGAATGAGCAAATATGCTTGTTTCTGCCAATTGCAGCAAAATACTGAAAGGAAAGTGGGTTTGCCTTCATATTTGAGCCAGAACAACTCAGTTCAGCATGGAAATATCATTGCAACAGCTTTTATTTAGCCAGAAATCAAGACTGTAAGTTTTTATGTGCTTAAAAGCATTTTCAGGCCAAATAAGCTGATTTCTGCCAATTGCAGCAAAATACTGAAAGGAAAGTGGATTTGCCTTCATATTTGAGCCAGAACAACTCAGTTCAGCATGGAAATATCATTGCAACAGCTTTTATTTAGCCAGAAATCAAGAGTGTAAGTTTGTATGCGCTTAAAAGCATTTTCAGGCCGAATGAGCAAATATGCTTGTTTCTGCCAATTGCAGCAAAATACTGAAAGGAAAGTGGGTTTGCCTTCATATTTGAGCCAGAACAACTCAGTTCAGCATGGAAATATCATTGCAACAGCTTTTATTTAGCCAGAAATCAAGAGTTTGAGTTTTTATGTGCTTAAAAGCATTTTCAGGCCGAATGAGCAAATATGCTTGTTTCTGCCAATTGCAGCAAAATACTGAAAGGAAAGTGGGTTTGCCTTCATATTTGACCCAGAACAACTCAGTTCAGCATGGAAATATCATTGCAACAGCTTTTATTTAGCCAGAAATCAAGAGTGTAAGTTTTTATGCGCTTAAAAGCATTTTCAGGCCGAATGAGCAAATATGCTTGTTTCTGCCAATTGCAGCAAAATACTGAAAGGAAAGTGGGTTTGCCTTCATATTTGAGCCAGAACAACTCAGTTCAGCATGGAAATATCATTGCAACAGCTTTTATTTAGCCAGAAATCAAGAGTGTAAGTTTTTATGTGCTTAAAAGCATTTTCAGGCCAAATAAGCTGATTTCTGCCAATTGCAGCAAAATACTGAAAGGAAAGTGGGTTTGCCTTCATATTTGAGCCAGAACAACTCAGTTCAGCATGGAAATATCATTGCAACAGCTTTTATTTAGCCAGAAATCAAGACTGTAAGTTTTTATGTGCTTAAAAGCATTTTCAGGCCAAATAAGCTGATTTCTGCCAATTGCAGCAAAATACTGAAAGGAAAGTGGGTTTGCCTTCATATTTGAGCCAGAACAACTCAGTTCAGCATGGAAATATCATTGCAACAGCTTTTATTTAGCCAGAAATCAAGAGTGTAAGTTTTAATGCGCTTAAAAGCATTTTCAGGCCGAATGAGCAAATATGCTTGTTTCTGCCAATTGCAGCAAAATACTGAAAGGAAAGTGGGTTTGCCTTCATATTTGAGCCAGAACAACTCAGTTCAGCATGGAAATATCATTGCAACAGCTTTTATTTAGCCAGAAATCAAGACTGTAAGTTTTTTATGCGCTTAAAAGCATTTTCAGGCCGAATGAGCAAATATGCTTGTTTCTGCCAATTGCAGCAGAATACTGAAAGGAAAGTGGGTTTGCCTTCATATTTGAGCCAGAACAACTCAGTTCAGCATGGAAATATCATTGCAACAGCTTTTATTTAGCCAGAAATCAAGACTGTAAGTTTTTATGTGCTTAAAAGCATTTTCAGGCCAAATAAGCTGATTTCTGCCAATTGCAGCAAAATACTGAAAGGAAAGTGGGTTTGCCTTCATATTTGAGCCAGAACAACTCGGTTCAGCATGGAAATATCATTGCAACAGCTTTTATTTAGCCAGAAATCAAGAGTGTAAGTTTTTATGTGCTTAAAAGCATTTTCAGGCCAAATAAGCTGATTTCTGCCAATTGCAGCAAAATACTGAAAGGAAAGTGGGTTTGCCTTCATATTTGAGCCAGAACAACTCAGTTCAGCATGGAAATATCATTGCAACAGCTTTTATTTAGCCAGAAATCAAGACTGTAAGTTTTTATGTGCTTAAAAGCATTTTCAGGCCAAATAAGCTGATTTCTGCCAATTGCAGCAAAATACTGAAAGGAAAGTGGATTTGCCTTCATATTTGAGCCAAAACAACTCAGTTCAGCATGGAAATATCATTGCAACAGCTTTTATTTAGCCACAAATCAAGAGTGTAAGTTTTTATGCGCTTAAAAGCATTTTCAGGCCGAATGAGCAAATATGCTTGTTTCTGCCAATTGCTGCAAAATACTGAAAGGAAAGTGGGTTTGCCTTCATATTTGAGCCAGAACAACTCAGTTCAGCATGGAAATATCATTGCAACAGCTTTTATTTAGCCAGAAATCAAGAGTGTAAGTTTTTATGCGCTTAAAAGCATTTTCAGGTCGAATGAGCAAATATGCTTGTTTCTGCCAATTGCAGCAAAATACTGAAAGGAAAGCGGGTTTGCCTTCATATTTGAGCCAGAACAACTCAGTTCAGCATGGAAATATCATTGCAACAGCTTTTATTTAGCCAGAAATCAAGAGTGTACGTTTTTATGCGCTTAAAAGCATTTTCAGGCCGAATGAGCAAATATGCTTGTTTCTGCCAATTGCAGCAAAATACTGAAAGGAAAGTGGGTTTGCCTTCATATTTGAGCCAGAACAACTCAGTTCAGCATGGAAATATCATTGCAACAGCTTTTATTTAGCCAGAAATCAAGACTGTAAGTTTTTATGTGCTTAAAAGCATTTTCAGGCCAAATAAGCTGATTTCTGCCAATTGCAGCAAAATACTGAAAGGAAAGTGGATTTGCCTTCATATTTGAGCCAGAACAACTCAGTTCAGCATGGAAATATCATTGCAACAGCTTTTATTTAGCCAGAAATCAAGAGTGTAAGTTTGTATGCGCTTAAAAGCATTTTCAGGCCGAATGAGCAAATATGCTTGTTTCTGCCAATTGCAGCAAAATACTGAAAGGAAAGTGGGTTTGCCTTCATATTTGAGCCAGAACAACTCAGTTCAGCATGGAAATATCATTGCAACAGCTTTTATTTAGCCAGAAATCAAGAGTTTGAGTTTTTATGTGCTTAAAAGCATTTTCAGGCCGAATGAGCAAATATGCTTGTTTCTGCCAATTGCAGCAAAATACTGAAAGGAAAGTGGGTTTGCCTTCATATTTGACCCAGAACAACTCAGTTCAGCATGGAAATATCATTGCAACAGCTTTTATTTAGCCAGAAATCAAGAGTGTAAGTTTTTATGCGCTTAAAAGCATTTTCAGGCCGAATGAGCAAATATGCTTGTTTCTGCCAATTGCAGCAAAATACTGAAAGGAAAGTGGGTTTGCCTTCATATTTGACCCAGAACAACTCAGTTCAGCATGGAAATATCATTGCAACAGCTTTTATTTAGCCAGAAATCAAGAGTCTAAATTTTTATGTGCTTAAAAGCATTTTCAGGCCAAATAAGCTGATTTCTGCCAATTGCAGCAAAATACTGAAAGGAAAGTGGGTTTGCCTTCATATTTGAGCCAAAACAACTCAGTTCAGCATGGAAATATCATTGCAACAGCTTTTATTTAGCCAGAAATCAAGAGTGTAAGTTTTTATGTGCTTAAAAGCATTTTCAGGCCAAATAAGCTGATTTCTGCCAATTGCAGCAAAATACTGAAAGGAAAGTGGGTTTGCCTTCATATTTGAGCCAAAACAACTCAGTTCAGCATGGAAATATCATTGCAACAGCTTTTATTTAGCCAGAAATCAAGAGTGTAAGTTTTTTTGCCCTTAAAAGTATTTTCATGCCGAATGATCAAATATGCTTGTTTCTGCCAATTGCAGAAAAATACTGAAAGGAAAGTGGGTTTGCCTTCATATTTGAGCCAGAACAACTCAGTTCAGCATGGAAATATCATTGCAACAGCTTTTATTTAGCCAGAAATCAAGACTGTAAGTTTTTATGTGCTTAAAAGCATTTTCAGGCCAAATAAGCTGATTTCTGCCAATTGCAGCAAAATACTGAAAGGAAAGTGGATTTGCCTTCATATTTGAGCCAGAACAACTCAGTTCAGCATGGAAATATCATTGCAACAGCTTTTATTTAGCCAGAAATCAAGAGTGTAAGTTTTTATGCGCTTAAAAGCATTTTCAGGCCGAATGAGCAAATATGCTTGTTTCTGCCAATTGCAGCAAAATACTGAAAGGAAAGTGGGTTTGCCTTCATATTTGAGCCAGAACAACTCAGTTCAGCATGGAAATATCATTGCAACAGCTTTTATTTAGCCAGAAATCAAGACTGTAAGTTTTTATGTGCTTAAAAGCATTTTCAGGCCAAATAAGCTGATTTCTGCCAATTGCAGCAAAATACTGAAAGGAAAGTGGATTTGCCTTCATATTTGAGCCAGAACAACTCAGTTCAGCATGGAAATATCATTGCAACAGCTTTTATTTAGCCAGAAATCAAGAGTGTAAGTTTGTATGCGCTTAAAAGCATTTTCAGGCCGAATGAGCAAATATGCTTGTTTCTGCCAATTGCAGCAAAATACTGAAAGGAAAGTGGGTTTGCCTTCATATTTGAGCCAGAACAACTCAGTTCAGCATGGAAATATCATTGCAACAGCTTTTATTTAGCCAGAAATCAAGAGTTTGAGTTTTTATGTGCTTAAAAGCATTTTCAGGCCGAATGAGCAAATATGCTTGTTTCTGCCAATTGCAGCAAAATACTGAAAGGAAAGTGGGTTTGCCTTCATATTTGACCCAGAACAACTCAGTTCAGCATGGAAATATCATTGCAACAGCTTTTATTTAGCCAGAAATCAAGAGTGTAAGTTTTTATGCGCTTAAAAGCATTTTCAGGCCGAATGAGCAAATATGCTTGTTTCTGCCAATTGCAGCAAAATACTGAAAGGAAAGTGGGTTTGCCTTCATATTTGACCCAGAACAACTCAGTTCAGCATGGAAATATCATTGCAACAGCTTTTATTTAGCCAGAAATCAAGAGTCTAAATTTTTATGTGCTTAAAAGCATTTTCAGGCCAAATAAGCTGATTTCTGCCAATTGCAGCAAAATACTGAAAGGAAAGTGGGTTTGCCTTCATATTTGAGCCAAAACAACTCAGTTCAGCATGGAAATATCATTGCAACAGCTTTTATTTAGCCAGAAATCAAGAGTGTAAGTTTTTATGTGCTTAAAAGCATTTTCAGGCCAAATAAGCTGATTTCTGCCAATTGCAGCAAAATACTGAAAGGAAAGTGGGTTTGCCTTCATATTTGAGCCAAAACAACTCAGTTCAGCATGGAAATATCATTGCAACAGCTTTTATTTAGCCAGAAATCAAGAGTGTAAGTTTTTTTGCCCTTAAAAGTATTTTTATGCCGAATGATCAAATATGCTTGTTTCTGCCAATTGCAGAAAAATACTGAAAGGAAAGTGGGTTTGCCTTCATATTTGAGCCAGAACCACTCAGTTCAGCATGGAAATATCATTGCAACAGCTTTTATTTAGCCAGAAATCAAGACTGTAAGTTTTTATGTGCTTAAAAGCATTTTCAGGCCAAATAAGCTGATTTCTGCCAATTGCACCAAAATACTGAAAGGAAAGTGGGTTTGCCTTCATATTTGAGCCAGAACAACTCAGTTCAGCATGGAAATATCATTGCAACAGCTTTTATTTAGCCAGAAATCAAGAGTGTAAGTTTTTATGCGCTTAAAAGCATTTTCAGGCCGAATGAGCAAATATGCTTGTTTCTGCCAATTGCAGCAAAATACTGAAAGGAAAGTAGGTTTGCCTTCATATTTGAGCCAGAACAACTCAGTTCAGCATGGAAATATCATTGCAACAGCTTTTATTTAGCCAGAAATCAAGACTGTAAGTTTTTATGTGCTTAAAAGCATTTTCAGGCCAAATAAGCTGATTTCTGCCAATTGCACCAAAATACTGAAAGGAAAGTGGGTTTGCCTTCATATTTGAGCCAGAACAACTCAATTCAGCGTGGAAATATCATTGCAACAGCTTTTATTTAGCCAGAAATCAAGAGTGTAAGTTTTTATGCGCTTAAAAGTATTTTCAGGCCGAATGAGCAAATATGCTTGTTTCTGCCAATTGCAGCAAAATACTGAAAGGAAAGTGGGATTGCCTTCATATTTGAGCCAAAACAACTCAGTTCAGCATGGAAATATCATTGCAACAGCTTTTATTTAGCCAGAAATCAAGAGTGTAAGTTTTTATGCGCTTAAAAGCATTTTCAGGCCGAATGAGCAAATATGCTTGTTTCTGCCAATTGCAGCAAAATACTGAAAGGAAAGTGGGTTTGCCTTCATATTTGAGCCAGAACAACTCAGTTCAGCATGGAAATATCATTGCAACAGCTTTTATTTAGCCAGAAATCAAGACTGTAAGTTTTTATGTGCTTAAAAGCATTTTCAGGCCAAATAAGCTGATTTCTGCCAATTGCAGCAAAATACTGAAAGGAAAGTGGGTTTGCCTTCATATTTGAGCCAGAACAACTCAGTTCAGCATGGAAATATCATTGCAACAGCTTTTATTTAGCCAGAAATCAAGAGTGTAAGTTTTTATGCGCTTAAAAGCATTTTCAGGCCAAATAAGCTGATTTCTGCCAATTGCAGCAAAATACTGAAAGGAAAGTGGGTTTGCCTTCATATTTGAGCCAAAACAACTCAGTTCAGCATGGAAATATCATTGCAACAGCTTTTATTTAGCCAGAAATCAAGAGTGTAAGTTTTTATGCGCTTAAAAGTATTTTCAGGCCGAATGATCAAATATGCTTGTTTCTGCCAATTGCAGAAAAATACTGAAAGGAAAGTGGGTTTGCCTTCATATTTGAGCCAGAACAACTCAGTTCAGCATGGAAATATCATTGCAACAGCTTTTATTTAGCCAGAAATCAAGACTGTAAGTTTTTATGTGCTTAAAAGCATTTTCAGGCCAAATAAGCTGATTTCTGCCAATTGCAGCAAAATACTGAAAGGAAAGTGGGTTTGCCTTCATATTTGAGCCAGAACAACTCAGTTCAGCATGGAAATATCATTGCAACAGCTTTTATTTAGCCAGAAATCAAGAGTGTAAGTTTTTATGTGCTTAAAAGCATTTTCAGGCCAAATAAGCTGATTTCTGCCAATTGCAGCAAATTACTGAAAGGAAAGTGGGTTTGCCTTCATATTTGAGCCAAAACAACTCAGTTCAGCATGGAAATATCATTGCAACAGCTTTTATTTAGCCAGAAATCAAGAGTGTAAGTTTTTATGCGCTTAAAAGTATTTTCAGGCCGAATGATCAAATATGCTTGTTTCTGCCAATTGCAGAAAAATACTGAAAGGAAAGTGGGTTTGCCTTCATATTTGAGCCAGAACAACTCAGTTCAGCATGGAAATATCATTGCAACAGCTTTTATTTAGCCAGAAATCAAGAGTGTAAGTTTTTATGCGCTTAAAAGCATTTTCAGGTCGAATGAGCAAATATGCTTGTTTCTGCCAATTGCAGCAAAATACTGAAAGGAAAGTGGGTTTGCCTTCATATTTGAGCCAGAACAACTCAGTTCAGCATGGAAATATCATTGCAACAGCTTTTATTTAGCCAGAAATCAAGAGTCTAAGTTTTTATGTGCTTAAAAGCATTTTCAGGCCAAATAAGCTGATTTCTGCCAATTGCAGCAAAATACTGAAAGGAAAGTGGGTTTGCCTTCATATTTGAGCCAAAACAACTCAGTTCAGCATGGAAATATCATTGCAACAGCTTTTATTTAGCCAGAAATCAAGAGTGTAAGTTTTTATGCGCTTAAAAGCATTTTCAGGCCGAATGAGCAAATATGCTTGTTTCTGCCAATTGCAGCAAAATACTGAAAGGAAAGTAGGTTTGCCTTCATATTTGAGCCAGAACAACTCAGTTCAGCATGGAAATATCATTGCAACAGCTTTTATTTAGCCAGAAATCAAGAGTGTAAGTTTTTATGCGCTTAAAAGCATTTTCAGGCCGAATGAGCAAATATGCTTGTTTCTGCCAATTGCAGCAAAATACTGAAAGGAAAGTGGGTTTGCCTTCATATTTGAGCCAAAACAACTCAGTTCAGCATGGAAATATCATTGCAACAGCTTTTATTTAGCCAGAAATCAAGAGTGTAAGTTTTTATGCGCTTAAAAGTATTTTCAGGCCGAATGATCAAATATGCTTGTTTCTGCCAATTGCAGAAAAATACTGAAAGGAAAGTGGGTTTGCCTTCATATTTGAGCCAGAACAACTCAGTTCAGCATGGAAATATCATTGCAACAGCTTTTATTTAGCCAAAAATCAAGACTGTAAGTTTTTATGTGCTTAAAAGCATTTTCAGGCCAAATAAGCTGATTTCTGCCAATTGCAGCAAAATACTGAAAGGAAAGTGGGTTTGCCTTCATATTTGAGCCAGAACAACTCAGTTCAGCATGGAAATATCATTGCAACAGCTTTTATTTAGCCAGAAATCAAGACTGTAAGTTTTTATGTGCTTAAAAGCATTTTCAGGCCAAATAAGCTGATTTCTGCCAATTGCAGCAAAATACTGAAAGGAAAGTGGGTTTGCCTTCATATTTGAGCCAAAACAACTCAGTTCAGCATGGAAATATCATTGCAACAGCTTTTATTTAGCCAGAAATCAAGACTGTAAGTTTTTATGTGCTTAAAAGCATTTTCAGGCCAAATAAGCTGATTTCTGCCAATTGCAGCAAAATACTGAAAGGAAAGTGGGTTTGCCTTCATATTTGAGCCAGAACAACTCAGTTCAGCATGGAAATATCATTGCAACAGCTTTTATTTAGCCAGAAATCAAGAGTCTAAGTTTTTATGTGCTTAAAAGCATTTTCAGGCCAAATAAGCTGATTTCTGCCAATTGCAGCAAAATACTGAAAGGAAAGTGGGTTTGCCTTCATATTTGAGCCAAAACAACTCAGTTCAGCATGGAAATATCATTGCAACAGCTTTTATTTAGCCAGAAATCAAGAGTGTAAGTTTTTATGCGCTTAAAAGTATTTTCAGGCCGAATGATCAAATATGCTTGTTTCTGCCAATTGCAGAAAAATACTGAAAGGAAAGTGGGTTTGCCTTCATATTTGAGCCAGAACAACTCAGTTCAGCATGGAAATATCATTGCAACAGCTTTTATTTAGCCAGAAATCAAGAGTGTAAGTTTTTATGCGCTTAAAAGCATTTTCAGGTCGAATGAGCAAATATGCTTGTTTCTGCCAATTGCAGCAAAATACTGAAAGGAAAGTGGGTTTGCCTTCATATTTGAGCCAGAACAACTCAGTTCAGCATGGAAATATCATTGCAACAGCTTTTATTTAGCCAGAAATCAAGAGTCTAAGTTTTTATGTGCTTAAAAGCATTTTCAGGCCAAATAAGCTGATTTCTGCCAATTGCAGCAAAATACTGAAAGGAAAGTGGGTTTGCCTTCATATGTGAGCCAGAACAACTCAGTTCAGCATGGAAATATCATTGCAACAGCTTTTATTTAGCCAGAAATCAAGAGTGTAAGTTTTTATGTGCTTAAAAGCATTTTCAGGCCAAATAAGCTGATTTCTGCCAATTGCAGCAAAATACTGAAAGGAAAGTGGGTTTGCCTTCATATTTGAGCCAAAACAACTCAGTTCAGCATGGAAATATCATTGCAACAGCTTTTTTTTAGCCAGAAATCAAGAGTGTAAGTTTTTATGCCCTTAAAAGTATTTTCAGGCCGAATGATCAAATATGCTTGTTTCTGCCAATTGCAGAAAAATACTGAAAGGAAAGTGGGTTTGCCTTCATATTTGAGCCAGAACAACTCAGTTCAGCATGGAAATATCATTGCAACAGCTTTTATTTAGCCAGAAATCAAGAGTCTAAATTTTTATGTGCTTAAAAGCATTTTCAGGCCAAATAAGCTGATTTCTGCCAATTGCATCAAAATACTGAAAGGAAAGTGGGTTTGCCTTCATATTTGAGCCAAAACAACTCAGTTCAGCATGGAAATATCATTGCAACAGCTTTTATTTAGCCAGAAATCAAGAGTGTAAGTTTTTATGTGCTTAAAAGCATTTTCAGGCCAAATAAGCTGATTTCTGCCAATTGCAGCAAAATACTGAAAGGAAAGTGGGTTTGCCTTCATATTTGAGCCAAAACAACTCAGTTCAGCATGGAAATATCATTGCAACAGCTTTTATTTAGCCAGAAATCAAGAGTGTAAGTTTTTATGCCCTTAAAAGTATTTTCAGGCCGAATGATCAAATATGCTTGTTTCTGCCAATTGCAGAAAAATACTGAAAGGAAAGTGGGTTTGCCTTCATATTTGAGCCAGAACAACTCAGTTCAGCATGGAAATATCATTGCAACAGCTTTTATTTAGCCAGAAATCAAGACTGTAAGTTTTTATGTGCTTAAAAGCATTTTCAGGCCAAATAAGCTGATTTCTGCCAATTGCAGCAAAATACTGAAAGGAAAGTGGGTTTGCCTTCATATTTGAGCCAAAACAACTCAGTTCAGCATGGAAATATCATTGCAACAGCTTTTATTTAGCCAGAAATCAAGAGTGTAAGTTTTTATGTGCTTAAAAGCATTTTCAGGCCAAATAAGCTGATTTCTGCCAATTGCACCAAAATACTGAAAGGAAAGTTGGTTTGCCTTCATATTTGAGCCAGAACAACTCAGTTCAGCATGGAAATATCATTGCAACAGCTTTTATTTAGCCAGAAATCAAGAGTGTAAGTTTTTATGCGCTTAAAAGCATTTTCAGGCCGAATGAGCAAATATGCTTGTTTCTGCCAATTGCAGCAAAATACTGAAAGGAAAGTAGGTTTGCCTTCATATTTGAGCCAGAACAACTCAGTTCAGCATGGAAATATCATTGCAACAGCTTTTATTTAGCCAGAAATCAAGACTGTAAGTTTTTATGTGCTTAAAAGCATTTTCAGGCCAAATAAGCTGATTTCTGCCAATTGCAGCAAAATACTGAAAGGAAAGTGGATTTGCCTTCATATTTGAGCCAAAACAACTCAGTTCAGCATGGAAATATCATTGCAACAGCTTTTATTTAGCCAGAAATCAAGACTGTAAGTTTTTATGTGCTTAAAAGCATTTTCAGGCCAAATAAGCTGATTTCTGCCAATTGCAGCAAAATACTGAAAGGAAAGTGGGTTTGCCTTCATATTTGAGCCAGAACAACTCAGTTCAGCATGGAAATATCATTGCAACAGCTTTTATTTAGCCAGAAATCAAGAGTCTAAGTTTTTATGTGCTTAAAAGCATTTTCAGGCCAAATAAGCTGATTTCTGCCAATTGCAGCAAAATACTGAAAGGAAAGTGGGTTTGCCTTCATATTTGAGCCAAAACAACTCAGTTCAGCATGGAAATATCATTGCAACAGCTTTTATTTAGCCAGAAATCAAGAGTGTAAGTTTTTATGCGCTTAAAAGTATTTTCAGGCCGAATGATCAAATATGCTTGTTTCTGCCAATTGCAGAAAAATACTGAAAGGAAAGTGGGTTTGCCTTCATATTTGAGCCAGAACAACTCAGTTCAGCATGGAAATATCATTGCAACAGCTTTTATTTAGCCAGAAATCAAGAGTGTAAGTTTTTATGCGCTTAAAAGCATTTTCAGGTCGAATGAGCAAATATGCTTGTTTCTGCCAATTGCAGCAAAATACTGAAAGGAAAGTGGGTTTGCCTTCATATTTGAGCCAGAACAACTCAGTTCAGCATGGAAATATCATTGCAACAGCTTTTGTTTAGCCAGAAATCAAGAGTCTAAGTTTTTATGTGCTTAAAAGCATTTTCAGGCCAAATAAGCTGATTTCTGCCAATTGCAGCAAAATACTGAAAGGAAAGTGGGTTTGCCTTCATATGTGAGCCAGAACAACTCAGTTCAGCATGGAAATATCATTGCAACAGCTTTTATTTAGCCAGAAATCAAGAGTGTAAGTTTTTATGTGCTTAAAAGCATTTTCAGGCCAAATAAGCTGATTTCTGCCAATTGCAGCAAAATACTGAAAGGAAAGTGGGTTTGCCTTCATATTTGAGCCAAAACAACTCAGTTCAGCATTGAAATATCATTGCAACAGCTTTTATTTAGCCAGAAATCAAGAGTGTAAGTTTTTATGCGCTTAAAAGTATTTTCAGGCCGAATGATCAAATATGCTTGTTTCTGCCAATTGCAGAAAAATACTGATAGGAAAGTGGGTTTGCCTTCATATTTGAGCCAGAACAACTCAGTTCAGCATGGAAATATCATTGCAACAGCTTTTATTTAGCCAGAAATCAAGAGTCTAAATTTTTATGTGCTTAAAAGCATTTTCAGGCCAAATAAGCTGATTTCTGCCAATTGCAGCAAAATACTGAAAGGAAAGTGGGTTTGCCTTCATATTTGAGCCAAAACAACTCAGTTCAGCATGGAAATATCATTGCAACAGCTTTTATTTAGCCAGAAATCAAGAGTCTAAATTTTTATGTGCTTAAAAGCATTTTCAGGCCAAATAAGCTGATTTCTGCCAATTGCAGCAAAATACTGAAAGGAAAGTGGGTTTGCCTTCATATTTGAGCCAAAACAACTCAGTTCAGCATGGAAATATCATTGCAACAGCTTTTATTTAGCCAGAAATCAAGAGTGTAAGTTTTTATGTGCTTAAAAGCATTTTCAGGCCAAATAAGCTGATTTCTGCCAATTGCACCAAAATACTGAAAGGAAAGTAGGTTTGCCTTCATATTTGAGCCAGAACAACTCAGTTCAGCATGGAAATATCATTGCAACAGCTTTTATTTAGCCAGAAATCAAGAGTGTAAGTTTTTATGCGCTTAAAAGCATTTTCAGGCCGAATGAGCAAATATGCTTGTTTCTGCAAATTGCAGCAAAATACTGAAAGGAAAGTAGGTTTGCCTTCATATTTGAGCCAGAACAACTCAGTTCAGCATGGAAATATCATTGCAACAGCTTTTATTTAGCCAGAAATCAAGACTGTAAGTTTTTATGTGCTTAAAAGCATTTTCAGGCCAAATAAGCTGATTTCTGCCAATTGCACCAAAATACTGAAAGGAAAGTGGGTTTGCCTTCATATTTGAGCCAGAACAACTCAATTCAGCGTGGAAATATCATTGCAACAGCTTTTATTTAGCCAGAAATCAAGAGTGTAAGTTTTTATGCGCTTAAAAGTATTTTCAGGCCGAATGAGCAAATATGCTTGTTTCTGCCAATTGCAGCAAAATACTGAAAGGAAAGTGGGTTTGCCTTCATATTTGAGCCAGAACAACTCAGTTCAGCATGGAAATATCATTGCAACAGCTTTTATTTAGCCAGAAATCAAGAGTCTAAATTTTTATGTGCTTAAAAGCATTTTCAGGCCAAATAAGCTGATTTCTGCCAATTGCAGCAAAATACTGAAAGGAAAATGGGTTTTCCTTCATATTTGAACCAGAACTACTGTATTCAGCATGGAAATATCATTCCAACAGTTTTTATTTAGCCAGAAATCAAGAGTGTAAGTTTTTATGCGCTTAAAAGCATTTTCAGGCCGAATGAGCTGATTTCTGCCAATTGCAGCAAAATTATGAAAGGAAAGTGGGTTTGCCTTCATATTTGAGCGAAAACAACTCAGTTCAGCATGGAAATATCATTGCAACAGCTTTTATTTAGCCAGAAATCAAGACTGTAAGTTTTTATGTGCTTAAAAGCATTTTCAGGCCAAATAAGCTGATTTCTGCCAATTGCAGAAAAATACTGAAAGGAAAGTGGGTTTGCCTTAATATTTGAGCCAGAACAACTCAGTTCAGCATGGAAATATCATTGCAACAGCTTTTATTTAGCCAGAAATCAAGAGTGTAAGTTTTTATGTGCTTAAAAGCATTTTCAGGCCAAATAAGCTGATTTCTGCCAATTGCAGCAAAATACTGAAAGGAAAGTGGGTTTGCCTTCATATTTGAGCCAAAACAACTCAGTTCAGCATGGAAATATCATTGCAACAGCTTTTATTTAGCCAGAAATCAAGAGTGTAAGTTTTTATGCGCTTAAAAGTATTTTCAGGCCGAATGATCAAATATGCTTGTTTCTGCCAATTGCAGAAAAATACTGAAAGGAAAGTGGGTTTGCCTTCATATTTGAGCCAGAACAACTCAGTTCAGCATGGAAATATCATTGCAACAGCTTTTATTTAGCCAGAAATCAAGACTGTAAGTTTTTATGTGCTTAAAAGCATTTTCAGGCCAAATAAGCTGATTTCTGCCAATTGCAGCAAAATACTGAAAGGAAAGTGGGTTTGCCTTCATATTTGAGCCAAAACAACTCAGTTCAGCATGGAAATATCATTGCAACAGCTTTTATTTAGCCAGAAATCAAGAGTGTAAGTTTTTATGCGCTTAAAAGTATTTTCAGGCCGAATGATCAAATATGCTTGTTTCTGCAAATTGCAGAAAAATACTGAAAGGAAAATGGGTTTGCCTTCATATTTGAGCCAGAACAACTCAGTTCAGCATGGAAATATCATTGCAACAGCTTTTATTTAGCCAGAAATCAAGAGTGTAAGTTTTTATGCGCTTAAAAGCATTTTCAGGTCGAATGAGCAAATATACTTGTTTCTGCCAATTGCAGCAAAATACTGAAAGGAAAGTGGGTTTGCCTTCATATTTGAGCCAGAACAACTCAGTTCAGCATGGAAATATCATTGCAACAGCTTTTATTTAGCCAGAAATCAAGAGTGTAAGTTTATATGCGCTTAAAAGCATTTTCAGCCGAATGAGCAAATATGCTTGTTTCTGCCAATTGCAGCAAAATACTGAAAGGAAAGTAGGTTTGCCTTCATATTTGAGCCAGAACAACTCAGTTCAGCATGGAAATATCATTGCAACAGCTTTTATTTAGCCAGAAATCAAGAGTGTAAGTTTTTATGCGCTTAAAAGCATTTTCAGGCCAAATGAGCAAATATGCTTGTTTCTGCCAATTGCAGCAAAATACTGAAAGGAAAGTGGGTTTGCCTTCATATTTGAGCCAAAACAACTCAGTTCAGCATGGAAATATCATTGCAACAGCTTTTATTTAGCCAGAAATCAAGAGTGTAAGTTTTTATGCGCTTAAAAGTATTTTCAGGCCGAATGATCAAATATGCTTGTTTCTGCCAATTGCAGAAAAATACTGAAAGGAAAGTGGGTTTGCCTTCATATTTGAGCCAGAACAACTCAGTTCAGCATGGAAATATCATTGCAACAGCTTTTATTTAGCCAGAAATCAAGAGTGTAAGTTTTTATGCGCTTAAAAGCATTTTCAGGCCGAATGAGCAAATATGCTTGTTTCTGCCAATTGCAGCAAAATACTGAAAGGAAAGTAGGTTTGCCTTCATATTTGAGCCAGAACAACTCAGTTCAGCATGGAAATATCATTGCAACAGCTTTTATTTAGCCAGAAATCAAGACTGTAAGTTTTTATGTGCTTAAAAGCATTTTCAGGCCAAATAAGCTGATTTCTGCCAATTGCACCAAAATACTGAAAGGAAAGTGGGTTTGCCTTCATATTTGAGCCAGAACAACTCAGTTCAGCATGGAAATATCATTGCAACAGCTTTTATTTAGCCAGAAATCAAGAGTGTAAGTTTTTATGCGCTTAACAGCATTTACAGGCCAAATAAGCTGATTTCTGCAAATTGCACCAAAATACTGAAAGGAAAGTGGGTTTGCCTTCATATTTGAGCCAGAACAACTCAATTCAGCGTGGAAATGTCATTGCAACAGCTTTTATTTAGCCAGAAATCAAGAGTGTAAGTTTTTATGCGCTTAAAAGCATTTTCAGGCCAAATGAGCAAATATGCTTGTTTCTGCCAATTGCAGCAAAATACTGAAAGGAAAGTGGGTTTGCCTTCATATTTGAGCCAGAACAACTCAGTTCAGCATGGAAATATCATTGCAACAGCTTTTATTTAGCCAGAAATCAAGAGTGTAAGTTTTTATGTGCTTAAAAGCATTTTCAGGCCAAATAAGCTGATTTCTGCCAATTGCAGCAAAATACTGAAAGGAAAGTTGGTTTGCCTTCATATTTGAGCCAAAACAACTCAGTTCAGCATGGAAATATCATTGCAACAGCTTTTATTTAGCCAGAAATCAAGAGTGTAAGTTTTTATGCGCTTAAAAGCATTTTCAGGCCGAATGAGCAAATATGCTTGTTTCTGCCAATTGCAGCAGAATACTGAAAGGAAAGTGGGTTTGCCTTCATATTTGAGCCAGAACAACTCAGTTCAGCATGGAAATATCATTGCAACAGCTTTTATTTAGCCAGAAATCAAGACTGTAAGTTTTTATGTGCTTAAAAGCATTTTCAGGCCAAATAAGCTGATTTCTGCCAATTGCAGCAAAATACTGAAAGGAAAGTGGGTTTGCCTTCATATTTGAGCCAAAGCAACTCAGTTCAGCATGGAAATATCATTGCAACAGCTTTTATTTAGCCAGAAATCAAGAGTGTAAGTTTTTATGCGCTTAAAAGCATTTTCAGGCCGAATGAGCAAATATGCTTGTTTCTGCCAATTGCAGCAAAATACTGAAAGGAAAGTGGGTTTGCCTTCATATTTGAGCCAAAACAACTCAGTTCAGCATGGAAATATCATTGCAACAGCTTTTATTTAGCCAGAAATCAAGACTGTAAGTGTTTATGTGCCTAAAAGCATTTTCAGGCCAAATAAGCTGATTTCTGCCAATTGCAGCAAAATACTGAAAGGAAAGTGGGTTTGCCTTCATATTTGAGCCAGAACAACTCAGTTCAGCATGGAAATATCATTGCAACAGCTTTTATTTAGCCAGAAATCAAGAGTGTAAGTTTTGATGCGCTTAAAAGCATTTTCAGGCCGAATGAGCAAATATGCTTGTTTCTGCCAATTGCAGCAAAATACTGAAAGGAAAGTGGGTTAACCTTCATATTTGAGCCAGAACAACTCAGTTCAGCATGGAAATATCATTGCAACAGCTTTTATTTAGCCAGAAATCAAGAGTGTAAGTTTTTATGTGCTTAAAAGCATTTTCAGGCCAAATAAGCTGATTTCTGCCAATTGCAGCAAAATACTGAAAGGAAAGTGGGTTTGCCTTCATATTTGAGCCAAAACAATTCAGTTCAGCATGGAAATATCATTGCAACAGCTTTTATTTAGCCAGAAATCAAGAGTGTAAGTTTTTATGCGCTTAAAAGCTTTTTCAGGCCGAATGAGCAAATATGCTTGTTTCTGCCAATTGCAGCAAAATACTGAAAGGAAAGTAAGTTTGCCTTCATATTTGAGCCAGAACAACTCAGTTCAGCATGGAAATATCATTGCAACAGCTTTTATTTAGCCAGAAATCAAGACTGTAAGTTTTTATGTGCTTAAAAGCATTTTCAGGCCAAATAAGCTGATTTCTGCCAATTGCAGCAAAATACTGAAAGGAAAGTGGGTTTGCCTTCATATTTGAGCCAGAACAACTCAGTTCAGCATGGAAATATCATTGCAACAGCTTTTATTTAGCCAGAAATCAAGAATGTAAGTTTTTATGTGCTTAAAAGCATTTTCAGGCCAAATAAGCTGATTTCTGCCAATTGCAGCAAAATACTGAAAGGAAAGTGGGTTTGCCTTCATATTTGAGCCAGAACAACTCAGTTCAGCATAGAAATATCATTGCAACAGCTTTTATTTAGCCAGAAATCAAGAGTGTAAGTTTTTATGCGCTTAAAAGCATTTTCAGGTCGAATGAGCAAATATGCTTGTTTCTGCCAATTGCAGCAAAATACTGAAAGGAAAGTGGGTTTGCCTTCATATTTGAGCCAGAACAACTCAGTTCAGCATGGAAATATCATTGCAACAGCTTTTATTTAGCCAGAAATCAAGAGTGTAAGTTTTTATGCGCTTAACAGCATTTACAGGCCAAATAAGCTGATTTCTGCCAATTGCACCAAAATACTGAAAGGAAAGTGGGTTTGCCTTCATATTTGAGCCAGAACAACTCAATTCAGCATGGAAATATCATTGCAACAGCTTTTATTTAGCCAGAAATCAAGAGTGTAAGTTTTTATGCGCTTAAAAGCATTTTCAGGCCGAATGAGCAAATATGCTTGTTTCTGCCAATTGCAGCAGAATACTGAAAGGAAAGTGGGTTTGCCTTCATATTTGAGCCAGAACAACTCAGTTCAGCATGGAAATATCATTGCAACAGCTTTTATTTAGCCAGAAATCAAGACTGTAAGTTTTTATGTGCTTAAAAGCATTTTCAGGCCAAATAAGCTGATTTCTGCCAATTGCAGCAAAATACTGAAAGGAAAGTGGGTTTGCCTTCATATTTGAGCCAGAACAACTCAGTTCAGCATGGAAATATCATTGCAACAGCTTTTATTTAGCCAGAAATCAAGACTGTAAGTTTTTATGTGCTTAAAAGCATTTTCAGGCCAAATAAGCTGATTTCTGCCAATTGCAGCAAAATACTGAAAGGAAAGTGGGTTTGCCTTCATATTTGAGCCAAAACAACTCAGTTCAGCATGGAAATATCATTGCAACAGCTTTTATTTAGCCAGAAATCAAGAGTGTAAGTTTTTATGCGCTTAAAAGCATTTTCAGGCCGAATGAGCAAATATGCTTGTTTCTGCCAATTGCAGCAAAATACTGAAAGGAAAGTAGGTTTGCCTTCATATTTGAGCCAGAACAACTCAGTTCAGCATGGAAATATCATTGCAACAGCTTTTATTTAGCCAGAAATCAAGACTGTAAGTTTTTATGTGCTTAAAAGCATTTTCAGGCCAAATAAGCTGATTTCTGCCAATTGCACCAAAATACTGAAAGGAAAGTGGGTTTGCCTTCATATTTGAGCCAGAACAACTCAATTCAGCATGGAAATATCATTGAAACAGCTTTTATTTAGCCAGAAATCAAGAGTGTAAGTTTTTATGCGCTTAAAAGCATTTTCAGGCCGAATGAGCAAATATGCTTGTTTCTGTCAATTGCAGCAAAATACTGAAAGGAAAGTGGGTTTGCCTTCATATTTGAGCCAGAACAACTCAGTTCAGCATGGAAATATCATTGCAACAGCTTTTATTTAGCCAGAAATCAAGAGTGTAAGTTTTTATGTGCTTAAAAGCATTTTCAGGCCAAATAAGCTGATTTCTGCCAATTGCAGCAAAATACTGAAAGGAAAGTTGGTTTGCCTTCATATTTGAGCCAAAACAACTCAGTTCAGCATGGAAATATCATTGCAACAGCTTTTATTTAGCCAGAAATCAAGAGTGTAAGTTTTTATGCGCTTAAAAGCATTTTCAGGCCGAATGAGCAAATATGCTTGTTTCTGCCAATTGCAGCAGAATACTGAAAGGAAAGTGGGTTTGCCTTCATATTTGAGCCAGAACAACTCAGTTCAGCATGGAAATATCATTGCAACAGCTTTTATTTAGCCAGAAATCAAGACTGTAAGTTTTTATGTGCTTAAAAGCATTTTCAGGCCAAATAAGCTGATTTCTGCCAATTGCAGCAAAATACTGAAAGGAAAGTGGGTTTGCCTTCATATTTGAGCCAGAACAACTCAGTTCAGCATGGAAATATCATTGCAACAGCTTTTATTTAGCCAGAAATCAAGAGTCTAAGTTTTTATGTGCTTAAAAGCATTTTCAGGCCAAATAAGCTGATTTCTGCCAATTGCACCAAAATACTGAAAGGAAAGTGGGTTTGCCTTCAAATTTGAGCCAAAACAACTCAGTTCAGCATGGAAATATCATTGCAACAGCTTTTATTTAGCCAGAAATCAAGACTGTAAGTGTTTATGTGCCTAAAAGCATTTTCAGGCCAAATAAGCTGATTTCTGCCAATTGCAGCAAAATACTGAAAGGAAAGTGGGTTTGCCTTCATATTTGAGCCAGAACAACTCAGTTCAGCATGGAAATATCATTGCAACAGCTTTTATTTAGCCAGAAATCAAGACTGTAAGTTTTTATGTGCTTAAAAGCATTTTCAGGCCAAAAAGGCTGATTTCTGCCAATTGCAGCAAAATACTGAAAGGAAAGTGGGTTTGCCTTCATATTTGAGCCAGAACAACTCAGATCAGCATGGAAATATCATTGCAACAGCTTTTATTTAGCCAGAAATCAAGAGTGTAAGTTTTGATGCGCTTAAAAGCATTTTCAGGCCGAATGAGCAAATATGCTTGTTTCTGCCAATTGCAGCAAAATACTGAAAGGAAAGTGGGTTAACCTTCATATTTGAGCCAGAACAACTCAGTTCAGCATGGAAATATCATTGCAACAGCTTTTATTTAGCCAGAAATCAAGAGTCTAAGTTTTTATGTGCTTAAAAGCATTTTCAGGCCAAATAAGCTGATTTCTGCCAATTGCAGCAAAATACTGAAAGGAAAGTGGGTTTGCCTTCATATTTGAGCCAGAACAACTCAGTTCAGCATGGAAATATCATTGCAACAGCTTTTATTTAGCCAGAAATCAAGAGTGTAAGTTTTTATGCGCTTAAAAGCATTTTCAGGCCGAATGAGCAAATATGCTTGTTTCTGCCAATTGCAGCAAAATACTGAAAGGAAAGTAGGTTTGCCTTCATATTTGAGCCAGAACAACTCAGTTCAGCATGGAAATATCATTGCAACAGCTTTTATTTAGCCAGAAATCAAGACTGTAAGTTTTTATGTGCTTAAAAGCATTTTCAGGCCAAATAAGCTGATTTCTGCCAATTGCAGCAAAATACTGAAAGGAAAGTGGGTTTGCCTTCATATTTGAGCCAGAACAGCTCAGTTCAGCATGGAAATATCATTGCAACAGCTTTTATTTAGCCAGAAATCAAGAATGTAAGTTTTTATGTGCTTAAAAGCATTTTCAGGCCAAATAAGCTGATTTCTGCCAATTGCAGCAAAATACTCAAAGGAAAGTGGGTTTGCCTTCATATTTGAGCCAGAACAACTCAGTTCAGCATGGAAATATCATTGCAACAGCTTTTATTTAGCCAGAAATCAAGAGTGTAAGTTTTTATGCGCTTAAAAGCATTTTCAGGTCGAATGAGCAAATATGCTTGTTTCTGCCAATTGCAGCAAAATACTGAAAGGAAAGTGGGTTTGCCTTCATATTTGAGCCAGAACAACTCAATTCAGCATGGAAATATCATTGCAACAGCTTTTATTTAGCCAGAAATCAAGAGTGTAAGTTTTTATGCGCTTAAAAGCATTTTCAGGCCAAATGAGCAAATATGCTTGTTTCTGCCAATTGCAGCAAAATACTGAAAGGAAAGTGGGTTTGCCTTCATATTTGAGCCAGAACAACTCAGTTCAGCATGGAAATATCATTGCAACAGCTTTTATTTAGCCAGAAATCAAGAGTGTAAGTTTTTATGCGCTTAACAGCATTTACAGGCCAAATAAGCTGATTTCTGCCAATTGCACCAAAATACTGAAAGGAAAGTGGGTTTGCCTTCATATTTGAGCCAGAACAACTCAATTCAGCATGGAAATATCATTGCAACAGCTTTTATTTAGCCAGAAATCAAGAGTGTAAGTTTTTATGCGCTTAAAAGCATTTTCAGGCCGAATGAGCAAATATGCTTGTTTCTGCCAATTGCAGCAAAATACTGAAAGGAAAGTGGGTTTGCCTTCATATTTGAGCCAGAACAACTCAGTTCAGCATGGAAATATCATTGCAACAGCTTTTATTTAGCCAGAAATCAACAGTGTAAGTTTTTATGTGCTTAAAAGCATTGTCAGGCCAAATAAGCTGATTTCTGCCAATTGCAGCAAAATACTGAAAGGAAAGTGGGTTTGCCTTCATATTTGAGCCAAAACAACTCAGTTCAGAATGGAAATATCATTGCAACAGCTTTTATTTAGCCAGAAATCAAGAGTGTAAGTTTTTATGCGCTTAAAAGTATTTTCAGGCCGAATGATCAAATATGCTTGTTTCTGCCAATTGCAGAAAAATACTGAAAGGAAAGTGGGTTTGCCTTCATATTTGAGCCAGAACAACTCAGTTCAGCATGGAAATATCATTGCAACAGCTTTTATTTAGCCAGAAATCAAGACTGTAAGTTTTTATGTGCTTAAAAGCATTTTCAGGCCAAATAAGCTGATTTCTGCCAATTGCAGCAAAATACTGAAAGGAAAGTGGGTTTGCCTTCATATTTGAGCCAAAACAACTCAGTTCAGCATGGAAATATCATTGCAACAGCTTTTATTTAGCCAGAAATCAAGACTGTAAGTTTTTATGTGCTTAAAAGCATTTTCAGGCCAAATAAGCTGATTTCTGCCAATTGCACCAAAATACTGAAAGGAAAGTGGGTTTGCCTTCATATTTGAGACAGAACAACTCAATTCAGCATGGAAATATCATTGCAACAGCTTTTATTTAGCCAGAAATCAAGAGTGTAAGTTTTTATGCGCTTAAAAGCATTTTCAGGCCGAATGAGCAAATATGCTTGTTTCTGCCAATTGCAGCAAAATACTGAAAGGAAAGTAGGTTTGCCTTCATATTTGAGCCAGAACAACTCAGTTCAGCATGGAAATATCATTGCAACAGCTTTTATTTAGCCAGAAATCAAGACTGTAAGTTTTTATGTGCTTAAAAGCATTTTCAGGCCAAATAAGCTGATTTCTGCCAATTGCAGCAAAATACTGAAAGGAAAGTGGGTTTGCCTTCATATTTGAGCCAGAACAACTCAGTTCAGCATGGAAATATCATTGCAACAGCTTTTATTTAGCCAGAAATCAAGACTGTAAGTTTTTATGTGCTTAAAAGCATTTTCAGGCCAAAAAGGCTGATTTCTGCCAATTGCAGCAAAATACTGAAAGGAAAGTGGGTTTGCCTTCATATTTGAGCCAGAACAACTCAGATCAGCATGGAAATATCATTGCAACAGCTTTTATTTAGCCAGAAATCAAGAGTGTAAGTTTTTATGCGCTTAACAGCATTTACAACCAAATAAGCTGATTTCTGCCAATTGCACCAAAATACTGAAAGGAAAGTGGGTTTGCCTTCATATTTGAGCCAGAACAACTCAATTCAGCATGGAAATATCATTGCAACAGCTTTTATTTAGCCAGAAATCAAGAGTGTAAGTTTTTATGCGCTTAAAAGTATTTTCAGGCCGAATGATCAAATATGCTTGTTTCTGCCAATTGCAGAAAAATACTGAAAGGAAAGTGGGTTTGCCTTCATATTTGAGCCAGAACAACTCAGTTCAGCATGGAAATATCATTGCAACAACTTTTATTTAGCCAGAAATCAAGAGTGTAAGTTTTTATGTGCTTAAAAGCATTTTCAGGCCAAATAAGCTGATTTCTGCCAATTGCAGCAAAATACTGAAAGGAAAGTGGGTTTGCCTTCATATTTGAGCCAGAACAACTCAGTTCAGCATGGAAATATCATTGCAACAGCTTTTATTTAGCCAGAAATCAAGACTGTAAGTTTTTATGTGCTTAAAAGCATTTTCAGGCCAAAAAGGCTGATTTCTGCCAATTGCAGCAAAATACTGAAAGGAAAGTGGGTTTGCCTTCATATTTGAGCCAGAACAACTCAGATCAGCATGGAAATATCATTGCAACAGCTTTTATTTAGCCAGAAATCAAGAGTGTAAGTTTTTATGCGCTTAACAGCATTTACAGGCCAAATAAGCTGATTACTGCCAATTGCACCAAAATACTGAAAGGAAAGTGGGTTTGCCTTCATATTTGAGACAGAACAACTCAATTCAGCATGGAAATATCATTGCAACAGCTTTTATTTAGCCAGAAATCAAGAGTGTAAGTTTTTATGCGCTTAAAAGCATTTTCAGGCCGAATGAGCAAATATGCTTGTTTCTGCCAATTGCAGCAAAATACTGAAAGGAAAGTGGGTTTGCCTTCATATTTGAGCCAGAACAACTCAGTTCAGCATGGAAATATCATTGCAACAGCTTTTATTTAGCCAGAAATCAAGAGTGTAAGTTTTTATGTGCTTAAAAGCATTTTCAGGCCAAATAAGCTGATTTCTGCCAATTGCAGCAAAATACTGAAAGGAAAGTGGGTTTGCCTTCATATTTGAGCCAAAACAACTCAGTTCAGCATGGAAATATCATTGCAACAGCTTTTATTTAGCCAGAAATCAAGACTGTAAGTTTTTATGTGCTTAAAAGCATTTTCAGGCCAAAAAGGCTGATTTCTGCCAATTGCAGCAAAATACTGAAAGGAAAGTGGGTTTGCCTTCATATTTGAGCCAGAACAACTCAGATCAGCATGGAAATATCATTGCAACAGCTTTTATTTAGCCAGAAATCAAGAGTGTAAGTTTTTATGCGCTTAACAGCATTTACAGGCCAAATAAGCTGATTTCTGCCAATTGCACCAAAATACTGAAAGGAAAGTGGGTTTGCCTTCATATTTGAGCCAGAACAACTCAATTCAGCATGGAAATATCATTGCAACAGCTTTTATTTAGCCAGAAATCAAGAGTGTAAGTTTTTATGCGCTTAAAAGCATTTTCAGGCCGAATGAGCAAATATGCTTGTTTCTGCCAATTGCAGCAAAATACTGAAAGGAAAGTGGGTTTGCCTTCATATTTGAGCCAGAACAACTCAGTTCAGCATGGAAATATCATTGCAACAGCTTTTATTTAGCCAGAAATCAAGAGTGTAAGTTTTTATGTGCTTAAAAGCATTTTCAGGCCAAATAAGCTGATTTCTGCCAATTGCAGCAAAATACTGAAAGGAAAGTGGGTTTGCCTTCATATTTGAGCCAGAACAACTCAGTTCAGCATGGAAATATCATTGCAACAGCTTTTATTTAGCCAGAAATCAAGACTGTAAGTTTTTATGTGCTTAAAAGCATTTTCAGGCCAAATAAGCTGATTTCTGCCAATTGCAGCAAAATACTGAAAGGAAAGTGGGTTTGCCTTCATATTTGAGCCAAAACAACTCAGTTCAGCATGGAAATATCATTGCAACAGCTTTTATTTAGCCAGAAATCAAGAGTGTAAGTTTTTATGCGCTTAAAAGTATTTTCAGGCCGAATGATCAAATATGCTTGTTTCTGCCAATTGCAGAAAAATACTGAAAGGAAAGTGGGTTTGCCTTCATATTTGAGCCAGAACAACTCAGTTCAGCATGGAAATATCATTGCAACAGCTTTTATTTAGCCAGAAATCAAGACTGTAAGTCGTTATGTGCTTAAAAGCATTTTCAGGCCAAATAAGCTGATTTCTGCCAATTGCAGCAAAATACTGAAAGGAAAGTGGGTTTGCCTTCATATTTGAGCCAAAACAACTCAGTTCAGCATGGAAATATCATTGCAACAGCTTTTATTTAGCCAGAAATCAAGACTGTAAGTTTTTATGTGCTTAAAAGCATTTTCAGGCCAAATAAGCTGATTTCTGCCAATTGCACCAAAATACTGAAAGGAAAGTGGGTTTGCCTTCATATTTGAGCCAGAACAACTCAATTCAGCATGGAAATATCATTGCAACAGCTTTTATTTAGCCAGAAATCAAGAGTGTAAGTTTTTATGTGCTTAAAAGCATTTTCAGGCCAAATAAGCTGATTTCTGCCAATTGCAGCAAAATACTGAAAGGAAAGTGGGTTTGCCTTCATATTTGAGCCAGAACAACTCAGTTCAGCATGGAAATATCATTGCAACAGCTTTTATTTAGCCAGAAATCAAGACTGTAAGTTTTTATGTGCTTAAAAGCATTTTCAGGCCAAAAAGGCTGATTTCTGCCAATTGCAGCAAAATACTGAAAGGAAAGTGGGTTTGCCTTCATATTTGAGCCAGAACAACTCAGATCAGCATGGAAATATCATTGCAACAGCTTTTATTTAGCCAGAAATCAAGAGTGTAAGTTTTTATGCGCTTAACAGCATTTACAGGCCAAATAAGCTGATTTCTGCCAATTGCACCAAAATACTGAAAGGAAAGTGGGTTTGCCTTCATATTTGAGCCAGAACAACTCAATTCAGCATGGAAATATCATTGCAACAGCTTTTATTTAGCCAGAAATCAAGAGTGTAAGTTTTTATGCGCTTAAAAGTATTTTCAGGCCGAATGATCAAATATGCTTGTTTCTGCCAATTGCAGAAAAATACTGAAAGGAAAGTGGGTTTGCCTTCATATTTGAGCCAGAACAACTCAGTTCAGCATGGAAATATCATTGCAACAGCTTTTATTTAGCCAGAAATCAAGAGTGTAAGTTTTTATGCGCTTAAAAGCATTTTCAGGCCAAATAAGCTGATTTCTGCCAATTGCAGCAAAATACTGAAAGGAAAGTGGGTTTGCCTTCATATTTGAGGCAAAACAACTCAGTTCAGCATGGAAATATCATTGCAACAGCTTTTATTTAGCCAGAAATCAAGACTGTAAGTTTTTATGTGCTTAAAAGCATTTTCAGGCCAAATAAGCTGATTTCTGCCAATTGCAGCAAAATACTGAAAGGAAAGTGGGTTTGCCTTCATATTTGAGCCAGAACAACTCAGTTCAGCATGGAAATATCATTGCAACAGCTTTTATTTAGCCAGAAATCAAGACTGTAAGTTTTTATGTGCTTAAAAGCATTTTCAGGCCAAAAAGGCTGATTTCTGCCAATTGCAGCAAAATACTGAAAGGAAAGTGGGTTTGCCCTCATATTTGAGCCAGAACAACTCAGATCAGCATGGAAATATCATTGCAACAGCTTTTATTTAGCCAGAAATCAAGAGTGTAAGTTTTTATGCGCTTAACAGCATTTACAGGCCAAATAAGCTGATTTCTGCCAATTGCACCAAAATACTGAAAGGAAAGTGGGTTTGCCTTCATATTTGAGACAGAACAACTCAATTCAGCATGGAAATATCATTGCAACAGCTTTTATTTAGCCAGAAATCAAGAGTGTAAGTTTTTATGCGCTTAAAAGCATTTTCAGGCCGAATGAGCAAATATGCTTGTTTCTGCCAATTGCAGCAAAATACTGAAAGGAAAGTGGGTTTGCCTTCATATTTGAGCCAGAACAACTCAGTTCAGCATGGAAATATCATTGCAACAGCTTTTATTTAGCCAGAAATCAAGAGTGTAAGTTTTTATGTGCTTAAAAGCATTTTCAGGCCAAATAAGCTGATTTCTTCCAATTGCAGCAAAATACTGAAAGGAAAGTGGGTTTGCCTTCATATTTGAGCCAAAACAACTCAGTTCAGCATGGAAATATCATTGCAACAGCTTTTATTTAGCCAGAAATCAAGACTGTAAGTTTTTATGTGCTTAAAAGCATTTTCAGGCCAAAAAGGCTGATTTCTGCCAATTGCAGCAAAATACTGAAAGGAAAGTGGGTTTGCCTTCATATTTGAGCCAGAACAACTCAGATCAGCATGGAAATATCATTGCAACAGCTTTTATTTAGCCAGAAATCAAGAGTGTAAGTTTTTATGTGCTTAAAAGCATTTTCAGGCCAAATAAGCTGATTTCTGCCAATTGCAGCAAAATACTGAAAGGAAAGTGGGTTTGCCTTCATATTTGAGCCATAACAACTCAGTTCAGCATGGAAATATCATTGCAACAGCTTTTATTTAGCCAGAAATCAAGACTGTAAGTTTTTATGTGCTTAAAAGCATTTTCAGGCCAAATAAGCTGATTTCTGCCAATTGCACCAAAATACTGAAAGGAAAGTGGGTTTGCCTTCATATTTGAGCCAGAACAACTCAGTTCAGCATGGAAATATCATTGCAACAGCTTTTATTTAGCCAGAAATCAAGACTGTAAGTTTTTATGTGCTTAAAAGCATTTTCAGGCCAAATAAGCTGATTTCTGCCAATTGCACCAAAATACTGAAAGGAAAGTGGGTTTACCTTCATATTTGAGCCAGAACAACTCAATTCAGCATGGAAATATCATTGCAACAGCTTTTATTTAGCCAGAAATCAAGAGTGTAAGTTTTTATGCGCTTAAAAGCATTTTCAGGCCGAATGAGCAAATATGCTTGTTTCTGCCAATTGCAGCAAAATACTGAAAGGAAAGTGGGTTTGCCTTCATATTTGAGCCAGAACAACTCAATTCAGCATGGAAATATCATTGCAACAGCTTTTATTTAGCCAGAAATCAAGAGTGTAAGTTTTTATGCGCTTAAAAGCATTTTCAGGCCGAATGAGCAAATATGCTTGTTTCTGCCAATTGCAGCAAAATACTGAAAGGAAAGTGGGTTTGCCTTCATATTTGAGCCAGAACAACTCAGTTCAGCATGGAAATATCATTGCAACAGCTTTTATTTAGCCAGAAATCAAGAGTGTAAGTTTTTATGTGCTTAAAAGCATTTTCAGGCCAAATAAGCTGATTTCTGCCAATTGCAGCAAAATACTGAAAGGAAAGTGGGTTTGCCTTCATATTTGAGCCAAAACAACTCAGTTCAGCATGGAAATATCATTGCAACAGCTTTTATTTAGCCAGAAATCAAGACTGTAAGTTTTTATGTGCTTAAAAGCATTTTCAGGCCAAATAAGCTGATTTCTGCCAATTGCAGCAAAATACTGAAAGGAAAGTGGGTTTGCCTTCATATTTGAGCCAGAACAACTCAGTTCAGCATGGAAATATCATTGCAACAGCTTTTATTTAGCCAGAAATCAAGACTGTAAGTTTTTATGTGCTTAAAAGCATTTTCAGGCCAAAAAGGCTGATTTCTGCCAATTGCAGCAAAATACTGAAAGGAAAGTGGGTTTGCCTTCATATTTGAGCCAGAACAACTCAGATCAGCATGGAAATATCATTGCAACAGCTTTTATTTAGCCAGAAATCAAGAGTGTAAGTTTTTATGCGCTTAACAGCATTTACAGGCCAAATAAGCTGATTTCTGCCAATTGCACCAAAATACTGAAAGGAAAGTGGGTTTGCCTTCATATTTGAGCCAGAACAACTCAATTCAGCATGGAAATATCATTGCAACAGCTTTTATTTAGCCAGAAATCAAGAGTGTAAGTTTTTATGCGCTTAAAAGTATTTTCAGGCCGAATGATCAAATATGCTTGTTTCTGCCAATTGCAGAAAAATACTGAAAGGAAAGTGGGTTTGCCTTCATATTTGAGCCAGAACAACTCAGTTCAGCATGGAAATATCATTGCAACAGCTTTTATTTAGCCAGAAATCAAGAGTGTAAGTTTTTATGCGCTTAAAAGCATTTTCAGGCCAAATAAGCTGATTTCTGCCAATTGCAGCAAAATACTGAAAGGAAAGTGGGTTTGCCTTCATATTTGAGCCAGAACAACTCAGTTCAGCATGGAAATATCATTGCAACAGCTTTTATTTAGCCAGAAATCAAGACTGTAAGTTTTTATGTGCTTAAAAGCATTTTCAGGCCAAAAAGGCTGATTTCTGCCAATTGCAGCAAAATACTGAAAGGAAAGTGGGTTTGCCTTCATATTTGAGCCAGAACAACTCAGATCAGCATGGAAATATCATTGCAACAGCTTTTATTTAGCCAGAAATCAAGAGTGTAAGTTTTTATGCGCTTAACAGCATTTACAGGCCAAATAAGCTGATTTCTGCCAATTGCACCAAAATACTGAAAGGAAAGTGGGTTTGCCTTCATATTTGAGACAGAACAACTCAATTCAGCATGGAAATATCATTGCAACAGCTTTTATTTAGCCAGAAATCAAGAGTGTAAGTTTTTATGCGCTTAAAAGCATTTTCAGGCCGAATGAGCAAATATGCTTGTTTCTGCCAATTGCAGCAAAATACTGAAAGGAAAGTGGGTTTGCCTTCATATTTGAGCCAGAACAACTCAGTTCAGCATGGAAATATCATTGCAACAGCTTTTATTTAGCCAGAAATCAAGACTGTAAGTTTTTATGTGCTTAAAAGCATTTTCAGGCCAAAAAGGCTGATTTCTGCCAATTGCAGCAAAATACTGAAAGGAAAGTGGGTTTGCCTTCATATTTGAGCCAGAACAACTCAGATCAGCATGGAAATATCATTGCAACAGCTTTTATTTAGCCAGAAATCAAGAGTGTAAGTTTTTATGCGCTTAACAGCATTTACAGGCCAAATAAGCTGATTTCTGCCAATTGCACCAAAATACTGAAAGGAAAGTGGGTTTGCCTTCATATTTGAGCCAGAACAACTCAATTCAGCATGGAAATATCATTGCAACAGCTTTTATTTAGCCAGAAATCAAGAGTGTAAGTTTTTATGCGCTTAAAAGCATTTTCAGGCCGAATGAGCAAATATGCTTGTTTCTGCCAATTGCAGCAAAATACTGAAAGGAAAGTGGGTTTGCCTTCATATTTGAGCCAGAACAACTCAGTTCAGCATGGAAATATCATTGCAACAGCTTTTATTTAGCCAGAAATCAAGAGTGTAAGTTTTTATGTGCTTAAAAGCATTTTCAGGCCAAATAAGCTGATTTCTGCCAATTGCAGCAAAATACTGAAAGGAAAGTGGGTTTGCCTTCATATTTGAGCCAGAACAACTCAGTTCAGCATGGAAATATCATTGCAACAGCTTTTATTTAGCCAGAAATCAAGACTGTAAGTTTTTATGTGCTTAAAAGCATTTTCAGGCCAAATAAGCTGATTTCTGCCAATTGCACCAAAATACTGAAAGGAAAGTGGGTTTGCCTTCATATTTGAGCCAGAACAACTCAGTTCAGCATGGAAATATCATTGCAACAGCTTTTATTTAGCCAGAAATCAAGACTGTAAGTTTTTATGTGCTTAAAAGCATTTTCAGGCCAAATAAGCTGATTTCTGCCAATTGCACCAAAATACTGAAAGGAAAGTGGGTTTACCTTCATATTTGAGCCAGAACAACTCAATTCAGCATGGAAATATCATTGCAACAGCTTTTATTTAGCCAGAAATCAAGAGTGTAAGTTTTTATGCGCTTAAAAGCATTTTCAGGCCGAATGAGCAAATATGCTTGTTTCTGCCAATTGCAGCAAAATACTGAAAGGAAAGTAGGTTTGCCTTCATATTTGAGCCAGAACAACTCAGTTCAGCATGGAAATATCATTGCAACAGCTTTTATTTAGCCAGAAATCAAGACTGTAAGTTTTTATGTGCTTAAAAGCATTTTCAGGCCAAAAAGGCTGATTTCTGCCAATTGCAGCAAAATACTGAAAGGAAAGTGGGTTTGCCTTCATATTTGAGCCAGAACAACTCAGATCAGCATGGAAATATCATTGCAACAGCTTTTATTTAGCCAGAAATCAAGAGTGTAAGTTTTTATGCGCTTAACAGCATTTACAGGCCAAATAAGCTGATTTCTGCCAATTGCACCAAAATACTGAAAGGAAAGTGGGTTTGCCTTCATATTTGAGCCAGAACAACTCAATTCAGCATGGAAATATCATTGCAACAGCTTTTATTTAGCCAGAAATCAAGAGTGTAAGTTTTTATGCGCTTAAAAGTATTTTCAGGCCGAATGATCAAATATGCTTGTTTCTGCCAATTGCAGAAAAATACTGAAAGGAAAGTGGGTTTGCCTTCATATTTGAGCCAAAACAACTCAGTTCAGCATGGAAATATCATTGCAACAGCTTTTATTTAGCCAGAAATCAAGACTGTAAGTTTTTATGTGCTTAAAAGCATTTTCAGGCCAAAAAGGCTGATTTCTGCCAATTGCAGCAAAATACTGAAAGGAAAGTGGGTTTGCCTTCATATTTGAGCCAGAACAACTCAGATCAGCATGGAAATATCATTGCAACAGCTTTTATTTAGCCAGAAATCAAGAGTGTAAGTTTTTATGCGCTTAACAGCATTTACAGGCCAAATAAGCTGATTTCTGCCAATTGCACCAAAATACTGAAAGGAAAGTGGGTTTGCCTTCATATTTGAGCCAGAACAACTCAATTCAGCATGGAAATATCATTGCAACAGCTTTTATTTAGCCAGAAATCAAGAGTGTAAGTTTTTATGCGCTTAAAAGCATTTTCAGGCCGAATGAGCAAATATGCTTGTTTCTGCCAATTGCAGCAAAATACTGAAAGGAAAGTGGGTTTGCCTTCATATTTGAGCCAGAACAACTCAGTTCAGCATGGAAATATCATTGCAACAGCTTTTATTTAGCCAGAAATCAAGAGTGTAAGTTTTTATGTGCTTAAAAGCATTTTCAGGCCAAATAAGCTGATTTCTGCCAATTGCAGCAAAATACTGAAAGGAAAGTGGGTTTGCCTTCATATTTGAGCCAGAACAACTCAGTTCAGCATGGAAATATCATTGCAACAGCTTTTATTTAGCCAGAAATCAAGACTGTAAGTTTTTATGTGCTTAAAAGCATTTTCAGGCCAAATAAGCTGATTTCTGCCAATTGCAGCAAAATACTGAAAGGAAAGTGGGTTTGCCTTCATATTTGAGCCAAAACAACTCAGTTCAGCATGGAAATATCATTGCAACAGCTTTTATTTAGCCAGAAATCAAGAGTGTAAGTTTTTATGCGCTTAAAAGTATTTTCAGGCCGAATGATCAAATATGCTTGTTTCTGCCAATTGCAGAAAAATACTGAAAGGAAAGTGGGTTTGCCTTCATATTTGAGCCAGAACAACTCAGTTCAGCATGGAAATATCATTGCAACAGCTTTTATTTAGCCAGAAATCAAGACTGTAAGTTTTTATGTGCTTAAAAGCATTTTCAGGCCAAATAAGCTGATTTCTGCCAATTGCAGCAAAATACTGAAAGGAAAGTGGGTTTGCCTTCATATTTGAGCCAAAACAACTCAGTTCAGCATGGAAATATCATTGCAACAGCTTTTATTTAGCCAGAAATCAAGACTGTAAGTTTTTATGTGCTTAAAAGCATTTTCAGGCCAAATAAGCTGATTTCTGCCAATTGCACCAAAATACTGAAAGGAAAGTGGGTTTGCCTTCATATTTGAGCCAGAACAACTCAATTCAGCATGGAAATATCATTGCAACAGCTTTTATTTAGCCAGAAATCAAGAGTGTAAGTTTTTATGTGCTTAAAAGCATTTTCAGGCCAAATAAGCTGATTTCTGCCAATTGCAGCAAAATACTGAAAGGAAAGTGGGTTTGCCTTCATATTTGAGCCAGAACAACTCAGTTCAGCATGGAAATATCATTGCAACAGCTTTTATTTAGCCAGAAATCAAGACTGTAAGTTTTTATGTGCTTAAAAGCATTTTCAGGCCAAAAAGGCTGATTTCTGCCAATTGCAGCAAAATACTGAAAGGAAAGTGGGTTTGCCTTCATATTTGAGCCAGAACAACTCAGATCAGCATGGAAATATCATTGCAACAGCTTTTATTTAGCCAGAAATCAAGAGTGTAAGTTTTTATGCGCTTAACAGCATTTACAGGCCAAATAAGCTGATTTCTGCCAATTGCACCAAAATACTGAAAGGAAAGTGGGTTTGCCTTCATATTTGAGCCAGAACAACTCAATTCAGCATGGAAATATCATTGCAACAGCTTTTATTTAGCCAGAAATCAAGAGTGTAAGTTTTTATGCGCTTAAAAGTATTTTCAGGCCGAATGATCAAATATGCTTGTTTCTGCCAATTGCAGAAAAATACTGAAAGGAAAGTGGGTTTGCCTTCATATTTGAGCCAGAACAACTCAGTTCAGCATGGAAATATCATTGCAACAGCTTTTATTTAGCCAGAAATCAAGAGTGTAAGTTTTTATGCGCTTAAAAGCATTTTCAGGCCAAATAAGCTGATTTCTGCCAATTGCAGCAAAATACTGAAAGGAAAGTGGGTTTGCCTTCATATTTGAGGCAAAACAACTCAGTTCAGCATGGAAATATCATTGCAACAGCTTTTATTTAGCCAGAAATCAAGACTGTAAGTTTTTATGTGCTTAAAAGCATTTTCAGGCCAAATAAGCTGATTTCTGCCAATTGCAGCAAAATACTGAAAGGAAAGTGGGTTTGCCTTCATATTTGAGCCAGAACAACTCAGTTCAGCATGGAAATATCATTGCAACAGCTTTTATTTAGCCAGAAATCAAGACTGTAAGTTTTTATGTGCTTAAAAGCATTTTCAGGCCAAAAAGGCTGATTTCTGCCAATTGCAGCAAAATACTGAAAGGAAAGTGGGTTTGCCCTCATATTTGAGCCAGAACAACTCAGATCAGCATGGAAATATCATTGCAACAGCTTTTATTTAGCCAGAAATCAAGAGTGTAAGTTTTTATGCGCTTAACAGCATTTACAGGCCAAATAAGCTGATTTCTGCCAATTGCACCAAAATACTGAAAGGAAAGTGGGTTTGCCTTCATATTTGAGACAGAACAACTCAATTCAGCATGGAAATATCATTGCAACAGCTTTTATTTAGCCAGAAATCAAGAGTGTAAGTTTTTATGCGCTTAAAAGCATTTTCAGGCCGAATGAGCAAATATGCTTGTTTCTGCCAATTGCAGCAAAATACTGAAAGGAAAGTGGGTTTGCCTTCATATTTGAGCCAGAACAACTCAGTTCAGCATGGAAATATCATTGCAACAGCTTTTATTTAGCCAGAAATCAAGAGTGTAAGTTTTTATGTGCTTAAAAGCATTTTCAGGCCAAATAAGCTGATTTCTTCCAATTGCAGCAAAATACTGAAAGGAAAGTGGGTTTGCCTTCATATTTGAGCCAAAACAACTCAGTTCAGCATGGAAATATCATTGCAACAGCTTTTATTTAGCCAGAAATCAAGACTGTAAGTTTTTATGTGCTTAAAAGCATTTTCAGGCCAAAAAGGCTGATTTCTGCCAATTGCAGCAAAATACTGAAAGGAAAGTGGGTTTGCCTTCATATTTGAGCCAGAACAACTCAGATCAGCATGGAAATATCATTGCAACAGCTTTTATTTAGCCAGAAATCAAGAGTGTAAGTTTTTATGTGCTTAAAAGCATTTTCAGGCCAAATAAGCTGATTTCTGCCAATTGCAGCAAAATACTGAAAGGAAAGTGGGTTTGCCTTCATATTTGAGCCATAACAACTCAGTTCAGCATGGAAATATCATTGCAACAGCTTTTATTTAGCCAGAAATCAAGACTGTAAGTTTTTATGTGCTTAAAAGCATTTTCAGGCCAAATAAGCTGATTTCTGCCAATTGCACCAAAATACTGAAAGGAAAGTGGGTTTGCCTTCATATTTGAGCCAGAACAACTCAGTTCAGCATGGAAATATCATTGCAACAGCTTTTATTTAGCCAGAAATCAAGACTGTAAGTTTTTATGTGCTTAAAAGCATTTTCAGGCCAAATAAGCTGATTTCTGCCAATTGCACCAAAATACTGAAAGGAAAGTGGGTTTACCTTCATATTTGAGCCAGAACAACTCAATTCAGCATGGAAATATCATTGCAACAGCTTTTATTTAGCCAGAAATCAAGAGTGTAAGTTTTTATGCGCTTAAAAGCATTTTCAGGCCGAATGAGCAAATATGCTTGTTTCTGCCAATTGCAGCAAAATACTGAAAGGAAAGTGGGTTTGCCTTCATATTTGAGCCAGAACAACTCAATTCAGCATGGAAATATCATTGCAACAGCTTTTATTTAGCCAGAAATCAAGAGTGTAAGTTTTTATGCGCTTAAAAGCATTTTCAGGCCGAATGAGCAAATATGCTTGTTTCTGCCAATTGCAGCAAAATACTGAAAGGAAAGTGGGTTTGCCTTCATATTTGAGCCAGAACAACTCAGTTCAGCATGGAAATATCATTGCAACAGCTTTTATTTAGCCAGAAATCAAGAGTGTAAGTTTTTATGTGCTTAAAAGCATTTTCAGGCCAAATAAGCTGATTTCTGCCAATTGCAGCAAAATACTGAAAGGAAAGTGGGTTTGCCTTCATATTTGAGCCAAAACAACTCAGTTCAGCATGGAAATATCATTGCAACAGCTTTTATTTAGCCAGAAATCAAGACTGTAAGTTTTTATGTGCTTAAAAGCATTTTCAGGCCAAATAAGCTGATTTCTGCCAATTGCAGCAAAATACTGAAAGGAAAGTGGGTTTGCCTTCATATTTGAGCCAGAACAACTCAGTTCAGCATGGAAATATCATTGCAACAGCTTTTATTTAGCCAGAAATCAAGACTGTAAGTTTTTATGTGCTTAAAAGCATTTTCAGGCCAAAAAGGCTGATTTCTGCCAATTGCAGCAAAATACTGAAAGGAAAGTGGGTTTGCCTTCATATTTGAGCCAGAACAACTCAGATCAGCATGGAAATATCATTGCAACAGCTTTTATTTAGCCAGAAATCAAGAGTGTAAGTTTTTATGCGCTTAACAGCATTTACAGGCCAAATAAGCTGATTTCTGCCAATTGCACCAAAATACTGAAAGGAAAGTGGGTTTGCCTTCATATTTGAGCCAGAACAACTCAATTCAGCATGGAAATATCATTGCAACAGCTTTTATTTAGCCAGAAATCAAGAGTGTAAGTTTTTATGCGCTTAAAAGTATTTTCAGGCCGAATGATCAAATATGCTTGTTTCTGCCAATTGCAGAAAAATACTGAAAGGAAAGTGGGTTTGCCTTCATATTTGAGCCAGAACAACTCAGTTCAGCATGGAAATATCATTGCAACAGCTTTTATTTAGCCAGAAATCAAGAGTGTAAGTTTTTATGCGCTTAAAAGCATTTTCAGGCCAAATAAGCTGATTTCTGCCAATTGCAGCAAAATACTGAAAGGAAAGTGGGTTTGCCTTCATATTTGAGCCAGAACAACTCAGTTCAGCATGGAAATATCATTGCAACAGCTTTTATTTAGCCAGAAATCAAGACTGTAAGTTTTTATGTGCTTAAAAGCATTTTCAGGCCAAAAAGGCTGATTTCTGCCAATTGCAGCAAAATACTGAAAGGAAAGTGGGTTTGCCTTCATATTTGAGCCAGAACAACTCAGATCAGCATGGAAATATCATTGCAACAGCTTTTATTTAGCCAGAAATCAAGAGTGTAAGTTTTTATGCGCTTAACAGCATTTACAGGCCAAATAAGCTGATTTCTGCCAATTGCACCAAAATACTGAAAGGAAAGTGGGTTTGCCTTCATATTTGAGACAGAACAACTCAATTCAGCATGGAAATATCATTGCAACAGCTTTTATTTAGCCAGAAATCAAGAGTGTAAGTTTTTATGCGCTTAAAAGCATTTTCAGGCCGAATGAGCAAATATGCTTGTTTCTGCCAATTGCAGCAAAATACTGAAAGGAAAGTGGGTTTGCCTTCATATTTGAGCCAGAACAACTCAGTTCAGCATGGAAATATCATTGCAACAGCTTTTATTTAGCCAGAAATCAAGACTGTAAGTTTTTATGTGCTTAAAAGCATTTTCAGGCCAAAAAGGCTGATTTCTGCCAATTGCAGCAAAATACTGAAAGGAAAGTGGGTTTGCCTTCATATTTGAGCCAGAACAACTCAGATCAGCATGGAAATATCATTGCAACAGCTTTTATTTAGCCAGAAATCAAGAGTGTAAGTTTTTATGCGCTTAACAGCATTTACAGGCCAAATAAGCTGATTTCTGCCAATTGCACCAAAATACTGAAAGGAAAGTGGGTTTGCCTTCATATTTGAGCCAGAACAACTCAATTCAGCATGGAAATATCATTGCAACAGCTTTTATTTAGCCAGAAATCAAGAGTGTAAGTTTTTATGCGCTTAAAAGCATTTTCAGGCCGAATGAGCAAATATGCTTGTTTCTGCCAATTGCAGCAAAATACTGAAAGGAAAGTGGGTTTGCCTTCATATTTGAGCCAGAACAACTCAGTTCAGCATGGAAATATCATTGCAACAGCTTTTATTTAGCCAGAAATCAAGAGTGTAAGTTTTTATGTGCTTAAAAGCATTTTCAGGCCAAATAAGCTGATTTCTGCCAATTGCAGTAAAATACTGAAAGGAAAGTGGGTTTGCCTTCATATTTGAGCCAGAACAACTCAGTTCAGCATGGAAATATCATTGCAACAGCTTTTATTTAGCCAGAAATCAAGACTGTAAGTTTTTATGTGCTTAAAAGCATTTTCAGGCCAAATAAGCTGATTTCTGCCAATTGCACCAAAATACTGAAAGGAAAGTGGGTTTGCCTTCATATTTGAGCCAGAACAACTCAGTTCAGCATGGAAATATCATTGCAACAGCTTTTATTTAGCCAGAAATCAAGACTGTAAGTTTTTATGTGCTTAAAAGCATTTTCAGGCCAAATAAGCTGATTTCTGCCAATTGCACCAAAATACTGAAAGGAAAGTGGGTTTACCTTCATATTTGAGCCAGAACAACTCAATTCAGCATGGAAATATCATTGCAACAGCTTTTATTTAGCCAGAAATCAAGAGTGTAAGTTTTTATGCGCTTAAAAGCATTTTCAGGCCGAATGAGCAAATATGCTTGTTTCTGCCAATTGCAGCAAAATACTGAAAGGAAAGTAGGTTTGCCTTCATATTTGAGCCAGAACAACTCAGTTCAGCATGGAAATATCATTGCAACAGCTTTTATTTAGCCAGAAATCAAGAGTGTAAGTTTTTATGCGCTTAACAGCATTTACAGGCCAAATAAGCTGATTTCTGCCAATTGCACCAAAATACTGAAAGGAAAGTGGGTTTGCCTTCATATTTGAGCCAGAACAACTCAATTCAGCATGGAAATATCATTGCAACAGCTTTTATTTAGCCAGAAATCAAGAGTGTAAGTTTTTATGCGCTTAAAAGCATTTTCAGGCCGAATGAGCAAATATGCTTGTTTCTGCCAATTGCAGCAAAATACTGAAAGGAAAGTGGGTTTGCCTTCATATTTGAGCCAGAACAACTCAGTTCAGCATGGAAATATCATTGCAACAGCTTTTATTTAGCCAGAAATCAAGACTGTAAGTTTTTATGTGCTTAAAAGCATTTTCAGGCCAAATAAGCTGATTTCTGCCAATTGCAGCAAAATACTGAAAGGAAAGTGGGTTTGCCTTCATATTTGAGCCAGAACAACTCAGTTCAGCATGGAAATATCATTGCAACAGCTTTTATTTAGCCAGAAATCAAGACTGTAAGTTTTTATGTGCTTAAAAGCATTTTCAGGCCAAAAAGGCTGATTTCTGCCAATTGCAGCAAAATACTGAAAGGAAAGTGGGTTTGCCTTCATATTTGAGCCAGAACAACTCAGATCAGCATGGAAATATCATTGCAAAAGCTTTTATTTAGCCAGAAATCAAGAGTGTAAGTTTTTATGCGCTTAACAGCATTTACAGGCCAAATAAGCTGATTTCTGCCAATTGCACCAAAATACTGAAAGGAAAGTGGGTTTGCCTTCATATTTGAGCCAGAACAACTCAATTCAGCATGGAAATATCATTGCAACAGCTTTTATTTAGCCAGAAATCAAGAGTGTAAGTTTTTATGCGCTTAAAAGCATTTTCAGGCCGAATGAGCAAATATGCTTGTTTCTGCCAATTGCAGCAAAATACTGAAAGGAAAGTAGGTTTGCCTTCATATTTGAGCCAGAACAACTCAGTTCAGCATGGAAATATCATTGCAACAGCTTTTATTTAGCCAGAAATCAAGAGTGTAAGTTTTTATGCGCTTAACAGCATTTACAGGCCAAATAAGCTGATTTCTGCCAATTGCACCAAAATACTGAAAGGAAAGTGGGTTTGCCTTCATATTTGAGCCAGAACAACTCAATTCAGCATGGAAATATCATTGCAACAGCTTTTATTTAGCCAGAAATCAAGAGTGTAAGTTTTTATGCGCTTAAAAGCATTTTCAGGCCGAATGAGCAAATATGCTTGTTTCTGCCAATTGCAGCAAAATACTGAAAGGAAAGTGGGTTTGCCTTCATATTTGAGCCAGAACAACTCAGTTCAGCATGGAAATATCATTGCAACAGCTTTTATTTAGCCAGAAATCAAGAGTGTAAGTTTTTATGTGCTTAAAAGCATTTTCAGGCCAAATAAGCTGATTTCTGCCAATTGCAGCAAAATACTGAAAGGAAAGTGGGTTTGCCTTCATATTTGAGCCAAAACAACTCAGTTCAGCATGGAAATATCATTGCAACAGCTTTTATTTAGCCAGAAATCAAGACTGTAAGTTTTTATGTGCTTAAAAGCATTTTCAGGCCAAATAAGCTTATTTCTGCCAATTGCACCAAAATACTGAAAGGAAAGTGGGTTTGCCTTCATATTTGAGCCAGAACAACTCAGTTCAGCATGGAAATATCATAGCAACAGCTTTTATTTAGCCAGAAATCAAGACTGTAAGTTTTTATGTGCTTAAAAGCATTTTCAGGCCAAATAAGCTGATTTCTGCCAATTGCAGCAAAATACTGAAATTAAAGTGGGTTTGCCTTCATATTTGAGCCAGAACAACTCAGTTCAGCATGGAAATATCATTGCAACAGCTTTTATTTAGCCAGAAATCAAGACTGTAAGTTTTTATGTGCTTAAAAGCATTTTCAGGCCAAAAAGGCTGATTTCTGCCAATTGCAGCAAAATACTGGAAGGAAAGTGGGTTTGCCTTCATATTTGAGCCAGAACAACTCAGATCAGCATGGAAATATCATTGCAACAGCTTTTATTTAGCCAGAAATCAAGAGTGTAAGTTTTTAGGCGCTTAACAGCATTTAGAGGCCAAATAAGCTGATTTCTGCCAATTGCACCAAAATACTGAAAGGAAAGTGGGTTTGCCTTCATATTTGAGCCAGAACAACTCAATTCAGCATGGAAATATCATTGCAACAGCTTTTATTTAGCCAGAAATCAAGAGTGTAAGTTTTTATGCGCTTAAAAGCATTTTCAGGCCGAATGAGCAAATATGCTTGTTTCTGCCAATTGCAGCAAAATACTGAAAGGAAAGTGGGTTTGCCTTTATATTTGAGCCAGAACAACTCAGTTCAGCATGGAAATATCATTGCAACAGCTTTTATTTAGCCAGAAATCAAGAGTGTAAGTTTTTATGCGCTTAAAAGCATTTTCAGGTCGAATGAGCAAATATGCTTGTTTCTGCCAATTGCAGCAAAATACTGAAAGGAAAGTGGGTTTGCCTTCATATTTGAGCCAGAACAACTCAATTAAGCATGGAAATATCATTGCAACAGCTTTTATTTAGCCAGAAATCAAGACTGTAAGTTTTTATGTGCTTAAAAGCATTTTCAGGCCAAATAAGCTGATTTCTGCCAATTGCACCAAAATACTGAAAGGAAAGTGGGTTTACCTTCCAATTTGAGCCAGAACAACTCAGTTCAGCATGGAAATATCATTGCAACAGCTTTTATTTAGCCAGAAATCAAGAGTGTAAGTTTTTATGCGCTTAACAGCATTTACAGGCCAAATAAGCTGATTTCTGCCAATTGCACCAAAATACTGAAAGGAAAGTGGGTTTACCTTCATATTTGAGCCAGAACAACTCAGTTCAGCATGGAAATATCATTGCAACAGTTTTTATTTAGCCAGAAATCAAGAGTGTAAGTTTTTATGCGCTTAAAAGCATTTTCAGGCCGAATGAGCAAATATGCTTGTTTCTGCCAATTGCAGCAAAATACTGAAAGGAAAGTGGGTTTGCCTTCATATTTGAGCCAGAACAACTCAGTTCAGCATGGAAATATCATTGCAACAGCTTTTATTTAGCCAGAAATCAAGAGTGTAAGTTTTTATGTGCTTAAAAGTATTTTCAGGCCGAATGATCAAATATGCTTGTTTCTGCCAATTGCAGAAAAATACTGAAAGGAAAGTGGGTTTGCCTTCATATTTGAGCCAAAACAACTCAGTTCAGCATGGAAATATCATTGCAACTGCTTTTATTTAGCCAGAAATCAAGACTGTAAGTTTTTATGTGCTTAAAAGCATTTTCAGGCCAAATAAGCTGATTTCTGCCAATTGCACCAAAATACTGAAAGGAAAGTGGGTTTGCCTTCATATTTGAGCCAGAACAACTCAATTCAGCATGGAAATATCATTGCAACAGCTTTTATTTAGCCAGAAATCAAGAGTGTAAGTTTTTATGCGCTTAAAAGCATTTTCAGGCCGAATGAGCAAATATGCTTTTTTCTGCCAATTGCAGCAAAATACTGAAAGGAAAGTAGGTTTGCCTTCATATTTGAGCCAGAACAACTCAGTTCAGCATGGAAATATCATTGCAACAGCTTTTATTTAGCCAGAAATCAAGACTGTAAGTTTTTATGTGCTTAAAAGCATTTTCAGGCCAAAAAGGCTGATTTCTGCCAATTGCAGCAAAATACTGAAAGGAAAGTGGGTTTGCCTTCATATTTGAGCCAGAACAACTCAGATCAGCATGGAAATATCATTGCAACAGCTTTTATTTAGCCAGAAATCAAGAGTGTAAGTTTTTATGCGCTTAACAGCATTTACAGGCCAAATAAGCTGATTTCTGCCAATTGCACCAAAATACTGAAAGGAAAGTGGGTTTGCCTTCATATTTGAGCCAGAACAACTCAATTCAGCATGGAAATATCATTGCAACAGCTTTTATTTAGCCAGAAATCAAGAGTGTAAGTTTTTATGCGCTTAAAAGCATTTTCAGGCCGAATGAGCAAATATGCTTGTTTCTGCCAATTGCAGCAAAATACTGAAAGGAAAGTGGGTTTGCCTTCATATTTGAGCCAGAACAACTCAGTTCAGCATGGAAATATCATTGCAACAGCTTTTATTTAGCCAGAAATCAAGAGTGTAAGTTTTTATGTGCTTAAAAGCATTTTCAGGCCAAATAAGCTGATTTCTGCCAATTGCAGCAAAATACTGAAAGGAAAGTGGGTTTGCCTTCATATTTGAGCCAAAACAACTCAGTTCAGCATGGAAATATCATTGCAACAGCTTTTATTTAGCCAGAAATCAAGAGTGTAAGTTTTTATGCGCTTAAAAGCATTTTCAGGCCGAATGAGCAAATATGCTTGTTTCTGCCAATTGCAGCAAAATACTGAAAGGAAAGTGGGTTTGCCTTCATATTTGAGCCAGAACAACTCAGTTCAGCATGGAAATATCATTGCAACAGCTTTTATTTAGCCAGAAATCAAGACTGTAAGTTTTTATGTGCTTAAAAGCATTTTCAGGCCAAATAAGCTGATTTCTGCCAATTGCAGCAAAATACTGAAAGGAAAGTGGGTTTGCCTTCATATTTGAGCCAGAACAACTCAGTTCAGCATGGAAATATCATTGCAACAGCTTTTATTTAGCCAGAAATCAAGAGTGTAAGTTTTTATGCGCTTAAAAGCATTTTCAGGCCGAATGAGCAAATATCCTTGTTTCTGCCAATTGCAGCAGAATACTGAAAGGAATGTGGGTTTGCCTTCATATTTGAGCCAGAACAACTCAGTTCAGCATGGAAATATCATTGCAACAGCTTTTATTTAGCCAGAAATCAAGAGTGTAAGTTTTTATGTGCTTAAAAGCATTTTCAGGCCAAATAAGCTGATTTCTGCCAATTGCAGCAAAATACTGAAAGGAAAGTGGGTTTGCCTTCATATTTGAGCCAGAACAACTCAGTTCAGCATGGAAATATCATTGCAACAGCTTTTATTTAGCCAGAAATCAAGAGTGTAAGTTTTTATGCGCTTAAAAGCATTTTCAGGCCGAATGAGCAAATATGCTTGTTTCTGCCAATTGCAGCAGAATACTGAAAGGAAAGTGGGTTTGCCTTCATATTTGAGCCAGAACAACTCAGTTCAGCATGGAAATATCATTGCAACAGCTTTTATTTAGCCAGAAATCAAGAGTGTAAGTTTTTATGCGCTTAAAAGCATTTTCAGGCCGAATGAGCAAATATGCTTGTTTCTGCCAATTGCAGCAGAATACTGAAAGGAAAGTGGGTTTGCCTTCATATTTGAGCCAGAACAACTCAGTTCAGCATGGAAATATCATTGCAACAGCTTTTATTTAGCCAGAAATCAAGACTGTACGTTTTTATGTGCTTAAAAGCATTTTCAGGCCAAATAAGCTGATTTCTGCCAATTGCAGCAAAATACTGAAAGGAAAGTGGGTTTGCCTTCATATTTGAGCCAAAACAACTCAGTTCAGCATGGAAATATCATTGCAACAGCTTTTATTTAGCCAGAAATCAAGACTGTAAGTTTTTATGTGCTTAAAAGCATTTTCAGGCCAAATAAGCTGATTTCTGCCAATTGCACCAAAATACTGAAAGGAAAGTGGGTTTGCCTTCATATTTGAGCCAGAACAACTCAATTCAGCATGGAAATATCATTGCAACAGCTTTTATTTAGCCAGAAATCAACAGTGTAAGTTTTTATGCGCTTAAAAGCATTTTCAGGCCGAATGAGCAAATATGCTTGTTTCTGCCAATTGCAGCAAAATACTGAAAGGAAAGTAGGTTTGCCTTCATATTTGAGCCAGAACAACTCAGTTCAGCATGGAAATATCATTGCAACAGCTTTTATTTAGCCAGAAATCAAGACTGTAAGTTTTTATGTGCTTAAAAGCATTTTCAGGCCAAATAAGCTGATTTCTGCCAATTGCACCAAAATACTGAAAGGAAAGTGGGTTTGCCTTCATTTTTGAGCCAGAACAACTCAGTTCAGCATGGAAATATCATTGCAACAGTTTTTATTTAGCCAGAAATCAAGAGTGTAAGTTTTTATGTGCTAAAAAGCATTTTCAGGCCAAAAAGGCTGATTTCTGCCAATTGCAGCAAAATACTGAAAGGAAAGTGGGTTTGCCTTCATATTTGAGCCAGAACAACTCAGATCAGCATGGAAATATCATTGCAACAGCTTTTATTTAGCCAGAAATCAAGAGTGTAAGTTTTTATGCGCTTAACAGCATTTACAGGCCAAATAAGCTGATTTCTGCCAATTGCACCAAAATACTGAAAGGAAAGTGGGTTTGCCTTCATATTTGAGCCAGAACAACTCAATTCAGCATGGAAATATCATTGCAACAGCTTTTATTTAGCCAGAAATCAAGAGTGTAAGTTTTTATGCGCTTAAAAGCATTTTCAGGCCGAATGAGCAAATATGCTTGTTTCTGCCAATTGCAGCAAAATACTGAAAGGAAAGTGGGTTTGCCTTCATATTTGAGCCAGAACAACTCAGTTCAGCATGGAAATATCATTGTAACAGCTTTTATTTAGCCAGAAATCAAGAGTGTAAGTTTTTATGTGCTTAAAAGCATTTTCAGGCCAAATAAGCTGATTTCTGCCAATTGCAGCAAAATACTGAAAGGAAAGTGGGTTTGCCTTCATATTTGAGCCAAAACAACTCAGTTCAGCATGGAAATATCATTGCAACAGCTTTTATTTAGCCAGAAATCAAGAGTGTAAGTTTTTATGCGCTTAAAAGCATTTTCAGGCCGAATGAGCAAATATGCTTGTTTCTGCCAATTGCAGCAGAATACTGAAAGGAAAGTGGGTTTGCCTTCATATTTGAGCCAGAACAACTCAGTTCAGCATGGAAATATCATTGCAACAGCTTTTATTTAGCCAGAAATCAAGACTGTAAGTTTTTATGTGCTTAAAAACATTTTCAGGCCAAATAAGCTGATTTCTGCCAATTGCAGCAAAATACTGAAAGGAAAGTGGGTTTGCCTTCATATTTGAGCCAAAACAACTCAGTTCAGCATGGAAATATCATTGCAACAGCTTTTATTTAGCCAGAAATCAAGACTGTAAGTTTTTATGTGCTTAAAAGCATTTTCAGGCCAAATAAGCTGATTTCTGCCAATTGCAGCAAAATACTGAAAGGAAAGTGGGTTTGCCTTCATATTTGAGCCAGAACAACTCAGTTCAGCATGGAAATATCATTGCAACAGCTTTTATTTAGCCAGAAATCAAGACTGTAAGTTTTTATGTGCTTAAAAGCATTTTCAGGCCAAATAAGCTGATTTCTGCCAATTGCAGCAAAATACTGAAAGGAAAGTGGGTTTGCCTTCATATTTGAGCCAAAACAACTCAGTTCAGCATGGAAATATCATTGCAACAGCTTTTATTTAGCCAGAAATCAAGACTGTAAGTTTTTATGTGCTTAAAAGCATTTTCAGGGCAAATAAGATTATTTCTGCCAATTGCACCAAAATACTGAAAAGAAAGTGGGTTTGCCTTCATATTTGAGCCAGAACAACTCATTTCAGCATGGAAATATCATTGCAACAGCTTTTATTTAGCCAGAAATCAAGAGTGTAAGTTTTTATGCGCTTAAAAGCATTTTCAGGCCGAATGAGCAAATATGCTTGTTTCTGCCAATTGCAGCAAAATACTGAAAGGAAAGTAGGTTTGCCTTCATATTTGAGCCAGAACAATTCAGTTCAGCATGGAAATATCATTGCAACAGCTTTTATTTAGCCAGAAATCAAGACTGTAAGTTTTTATGTGCTTAAAAGCATTTTCAGGCCAAATAAGCTGATTTCTGCCAATTGCACCAAAATACTGAAAGGAAAGTGGGTTTGCCTTCATATTTGAGCCAGAACAACTCAGTTCAGCATGGAAATATCATTGCAACAGCTTTTATTTAGCCAGAAATCAAGACTGTAAGTTTTTATGTGCTTAAAAGCATTTTCAGGCCAAATAAGCTGATTTCTGCCAATTGCAGCAAAATACTGAAAGGAAAGTGGGTTTGCCTTCATATTTGAGCCAGAACAACTCAATTAAGCATGGAAATATCATTGCAACAGCTTTTATTTAGCCAGAAATCACGACTGTAAGTTTTTATGTGCTTAAAAGCATTTTCAGGCCAAATATGCTGATTTCTGCCAATTGCAGCAAAATACTGAAAGGAAAGTGGGTTTGCCTTCATATTTGAGCCAGAACAACTCAGATCAGCATGGAAATATCATTGCAACAGCTTTTATTTAGCCAGAAATCAAGAGTGTAAGTTTTTATGCGCTTAACAGCATTTACAGGCCAAATAAGCTGATTTCTGCCAATTGCACCAAAATACTGAAAGGAAAGTGTGTTTGCCTTCATATTTGAGCCAAAACAACTCAGTTCAGCATGGAAATATCATTGCAACAGCTTTTATTTAGCCAGAAATCAAGAGTGTAAGTTTTTATGCGCTTAAAAGCATTTTCAGGCCGAATGAGCAAATATGCTTGTTTCTGCCAATTGCAGCAAAATACTGAAAGGAAAGTGGGTTTGCCTTCATATTTGAGCCAAAACAACTCAGTTCAGCATGGAAATATCATTGCAACAGCTTTTATTTAGCCAGAAATCAAGAGTGTAAGTTTTTATGTGCTTAAAAGCATTTTCAGGCCAAATAAGCTGATTTCTGCCAATTGCAGCAAAATACTGAAAGGAAAGTGGGTTTGCCTTCATATTTGAGCCAGAACAACTCAGTTCAGCATGGAAATATCATTGCAACAGCTTTTATTTAGCCAGAAATCAAGAGTGTAAGTTTTTATGCGCTTAAAAGCATTTTCAGGCCGAATGAGCAAATATGCTTGTTTCTGCCAATTGCAGCAGAATACTGAAAGGAAAGTGGGTTTGCCTTCATATTTGAGCCAGAACAACTCAGTTCAGCATGGAAATATCATTGCAACAGCTTTTATTTAGCCAGAAATCAAGAGTGTAAGTTTTTATGTGCTTAAAAGCATTTTCAGGCCAAATAAGCTGATTTCTGCCAATTGCAGCAAAATACTGAAAGGAAAGTGGGTTTGCCTTCATATTTGAGCCAAAACAACTCAGTTCAGCATGGAAATATCATTGCAACAGCTTTTATTTAGCCAGAAATCAAGACTGTAAGTTTTTATGTGCTTAAAAGCATTTTCAGGCCAAATAAGCTGATTTCTGCCAATTGCAGCAAAATACTGAAAGGAAAGTGGGTTTGCCTTCATATTTGAGCCAGAACAACTCAGTTCAGCATGGAAATATCATTGCAACAGCTTTTATTTAGCCAGAAATCACGACTGTAAGTTTTTATGTGCTTAAAAGCATTTTCAGGCCAAAAAGGCTGATTTCTGCCAATTGCAGCAAAATACTGAAAGGAAAGTGGGTTTGCCTTCATATTTGAGCCAGAACAACTCAGATCAGCATGGAAATATCATTGCAACAGCTTTTATTTAGCCAGAAATCAAGAGTGTAAGTTCTTATGCGCTTAACAGCATTTACAGGCCAAATAAGCTGATTTCTGCCAATTGCACCAAAATACTGAAAGGAAAGTGGGTTTGCCTTCATATTTGAGCCAGAACAACTCAATTCAGCATGGAAATATCATTGCAACAGCTTTTATTTAGCCAGAAATCAAGAGTGTAAGTTTTTATGCGCTTAAAAGCATTTTCAGGCCGAATGAGCAAATATGCTTGTTTCTGCCAATTGCAGCAAAATACTGAAAGGAAAGTGGGTTTGCCTTCATATTTGAGCCAGAACAACTCAGTTCAGCATGGAAATATCATTGCAACAGCTTTTATTTAGCCAGAAATCAAGACTGTAAGTTTTTATGTGCTTAAAAGCATTTTCAGGCCAAATAAGCTGATTTCTGCCAATTGCAGCAAAATACTGAAAGGAAAGTGGATTTGCCTTCATATTTGAGCCAAAACAACTCAGTTCAGCATGGAAATATCATTGCAACAGCTTTTATTTAGCCACAAATCAAGAGTGTAAGTTTTTATGCGCTTAAAAGCATTTTCAGGCCGAATGAGCAAATATGCTTGTTTCTGCCAATTGCTGCAAAATACTGAAAGGAAAGTGGGTTTGCCTTCATATTTGAGCCAGAACAACTCAGTTCAGCATGGAAATATCATTGCAACAGCTTTTATTTAGCCAGAAATCAAGAGTGTAAGTTTTTATGCGCTTAAAAGCATTTTCAGGCTGAATGAGCACATATGCTTGTTTCTGCCAATTGCAGCAAAATACTGAAAGGAAAGTATGTTTGCCTTCATATTTGAGCCAGAACAACTCAGTTCAGCATGGAAATATCATTGCAACAGCTTTTATTTAGCCAGAAATCAAGAGTGTAAGTTTTTATGTGCTTAAAAGCATTTTCAGGCCGAATGAGCAAATATGCTTGTTTCTGCCAATTGCAGCAAAATACTGAAAGGAAAGTGGGTTTGCCTTCATATTTGAGCCAGAACAACTCAGTTCAGCATGGAAATATCATTGCAACAGCTTTTATTTAGCCAGAAATCAAGAGTGTAAGTTTTTATGCGCTTAAAAGCATTTTCAGGCCGAATGAGCAAATATGCTTGTTTCTGCCAATTGCAGCAAAATACTGAAAGGAAAGTGGGTTTGCCTTCATATTTGAGACAGAACAACTCAGTTCAGCATGGAAATATCATTGCAACAGCTTTTATTTAGCCAGAAATCAAGACTGTAAGTTTTTATGTGCTTAAAAGCATTTTCAGGCAAAATAAGCTGATTTCTGCCAATTGCAGCAAAATACTGAAAGGAAAGTGGGTTTGCCTTCATATTTGAGACAGAACAACTCAGTTCAGCATGGAAATATCATTGCAACAGCTTTTATTTAGCCAGAAATCAAGAGTGTAAGTTTTTATGTGCTTAAAAGCATTTTCAGGCCAAATAAGCTGATTTCTGCCAATTGCAGCAAAAGACTGAAAGGAAAGTGGGTTTGCCTTCATATTTGAGCCAAAACAACTTAGTTCAGCATGGAAATATCATTGCAACAGCTTTTATTTAGCCAGAAATCAAGAGTGTAAGTTTTTATGCGCTTAAAAGCATTTTCAGGCCGAATGAGAAAATATGCTTGTTTCTGCCAATTGCAGCAAAATACTGAAAGGAAAGTGGGTTTGCCTTCATATTTGAGCCAGAACAACTCAGTTCAGCATGGAAATATCATTGCAACAGCTTTTATTTAGCCAGAAATCAAGAGTGTAAGTTTTTATGCGCTTAAAAGCATTTTCAGGCTGAATGAGCACATATGCTTGTTTCTGCCAATTGCAGCAAAATACTGAAAGGAAAGTATGTTTGCCTTCATATTTGAGCCAGAACAACTCAGTTCAGCATGGAAATATCATTGCAACAGCTTTTATTTAGCCAGAAATCAAGAGTGTAAGTTTTTATGTGCTTAAAAGCATTTTCAGGCCGAATGAGCAAATATGCTTCTTTCTGCCAATTGCAGCAAAATACTGAAAGGAAAGTGGGTTTGCCTTCATATTTGAGCCAGAACAACTCAGTTCAGCATGGAAATATCATTGCAACAGCTTTTATTTAGCCAGAAATCAAGAGTGTAAGTTTTTATGCGCTTAAAAGTATTTTCAGGCCGAATGATCAAATATGCTTGTTTCTGCCAATTGCAGAAAAATACTGAAAGGAAAGTGGGTTTGCCTTCATATTTGAGCCAGAACAACTCAGTTCAGCATGGAAATATCATTGCAACAGCTTTTATTTAGCCAGAAATCAAGACTGTAAGTTTTTATGTGCTTAAAAGCATTTTCAGGCCAAATAAGCTGATTTCTGCCAATTGCAGCAAAATACTGAAAGGAAAGTGGGTTTGCCTTCATATTTGAGCCAGAACAACTCAGTTCAGCATGGAAATATCATTGCAACAGCTTTTATTTAGCCAGAAATCAAGAGTGTAAGTTTTTATGTGCTTAAAAGCATTTTCAGGCCAAATAAGCTGATTTCTGCCAATTGCAGCAAAATACTGAAAGGAAAGTGGGTTTGCCTTCATATTTGAGCCAAACCAACTCAGTTCAGCATGGAAATATCATTGCAACAGCTTTTATTTAGCCAGAAATCAAGACTGTAAGTTTTTATGTGATTAAAAGCATTTTCAGGCCAAATAAGCTGATTTCTGCCAATTGCACCAAAATACTGAAAGGAAAGTGGGTTTGCCTTCATATTTGAGCCAGAACAACTCAATTCAGCATGGAAATATCATTGCAACAGCTTTTATTTAGCCAGAAATCAAGAGTGTAAGTTTTTATGCGCTTAAAAGCATTTTCAGGCCGAATGAGCAAATATGCTTGTTTCTGCCAATTGCAGCAAAATACTGAAAGGAAAGTGGGTTTGCCTTCATATTTGAGCCAGAACAACTCAGTTCAGCATGGAAATATCATTGCAACAGCTTTTATTTAGCCAGAAATCAAGACTGTAAGTTTTTATGTGCTTAAAAGCATTTTCAGGCCAAATAAGCTGATTTCTGCCAATTGCAGCAAAATACTGAAAGGAAAGTGGATTTGCCTTCATATTTGAGCCAAAACAACTCAGTTCAGCATGGAAATATCATTGCAACAGCTTTTATTTAGCCACAAATCAAGAGTGTAAGTTTTTATGCGCTTAAAAGCATTTTCAGGCCGAATAAGCAAATATGCTTGTTTCTGCCAATTGCTGCAAAATACTGAAAGGAAAGTGGGTTTGCCTTCATATTTGAGCCAGAACAACTCAGTTCAGCATGGAAATATCATTGCAACAGCTTTTATTTAGCCAGAAATCAAGAGTGTAAGTTTTTATGCGCTTAAAAGCATTTTCAGGCTGAATGAGCACATATGCTTGTTTCTGCCATTTGCAGCAAAATACTGAAAGGAAAGTATGTTTGCCTTCATATTTGAGTCAGAACAACTCAGTTCAGCATGGAAATATCATTGCAACAGCTTTTATTTAGCCAGAAATCAAGAGTGTAAGTTTTTATGTGCTTAAAAGCATTTTCAGGCCGAATGAGCAAATATGCTTGTTTCTGCCAATTGCAGCAAAATACTGAAAGGAAAGTGGGTTTGCCTTCATATTTGAGCCAGAACAACTCAGTTCAGCATGGAAATATCATTGCAACAGCTTTTATTTAGCCAGAAATCAAGAGTGTAAGTTTTTATGCGCTTAAAAGCATTTTCAGGCCGAATGAGCAAATATGCTTGTTTCTGCCAATTGCAGCAAAATACTGAAAGGAAAGTGGGTTTGCCTTCATATTTGAGACAGAACAACTCAGTTCAGCATGGAAATATCATTGCAACAGCTTTTATTTAGCCAGAAATCAAGACTGTAAGTTTTTATGTGCTTAAAAGCATTTTCAGGCAAAATAAGCTGATTTCTGCCAATTGCAGCAAAATACTGAAAGGAAAGTGGGTTTGCCTTCATATTTGAGCCAGAACAACTCAGTTCAGCATGGAAATATCATTGCAACAGCTTTTATTTAGCCAGAAATCAAGAGTGTAAGTTTTTATGTGCTTAAAAGCATTTTCAGGCCAAATAAGCTGATTTCTGCCAATTGCAGCAAAATACTGAAAGGAAAGTGGGTTTGCCTTCATATTTGAGCCAAAACAACTCAGTTCAGCATGGAAATATCATTGCAACAGCTTTTATTTAGCCAGAAATCAAGAGTGTAAGTTTTTATGCGCTTAAAAGCATTTTCAGGCCGAATGAGCAAATATGCTTGTTTCTGCCAATTGCAGCAAAATACTGAAAGGAAAGTGGGTTTGCCTTCATATTTGAGCCAGAACAACTCAGTTCAGCATGGAAATATCATTGCAACAGCTTTTATTTAGCCAGAAATCAAGAGTGTAAGTTTTTATGCGCTTAAAAGCATTATCAGGCCAAATAAGCTGATTTCTGCCAATTGCAGCAAAATACTGAAAGGAAAGTGGGTTTGCCTTCATATTTGAGCCAAAACAACTCAGTTCAGCATGGAAATATCATTGCAACAGCTTTTATTTAGCCAGAAATCAAGAATGTAAGTTTTTATGCGCTTAAAAGCATTTTCAGGCCGAATGAGCAAATATGCTTGTTTCTGCCAATTGCAGCAAAATACTGAAAGGAAAGTAGGTTTGCCTTCATATTTGAGCCAGAACAACTCAGTTCAGCATGGAAATATCATTGCAACAGCTTTTATTTAGCCAGAAATCAAGAGTGTAAGTTTTTATGTGCTTAAAAGCATTTTCAGGCCAAATAAGCTGATTTCTGCCAATTGCAGCAAAATACTGAAAGGAAAGTGGGTTTGCCTTCATATTTGAGCCAGAACAACTCAGTTCAGCATGGAAATATCATTGCAACAGCTTTTATTTAGCCAGAAATCAAGAGTGTAAGTTTTTATGTGCTTAAAAGCATTTTCAGGCCAAATAAGCTGATTTCTGCCAATTGCAGCAAAATACTGAAAGGAAAGTGGGTTTGCCTTCATATTTGAGCCAGAACAACTCAGTTCAGCATGGAAATATCATTGCAACAGCTTTTATTTAGCCAGAAATCAAGAGTGTAAGTTTTTATGCGCTTAAAAGCATTTTCAGGCCGAATGAGCAAATATGCTTGTTTCTGCCAATTGCAGTAGAATACTGAAAGGAAAGTGGGTTTGCCTTCATATTTGAGCCAGAACAACTCAGTTCAGCATGGAAATATCATTGCAACAGCTTTTATTTAGCCAGAAATCAAGACTGTAAGTTTTTATGTGCTTAAAAACATTTTCAGGCCAAATAAGCTGATTTCTGCCAATTGCAGCAAAATACTGAAAGGAAAGTGGGTTTGCCTTCATATTTGAGCCAAAACAACTCAGTTCAGCATGGAAATATCATTGCAACAGCTTTTATTTAGCCAGAAATCAAGACTGTAAGTTTTTATGTGCTTAAAAGCATTTTCAGGCCAAATAAGCTGATTTCTGCCAATTGCAGCAAAATACTGAAAGGAAAGTGGGTTTGCCTTCATATTTGAGCCAAAACAACTCAGTTCAGCATGGAAATATCATTGCAACAGCTTTTATTTAGCCAGAAATCAAGACTGTAAGTTTTTATGTGCTTAAAAGCATTTTCAGGGCAAATAAGATTATTTCTGCCAATTGCACCAAAATACTGAAAAGAAAGTGGGTTTGCCTTCATATTTGAGCCAGAACAACTCAGTTCAGCATGGAAATATCATTGCAACAGCTTTTATTTAGCCAGAAATCAAGACTGTAAGTTTTTATGTGCTTAAAAGCATTTTCAGGCCAAATAAGCTGATTTCTGCCAATTGCAGCAAAATACTGAAAGGAAAGTGGGTTTGCCTTCATATTTGAGCCAAAACAACTCAGTTCAGCATGGAAATATCATTGCAACAGCTTTTATTTAGCCAGAAATCAAGACTGTAAGTTTTTATGTGCTTAAAAGCATTTTCAGGCCAAATAAGCTTATTTCTGCCAATTGCACCAAAATACTGAAAAGAAAGTGAGTTTGCCTTCATATTTGAGCCAGAACAACTCAATTCAGCATGGAAATATCATTGCAACAGCTTTTATTTAGCCAGAAATCAAGAGTGTAAGTTTTTATGCGCTTAAAAGCATTTTCAGGCTGAATGAGCAAATATGCTTGTTTCTGCCAATTGCAGCAAAATACTGAAAGGAAAGTAGGTTTGCCTTCATATTTGAGCCAGAACAACTCAGTTCAGCATGGAAATACCATTGCAACAGCTTTTATTTAGCCAGAAATCAAGACTGTAAGTTTTTATGTGCTTAAAAGCATTTTCAGGCCAAATAAGCTGATTTCTGCCAATTGCACCAAAATACTGAAAGGAAAGTGGGTTTGCCTTCATATTTGAGCCAGAACAACTCAGTTCAGCATGGAAATATCATTGCAACAGCTTTTATTTAGCCAGAAATCAAGACTGTAAGTTTTTATGTGCTTAAAAGCATTTTCAGGCCAAATAAGCTGATTTCTGCCAATTGCAGCAAAATACTGAAAGGAAAGTGGGTTTGCCTTCATATTTGAGCCAGAACAACTCAGTTCAGCATGGAAATATCATTGCAACAGCTTTTATTTAGCCAGAAATCACGACTGTAAGTTTTTATGTGCTTAAAAGCATTTTCAGGCCAAATATGCTGATTTCTGCCAATTGCAGCAAAATACTGAAAGGAAAGTGGGTTTGCCTTCATATTTGAGCCAGAACAACTCAGATCAGCATGGAAATATCATTGCAACAGCTTTTATTTAGCCAGAAATCAAGAGTGTAAGTTTTTATGCGCTTAACAGCATTTACAGGCCAAATAAGCTGATTTCTGCCAATTGCACCAAAATACTGAAAGGAAAGTGGGTTTGCCTTCATATTTGAGCCAGAACAACTCAATTCAGCATGGAAATATCATTGCAACAGCTTTTATTTAGCCAGAAATCAAGAGTGTAAGTTTTTATGCGCTTAAAAGCATTTTCAGGCCGAATGAGCAAATATGCTTGTTTCTGCCAATTGCAGCAAAATACTGAAAGGAAAGTGGGTTTGCCTTCATATTTGAGCCAGAACAACTCAGTTCAGCATGGAAATATCATTGCAACAGCTTTTATTTAGCCAGAAATCAAGAGTGTAAGTTTTTATGTGCTTAAAAGCATTTTCAGGCCAAATAAGCTGATTTCTGCCAATTGCAGCAAAATACTGAAAGGAAAGTGGGTTTGCCTTCATATTTGAGCCAAAACAACTCAGTTCAGCATGGAAATATCATTGCAACAGCTTTTATTTAGCCAGAAATCAAGAGTGTAAGTTTTTATGCGCTTAAAAGCATTTTCAGGCCGAATGAGCAAATATGCTTGTTTCTGCCAATTGCAGCAAAATACTGAAAGGAAAGTGGGTTTGCCTTCATATTTGAGCCAGAACAACTCAGTTCAGCATGGAAATATCATTGCAACAGCTTTTATTTAGCCAGAAATCAAGAGTGTAAGTTTTTATGCGCTTAAAAGCATTATCAGGCCAAATAAGCTGATTTCTGCCAATTGCAGCAAAATACTGAAAGGAAAGTGGGTTTGCCTTCATATTTGAGCCAAAACAACTCAGTTCAGCATGGAAATATCATTGCAACAGCTTTTATTTAGCCAGAAATCAAGAATGTAAGTTTTTATGCGCTTAAAAGCATTTTCAGGCCGAATGAGCAAATATGCTTGTTTCTGCCAATTGCAGCAAAATACTGAAAGGAAAGTAGGTTTGCCTTCATATTTGAGCCAGAACAACTCAGTTCAGCATGGAAATATCATTGCAACAGCTTTTATTTGGCCAGAAATCAAGAGTGTAAGTTTTTATGTGCTTAAAAGCATTTTCAGGCCAAATAAGCTGATTTCTGCCAATTGCAGCAAAATACTGAAAGGAAAGTGGGTTTGCCTTCATATTTGAGCCAGAACAACTCAGTTCAGCATGGAAATATCATTGCAACAGCTTTTATTTAGCCAGAAATCAAGAGTGTAAGTTTTTATGTGCTTAAAAGCATTTTCAGGCCAAATAAGCTGATTTCTGCCAATTGCAGCAAAATACTGAAAGGAAAGTGGGTTTGCCTTCATATTTGAGCCAGAACAACTCAGTTCAGCATGGAAATATCATTGCAACAGCTTTTATTTAGCCAGAAATCAAGACTGTAAGTTTTTATGTGCTTAAAAACATTTTCAGGCCAAATAAGCTGATTTCTGCCAATTGCAGCAAAATACTGAAAGGAAAGTGGGTTTGCCTTCATATTTGAGCCAAAACAACTCAGTTCAGCATGGAAATATCATTGCAACAGCTTTTATTTAGCCAGAAATCAAGACTGTAAGTTTTTATGTGCTTAAAAGCATTTTCAGGCCAAATAAGCTGATTTCTGCCAATTGCAGCAAAATACTGAAAGGAAAGTGGGTTTGCCTTCATATTTGAGCCAAAACAACTCAGTTCAGCATGGAAATATCATTGCAACAGCTTTTATTTAGCCAGAAATCAAGACTGTAAGTTTTTATGTGCTTAAAAGCATTTTCAGGGCAAATAAGATTATTTCTGCCAATTGCACCAAAATACTGAAAAGAAAGTGGGTTTGCCTTCATATTTGAGCCAGAACAACTCAGTTCAGCATGGAAATATCATTGCAACAGCTTTTATTTAGCCAGAAATCAAGACTGTAAGTTTTTATGTGCTTAAAAGCATTTTCAGGCCAAATAAGCTGATTTCTGCCAATTGCAGCAAAATACTGAAAGGAAAGTGGGTTTGCCTTCATATTTGAGCCAAAACAACTCAGTTCAGCATGGAAATATCATTGCAACAGCTTTTATTTAGCCAGAAATCAAGACTGTAAGTTTTTATGTGCTTAAAAGCATTTTCAGGCCAAATAAGCTGATTTCTGCCAATTGCACCAAAATACTGAAAAGAAAGTGAGTTTGCCTTCATATTTGAGCCAGAACAACTCAGTTCAGCATGGAAATACCATTGCAACAGCTTTTATTTAGCCAGAAATCAAGACTGTAAGTTTTTATGCGCTTAAAAGCATTTTCAGGCCGAATGAGCAAATATGCTTGTTTCTGCCAATTGCAGCAAAATACTGAAAGGAAAGTAGGTTTGCCTTCATATTTGAGCCAGAACAACTCAGTTCAGCATGGAAATACCATTGCAACAGCTTTTATTTAGCCAGAAATCAAGACTGTAAGTTTTTATGTGCTTAAAAGCATTTTCAGGCCAAATAAGCTGATTTCTGCCAATTGCAGCAAAATACTGAAAGGAAAGTGGGTTTGCCTTCATATTTGAGCCAGAACAACTCAGTTCAGCATGGAAATATCATTGCAACAGCTTTTATTTAGCCAGAAATCACGACTGTAAGTTTTTATGTGCTTAAAAGCATTTTCAGGCCAAATATGCTGATTTCTGCCAATTGCAGCAAAATACTGAAAGGAAAGTGGGTTTGCCTTCATATTTGAGCCAGAACAACTCAGATCAGCATGGAAATATCATTGCAACAGCTTTTATTTAGCCAGAAATCAAGAGTGTAAGTTTTTATGCGCTTAACAGCATTTACAGGCCAAATAAGCTGATTTCTGCCAATTGCACCAAAATACTGAAAGGAAAGTGGGTTTGCCTTCATATTTGAGCCAGAACAACTCAGTTCAGCATGGAAATATCATTGCAACAGCTTTTATTTAGCCAGAAATCAAGAGTGTAAGTTTTTATGTGCTTAAAAGCATTTTCAGGCCAAATAAGCTGATTTCTGCCAATTGCAGCAAAATACTGAAAGGAAAGTGGGTTTGCCTTCATATTTGAGCCAAAACAACTCAGTTCAGCATGGAAATATCATTGCAACAGCTTTTATTTAGCCAGAAATCAAGAGTGTAAGTTTTTATGCGCTTAAAAGCATTTTCAGGCCGAATGAGCAAATATGCTTGTTTCTGCCAATTGCAGCAAAATACTGAAAGGAAAGTGGGTTTGCCTTCATATTTGAGCCAGAACAACTCAGTTCAGCATGGAAATATCATTGCAACAGCTTTTATTTAGCCAGAAATCAAGAGTGTAAGTTTTTATGTGCTTAAAAGCATTTTCAGGCCAAATAAGCTGATTTCTGCCAATTGCAGCAAAATACTGAAAGGAAAGTGGGTTTGCCTTCATATTTGAGCCAAAACAACTCAGTTCAGCATGGAAATATCATTGCAACAGCTTTTATTTAGCCAGAAATCAAGAGTGTAAGTTTTTATGTGCTTAAAAGCATTTTCAGGCCAAATAAGCTGATTTCTGCCAATTGCAGCAAAATACTGAAAGGAAAGTGAGTTTGCCTTCATATTTGAGCCAGAACAACTCAGTTCAGCATGGAAATATCATTGCAACAGCTTTTATTTAGCCAGAAATCAAGAGTGTAAGTTTTTATGCGCTTAAAAGCATTTTCAGGCCGAATGAGCAAATATGCTTGTTTCTGCCAATTGCAGCAGAATACTGAAAGGAAAGTGGGTTTGCCTTCATATTTGAGCCAGAACAACTCAGTTCAGCATGGAAATATCATTGCAACAGCTTTTATTTAGCCAGAAATCAAGACTGTAAGTTTTTATGTGCTTAAAAGCATTTTCAGGCCAAATAAGCTGATTTCTGACAATTGCAAAAAAATACTGAAAGGAAAGTGGGTTTGCCTTCATATTTGACCCAGAACAACTCAGTTCAGCATGGAAATATCATTGCAACAGCTTTTATTTAGCCAGAAATCACGACTGTAAGTTTTTATGTGCTTAAAAGCATTTTCAGGCCAAAAAGGCTGATTTCTGCCAATTGCAGCAAAATACTGAAAGGAAAGTGGGTTTGCCTTCATATTTGAGCCAGAACAACTCAGATCAGCATGGAAATATCATTGCAACAGCTTTTATTTAGCCAGAAATCAAGAGTGTAAGTTTTTATGCGCTTAACAGCATTTACAGGCCGAATGAGCAAATATGCTTGTTTCTGCCAATTGCAGCAAAATACTGAAAGGAAAGTGGGTTTGCCTTCATATTTGAGCCAGAACAACTCAGTTCAGCATGGAAATATCATTGCAACAGCTTTTATTTAGCCAGAAATCAAGAGTGTAAGTTTTTATGCGCTTAAAAGCATTATCAGGCCAAATAAGCTGATTTCTGCCAATTGCAGCAAAATACTGAAAGGAAAGTGGGTTTGCCTTCATATTTGAGCCAAAACAACTCAGTTCAGCATGGAAATATCATTGCAACAGCTTTTATTTAGCCAGAAATCAAGAATGTAAGTTTTTATGCGCTTAAAAGCATTTTCAGGCCGAATGAGCAAATATGCTTGTTTCTGCCAATTGCAGCAAAATACTGAAAGGAAAGTAGGTTTGCCTTCATATTTGAGCCAGAACAACTCAGTTCAGCATGGAAATATCATTGCAACAGCTTTTATTTGGCCAGAAATCAAGAGTGTAAGTTTTTATGTGCTTAAAAGCATTTTCAGGCCAAATAAGCTGATTTCTGCCAATTGCAGCAAAATACTGAAAGGAAAGTGGGTTTGCCTTCATATTTGAGCCAGAACAACTCAGTTCAGCATGGAAATATCATTGCAACAGCTTTTATTTAGCCAGAAATCAAGAGTGTAAGTTTTTATGTGCTTAAAAGCATTTTCAGGCCAAATAAGCTGATTTCTGCCAATTGCAGCAAAATACTGAAAGGAAAGTGGGTTTGCCTTCATATTTGAGCCAGAACAACTCAGTTCAGCATGGAAATATCATTGCAACAGCTTTTATTTAGCCAGAAATCAAGACTGTAAGTTTTTATGTGCTTAAAAACATTTTCAGGCCAAATAAGCTGATTTCTGCCAATTGCAGCAAAATACTGAAAGGAAAGTGGGTTTGCCTTCATATTTGAGCCAAAACAACTCAGTTCAGCATGGAAATATCATTGCAACAGCTTTTATTTAGCCAGAAATCAAGACTGTAAGTTTTTATGTGCTTAAAAGCATTTTCAGGCCAAATAAGCTGATTTCTGCCAATTGCAGCAAAATACTGAAAGGAAAGTGGGTTTGCCTTCATATTTGAGCCAAAACAACTCAGTTCAGCATGGAAATATCATTGCAACAGCTTTTATTTAGCCAGAAATCAAGACTGTAAGTTTTTATGTGCTTAAAAGCATTTTCAGGGCAAATAAGATTATTTCTGCCAATTGCACCAAAATACTGAAAAGAAAGTGGGTTTGCCTTCATATTTGAGCCAGAACAACTCAGTTCAGCATGGAAATATCATTGCAACAGCTTTTATTTAGCCAGAAATCAAGACTGTAAGTTTTTGTGTGCTTAAAAGCATTTTCAGGCCAAATAAGCTGATTTCTGCCAATTGCAGCAAAATACTGAAAGGAAAGTGGGTTTGCCTTCATATTTGAGCCAAAACAACTCAGTTCAGCATGGAAATATCATTGCAACAGCTTTTATTTAGCCAGAAATCAAGACTGTAAGTTTTTATGTGCTTAAAAGCATTTTCAGGCCAAATAAGCTGATTTCTGCCAATTGCACCAAAATACTGAAAAGAAAGTGAGTTTGCCTTCATATTTGAGCCAGAACAACTCAGTTCAGCATGGAAATACCATTGCAACAGCTTTTATTTAGCCAGAAATCAAGACTGTAAGTTTTTATGCGCTTAAAAGCATTTTCAGGCCGAATGAGCAAATATGCTTGTTTCTGCCAATTGCAGCAAAATACTGAAAGGAAAGTAGGTTTGCCTTCATATTTGAGCCAGAACAACTCAGTTCAGCATGGAAATACCATTGCAACAGCTTTTATTTAGCCAGAAATCAAGACTGTAAGTTTTTATGTGCTTAAAAGCATTTTCAGGCCAAATAAGCTGATTTCTGCCAATTGCAGCAAAATACTGAAAGGAAAGTGGGTTTGCCTTCATATTTGAGCCAGAACAACTCAGTTCAGCATGGAAATATCATTGCAACAGCTTTTATTTAGCCAGAAATCACGACTGTAAGTTTTTATGTGCTTAAAAGCATTTTCAGGCCAAATATGCTGATTTCTGCCAATTGCAGCAAAATACTGAAAGGAAAGTGGGTTTGCCTTCATATTTGAGCCAGAACAACTCAGATCAGCATGGAAATATCATTGCAACAGCTTTTATTTAGCCAGAAATCAAGAGTGTAAGTTTTTATGCGCTTAACAGCATTTACAGGCCAAATAAGCTGATTTCTGCCAATTGCACCAAAATACTGAAAGGAAAGTGGGTTTGCCTTCATATTTGAGCCAGAACAACTCAGTTCAGCATGGAAATATCATTGCAACAGCTTTTATTTAGCCAGAAATCAAGAGTGTAAGTTTTTATGTGCTTAAAAGCATTTTCAGGCCAAATAAGCTGATTTCTGCCAATTGCAGCAAAATACTGAAAGGAAAGTGGGTTTGCCTTCATATTTGAGCCAAAACAACTCAGTTCAGCATGGAAATATCATTGCAACAGCTTTTATTTAGCCAGAAATCAAGAGTGTAAGTTTTTATGCGCTTAAAAGCATTTTCAGGCCGAATGAGCAAATATGCTTGTTTCTGCCAATTGCAGCAAAATACTGAAAGGAAAGTGGGTTTGCCTTCATATTTGAGCCAGAACAACTCAGTTCAGCATGGAAATATCATTGCAACAGCTTTTATTTAGCCAGAAATCAAGAGTGTAAGTTTTTATGTGCTTAAAAGCATTTTCAGGCCAAATAAGCTGATTTCTGCCAATTGCAGCAAAATACTGAAAGGAAAGTGGGTTTGCCTTCATATTTGAGCCAAAACAACTCAGTTCAGCATGGAAATATCATTGCAACAGCTTTTATTTAGCCAGAAATCAAGAGTGTAAGTTTTTATGTGCTTAAAAGCATTTTCAGGCCAAATAAGCTGATTTCTGCCAATTGCAGCAAAATACTGAAAGGAAAGTGGGTTTGCCTTCATATTTGAGCCAGAACAACTCAGTTCAGCATGGAAATATCATTGCAACAGCTTTTATTTAGCCAGAAATCAAGAGTGTAAGTTTTTATGCGCTTAAAAGCATTTTCAGGCCGAATGAGCAAATATGCTTGTTTCTGCCAATTGCAGCAAAATACTGAAAGGAAAGTGGGTTTGCCTTCATATTTGAGCCAGAACAACTCAGATCAGCATGGAAATATCATTGCAACAGCTTTTATTTAGCCAGAAATCAAGAGTGTAAGTTTTTATGCGCTTAACAGCATTTACAGGCCGAATGAGCAAATATGCTTGTTTCTGCCAATTGCAGCAAAATACTGAAAGGAAAGTGGGTTTGCCTTCATATTTGAGCCAGAACAACTCAGTTCAGCATGGAAATATCATTGCAACAGCTTTTATTTAGCCAGAAATCAAGAGTGTAAGTTTTTATGCGCTTAAAAGCATTTTCAGGCCGAATGAGCAAATATGCTTGTTTCTACCAATTGCAGCAAAATACTGAAAGGAAAGTGGGTTTGCCTTCATATTTGAGCCAGAACAACTCAGTTCAGCATGGAAATATCATTGCAACAGCTTTTATTTAGCCAGAAATCAAGACTGTAAGTTTTTATGTGCTTAAAAGCATTTTCAGGCCAAATAAGCTGATTTTTGCCAATTGCAGCAAAATACTGAAAGGAAAGTGGGTTTGCCTTCATATTTGAGCCAGAACAACTCAGGTCAGCATGGAAATATCATCGCAACAGCTTTTATTTAGCCAGAAATCAAGAGTGTAAGTTTTTATGCGCTTAAAAGCATTTTCAGGCCGAATGAGCAAATATGCTTGTTTCTGCCAATTGCAGCAGAATACTGAAAGGAAAGTGGGTTTGCCTTCATATTTGAGCCAGAACAACTCAGTTCAGCATGGAAATATCATTGCAACAGCTTTTATTTAGCCAGAAATCAAGAGTGTAAGTTTTTATGTGCTTAAAAGCATTTTCAGGCCAAATAAGCTGATTTCTGCCAATTGCAGCAAAATACTGAAAGGAAAGTGGGTTTGCCTTCATATTTGAGCCAAAACAACTCAGTTCAGCATGGAAATATCATTGCAACAGCTTTTATTTAGCCAGAAATCAAGACTGTAAGTTTTTATGTGCTTAAAAGCATTTTCAGGCCAAATAAGCTGATTTCTGCCAATTGCAGCAAAATACTGAAAGGAAAGTGGGTTTGCCTTCATATTTGAGCCAGAACAACTCAATTCAGCATGGAAATATCATTGCAACAGCTTTTATTTAGCCAGAAATCAAGAGTGTAAGTTTTTATGCGCTTAAAAGCATTTTCAGGCCGAATGAGCAAATATGCTTGTTTCTGCCAATTGCAGCAAAATACTGAAAGGAAAGTGGGTTTGCCTTCATATTTGAGCCAGAACAACTCAGTTCAGCATGGAAATATCATTGCAACAGCTTTTATTTAGCCAGAAATCAAGACTGTAAGTTTTTATGTGCTTAAAAGCATTTTCAGGCCAAATAAGCTGATTTCTGCCAATTGCAGCAAAATACTGAAAGGAAAGTGGATTTGCCTTCATATTTGAGCCAAAACAACTCAGTTCAGCATGGAAATATCATTGCAACAGCTTTTATTTAGCCACAAATCAAGAGTGTAAGTTTTTATGCGCTTAAAAGCATTTTCAGGCCGAATGAGCAAATATGCTTGTTTCTGCCAATTGCTGCAAAATACTGAAAGGAAAGTGGGTTTGCCTTCATATTTGAGCCAGAACAACTCAGTTCAGCATGGAAATATCATTGCAACAGCTTTTATTTAGCCAGAAATCAAGAGTGTAAGTTTTTATGCGCTTAAAAGCATTTTCAGGCCGAATGAGCAAATATGCTTGTTTCTGACAATTGCAGCAAAATACTGAAAGGAAAGTATGTTTGCCTTCATATTTGAGCCAGAACAACTCAGTTCAGCATGGAAATATCATTGCAACAGCTTTTATTTAGCCAGAAATCAAGAGTGTAAGTTTTTATGCGCTTAAAAGCATTTTCAGGACAAAAAGGCTGATTTCTGCCAATTGCAGCAAAATACTGAAAGGAAAGTGGGTTTGCCTTCATATTTGAGCCAGAACAACTCAGTTCAGCATGGAAATATCATTGCAACAGCTTTTATTTAGCCAGAAATCAAGAGTGTAAGTTTTTATGCGCTTAAAAGCATTTTCAGGCCGAATGAGCAAATATGCTTGTTTCTGACAATTGCAGCAAAATACTGAAAGGAAAGTATGTTTGCCTTCATATTTGAGCCAGAACAACTCAGTTCAGCATGGAAATATCATTGCAACAGCTTTTATTTAGCCAGAAATCAAGAGTGTAAGTTTTTATGCGCTTAAAAGCATTTTCAGGTCGAATGAGCAAATATGCTTGTTTCTGCCAATTGCAGCAAAATACTGAAAGGAAAGTGGGTTTGCCTTCATATTTGAGCCAGAACAACTCAGTTCAGCATGGAAATATCATTGCAACAGCTTTTATTTAGCCAGAAATCAAGAGTGTACGTTTTTATGCGCTTAAAAGCATTTTCAGGCCGAATGAGCAAATATGCTTGTTTCTGCCAATTGCAGCAAAATACTGAAAGGAAAGTGGGTTTGCCTTCATATTTGAGCCAGAACAACTCAGTTCAGCATGGAAATATCATTGCAACAGCTTTTATTTAGCCAGAAATCAAGAGTGTAAGTTTTTATGCGCTTAAAAGCATTTTCAGGCCAAAAAGGCTGATTTCTGCCAATTGCAGCAAAATACTAAAAGGAAAGTGGGTTTGCCTTCATATTTGAGCCAGAACAACTCAGATCAGCATGGAAATATCATTGCAACAGCTTTTATTTAGCCAGAAATCAAGAGTGTAAGTTTTTATGTGCTTAAAAGCATTTTCAGGCCAAATAAGCTGATTTCTGCCAATTGCAGCAAAATACTGAAAGGAAAGTGGGTTTGCCTTCATATTTGAGCCAGAACAACTCAGTTCAGCATGGAAATATCATTGCAACAGCTTTTATTTAGCCAGAAATCACGACTGTAAGTTTTTATGTGCTTAAAAGCATTTTCAGGCCAAATATGCTGATTTCTGCCAATTGCAGCAAAATACTGAAAGGAAAGTGGGTTTGCCTTCATATTTGAGCCAGAACAACTCAGATCAGCATGGAAATATCATTGCAACAGCTTTTATTTAGCCAGAAATCAAGACTGTAAGTTTTTATGCGCTTAACAGCATTTACAGGCCAAATAAGCTGATTTCTGCCAATTGCAGCAAAATACTGAAAGGAAAGTGGGTTTGCCTTCATATTTGAGCCAAAACAACTCAGTTCAGCATGGAAATATCATTGCAACAGCTTTTATTTAGCCAGAAATCAAGAGTGTAAGTTTTTATGTGCTTAAAAGCATTTTCAGGCCAAATAAGCTGATTTCTGCCAATTGCAGCAAAATACTGAAAGGAAAGTGGGTTTGCCTTCATATTTGAGCCAGAACAACTCAGTTCAGCATGGAAATATCATTGCAACAGCTTTTATTTAGCCAGAAATCAAGAGTGTAAGTTTGTATGCGCTTAAAAGCATTTTCAGGCCGAATGAGCAAATATGCTTGTTTCTGCCAATTGCAGCAGAATACTGAAAGGAAAGTGGGTTTGCCTTCATATTTGAGCCAGAACAACTCAGTTCAGCATGGAAATATCATTGCAACAGCTTTTATTTAGCCAGAAATCAAGACTGTAAGTTTTTATGTGCTTAAAAGCATTTTCAGGCCAAATAAGCTGATTTCTGCCAATTGCAGCAAAATACTGAAAGGAAAGTGGGTTTGCCTTCATATTTGAGCCAAAACAACTCAGTTCAGCATGGAAATATCATTGCAACAGCTTTTATTTAGCCAGAAATCAAGACTGTAAGTTTTTATGTGCTTAAAAGCATTTTCAGGCCAAATAAGCTTATTTCTGCCAATTGCACCAAAATACTGAAAGGAAAGTGGGTTTGCCTTCATATTTGAGCAGGAACAACTCAATTCAGCATGGAAATATCATTGCAACAGCTTTTATTTAGCCAGAAATCAAGAGTGTAAGTTTTTATGCGCTTAAAAGCATTTTCAGGCCGAATGAGCAAATATGCTTGTTTCTGCCAATTGCAGCAAAATACTGAAAGGAAAGTGGGTTTGCCTTCATATTTGAGCCAGAACAACTCAGTTCAGCATGGAAATATCATTGCAACAGCTTTTATTTAGCCAGAAATCAAGACTGTAAGTTTTTATGTGCTTAAAAGCATTTTCAGGCCAAATAAGCTGATTTCTGCCAATTGCAGCAAAATACTGAAAGGAAAGTGGGTTTGCCTTCATATTTGAGCCAGAACAACTCAGTTCAGCATGGAAATATCATTGCAACAGCTTTTATTTAGCCAGAAATCACGACTGTAAGTTTTTATGTGCTTAAAAGCATTTTCAGGCCAAATATGCTGATTTCTGCCAATTGCAGCAAAATACTGAAAGGAAAGTGGGTTTGCCTTCATATTTGAGCCAGAACAACTCAGATCAGCATGGAAATATCATTGCAACAGCTTTTATTTAGCCAGAAATCAAGAGTGTAAGTTTTTATGCGCTTAACAGCATTTACAGGCCAAATAAGCTGATTTCTGCCAATTGCACCAAAATACTGAAAGGAAAGTGGGTTTGCCTTCATATTTGAGCCAGAACAACTCAATTCAGCATGGAAATATCATTGCAACAGCTTTTATTTAGCCAGAAATCAAGAGTGTAAGTTTTTATGCGCTTAAAAGCATTTTCAGGCCGAATGAGCAAATATGCTTGTTTCTGCCAATTGCAGCAAAATACTGAAAGGAAAGTGGGTTTGCCTTCATATTTGAGCCAGAACAACTCAGTTCAGCATGGAAATATCATTGCAACAGCTTTTATTTAGCCAGAAATCAAGAGTGTAAGTTTTTATGTGCTTAAAAGCATTTTCAGGCCAAATAAGCTGATTTCTGCCAATTGCAGCAAAATACTGAAAGGAAAGTGGGTTTGCCTTCATATTTGAGCCAAAACAACTCAGTTCAGCATGGAAATATCATTGCAACAGCTTTTATTTAGCCAGAAATCAAGAGTGTAAGTTTTTATGCGCTTAAAAGCATTTTCAGGCCGAATGAGCAAATATGCTTGTTTCTGCCAATTGCAGCAAAATACTGAAAGGAAAGTGGGTTTGCCTTCATATTTGAGCCAGAACAACTCAGTTCAGCATGGAAATATCATTGCAACAGCTTTTATTTAGCCAGAAATCAAGAGTGTAAGTTTTTATGCGCTTAAAAGCATTATCAGGCCAAATAAGCTGATTTCTGCCAATTGCAGCAAAATACTGAAAGGAAAGTGGGTTTGCCTTCATATTTGAGCCAAAACAACTCAGTTCAGCATGGAAATATCATTGCAACAGCTTTTATTTAGCCAGAAATCAAGAATGTAAGTTTTTATGCGCTTAAAAGCATTTTCAGGCCGAATGAGCAAATATGCTTGTTTCTGCCAATTGCAGCAAAATACTGAAAGGAAAGTAGGTTTGCCTTCATATTTGAGCCAGAACAACTCAGTTCAGCATGGAAATATCATTGCAACAGCTTTTATTTAGCCAGAAATCAAGAGTGTAAGTTTTTATGTGCTTAAAAGCATTTTCAGGCCAAATAAGCTGATTTCTGCCAATTGCAGCAAAATACTGAAAGGAAAGTGGGTTTGCCTTCATATTTGAGCCAGAACAACTCAGTTCAGCATGGAAATATCATTGCAACAGCTTTTATTTAGCCAGAAATCAAGAGTGTAAGTTTTTATGTGCTTAAAAGCATTTTCAGGCCAAATAAGCTGATTTCTGCCAATTGCAGCAAAATACTGAAAGGAAAGTGGGTTTGCCTTCATATTTGAGCCAGAACAACTCAGTTCAGCATGGAAATATCATTGCAACAGCTTTTATTTAGCCAGAAATCAAGACTGTAAGTTTTTATGTGTTTAAAAACATTTTCAGGCCAAATAAGCTGATTTCTGCCAATTGCAGCAAAATACTGAAAGGAAAGTGGGTTTGCCTTCATATTTGAGCCAAAACAACTCAGTTCAGCATGGAAATATCATTGCAACAGCTTTTATTTAGCCAGAAATCAAGACTGTAAGTTTTTATGTGCTTAAAAGCATTTTCAGGCCAAATAAGCTGATTTCTGCCAATTGCAGCAAAATACTGAAAGGAAAGTGGGTTTGCCTTCATATTTGAGCCAAAACAACTCAGTTCAGCATGGAAATATCATTGCAACAGCTTTTATTTAGCCAGAAATCAAGACTGTAAGTTTTTATGTGCTTAAAAGCATTTTCAGGGCAAATAGGATTATTTCTGCCAATTGCACCAAAATACTGAAAAGAAAGTGGGTTTGCCTTCATATTTGAGCCAGAACAACTCAGTTCAGCATGGAAATATCATTGCAACAGCTTTTATTTAGCCAGAAATCAAGACTGTAAGTTTTTATGTGCTTAAAAGCATTTTCAGGCCAAATAAGCTGATTTCTGCCAATTGCAGCAAAATACTGAAAGGAAAGTGGATTTGCCTTCATATTTGAGCCAAAACAACTCAGTTCAGCATGGAAATATCATTGCAACAGCTTTTATTTAGCCACAAATCAAGAGTGTAAGTTTTTATGCGCTTAAAAGCATTTTCAGGCCGAATGAGCAAATATGCTTGTTTCTGCCAATTGCTGCAAAATACTGAAAGGAAAGTGGGTTTGCCTTCATATTTGAGCCAGAACAACTCAGTTCAGCATGGAAATATCATTGCAACAGCTTTTATTTAGCCAGAAATCAAGAGTGTAAGTTTTTATGCGCTTAAAAGCATTTTCAGGCCGAATGAGCAAATATGCTTGTTTCTGACAATTGCAGCAAAATACTGAAAGGAAAGTATGTTTGCCTTCATATTTGAGCCAGAACAACTCAGTTCAGCATGGAAATATCATTGCAACAGCTTTTATTTAGCCAGAAATCAAGAGTGTAAGTTTTTATGCGCTTAAAAGCATTTTCAGGACAAAAAGGCTGATTTCTGCCAATTGCAGCAAAATACTGAAAGGAAAGTGGGTTTGCCTTCATATTTGAGCCAGAACAACTCAGTTCAGCATGGAAATATCATTGCAACAGCTTTTATTTAGCCAGAAATCAAGAGTGTAAGTTTTTATGCGCTTAAAAGCATTTTCAGGTCGAATGAGCAAATATGCTTGTTTCTGCCAATTGCAGCAAAATACTGAAAGGAAAGTGGGTTTGCCTTCATATTTGAGCCAGAACAACTCAGTTCAGCATGGAAATATCATTGCAACAGCTTTTATTTAGCCAGAAATCAAGAGTGTACGTTTTTATGCGCTTAAAAGCATTTTCAGGCCGAATGAGCAAATATGCTTGTTTCTGCCAATTGCAGCAAAATACTGAAAGGAAAGTGGGTTTGCCTTCATATTTGAGCCAGAACAACTCAGTTCAGCATGGAAATATCATTGCAACAGCTTTTATTTAGCCAGAAATCAAGAGTGTAAGTTTTTATGCGCTTAAAAGCATTTTCAGGCCAAAAAGGCTGATTTCTGCCAATTGCAGCAAAATACTAAAAGGAAAGTGGGTTTGCCTTCATATTTGAGCCAGAACAACTCAGATCAGCATGGAAATATCATTGCAACAGCTTTTATTTAGCCAGAAATCAAGACTGTAAGTTTTTATGTGATTAAAAGCATTTTCAGGCCAAATAAGCTGATTTCTGCCAATTGCAGCAAAATACTGAAAGGAAAGTGGGTTTGCCTTCATATTTGAGCCAGAACAACTCAGTTCAGCATGGAAATATCATTGCAACAGCTTTTATTTAGCCAGAAATCACGACTGTAAGTTTTTATGTGCTTAAAAGCATTTTCAGGCCAAATATGCTGATTTCTGCCAATTGCAGCAAAATACTGAAAGGAAAGTGGGTTTGCCTTCATATTTGAGCCAGAACAACTCAGATCAGCATGGAAATATCATTGCAACAGCTTTTATTTAGCCAGAAATCAAGACTGTAAGTTTTTATGCGCTTAAAAGCATTTTCAGGCCGAATGAGCAAATATGCTTGTTTCTGCCAATTGCAGCAAAATACTGAAAGGAAAGTAGGTTTGCCTTCATATTTGAGCCAGAACAACTCAGTTCAGCATGGAAATACCATTGCAACAGCTTTTATTTAGCCAGAAATCAAGACTGTAAGTTTTTATGTGCTTAAAAGCATTTTCAGGCCAAATAAGCTGATTTCTGCCAATTGCAGCAAAATACTGAAAGGAAAGTGGGTTTGCCTTCATATTTGAGCCAGAACAACTCAGTTCAGCATGGAAATATCATTGCAACAGCTTTTATTTAGCCAGAAATCACGACTGTAAGTTTTTATGTGCTTAAAAGCATTTTCAGGCCAAATATGCTGATTTCTGCCAATTGCAGCAAAATACTGAAAGGAAAGTGGGTTTGCCTTCATATTTGAGCCAGAACAACTCAGATCAGCATGGAAATATCATTGCAACAGCTTTTATTTAGCCAGAAATCAAGAGTGTAAGTTTTTATGCGCTTAACAGCATTTACAGGCCAAATAAGCTGATTTCTGCCAATTGCACCAAAATACTGAAAGGAAAGTGGGTTTGCCTTCATATTTGAGCCAGAACAACTCAGTTCAGCATGGAAATATCATTGCAACAGCTTTTATTTAGCCAGAAATCAAGAGTGTAAGTTTTTATGTGCTTAAAAGCATTTTCAGGCCAAATAAGCTGATTTCTGCCAATTGCAGCAAAATACTGAAAGGAAAGTGGGTTTGCCTTCATATTTGAGCCAAAACAACTCAGTTCAGCATGGAAATATCATTGCAACAGCTTTTATTTAGCCAGAAATCAAGAGTGTAAGTTTTTATGCGCTTAAAAGCATTTTCAGGCCGAATGAGCAAATATGCTTGTTTCTGCCAATTGCAGCAAAATACTGAAAGGAAAGTGGGTTTGCCTTCATATTTGAGCCAGAACAACTCAGTTCAGCATGGAAATATCATTGCAACAGCTTTTATTTAGCCAGAAATCAAGAGTGTAAGTTTTTATGTGCTTAAAAGCATTTTCAGGCCAAATAAGCTGATTTCTGCCAATTGCAGCAAAATACTGAAAGGAAAGTGGGTTTGCCTTCATATTTGAGCCAAAACAACTCAGTTCAGCATGGAAATATCATTGCAACAGCTTTTATTTAGCCAGAAATCAAGAGTGTAAGTTTTTATGTGCTTAAAAGCATTTTCAGGCCAAATAAGCTGATTTCTGCCAATTGCAGCAAAATACTGAAAGGAAAGTGAGTTTGCCTTCATATTTGAGCCAGAACAACTCAGTTCAGCATGGAAATATCATTGCAACAGCTTTTATTTAGCCAGAAATCAAGAGTGTAAGTTTTTATGCGCTTAAAAGCATTTTCAGGCCGAATGAGCAAATATGCTTGTTTCTGCCAATTGCAGCAGAATACTGAAAGGAAAGTGGGTTTGCCTTCATATTTGAGCCAGAACAACTCAGTTCAGCATGGAAATATCATTGCAACAGCTTTTATTTAGCCAGAAATCAAGACTGTAAGTTTTTATGTGCTTAAAAGCATTTTCAGGCCAAATAAGCTGATTTCTGACAATTGCAAAAAAATACTGAAAGGAAAGTGGGTTTGCCTTCATATTTGACCCAGAACAACTCAGTTCAGCATGGAAATATCATTGCAACAGCTTTTATTTAGCCAGAAATCACGACTGTAAGTTTTTATGTGCTTAAAAGCATTTTCAGGCCAAAAAGGCTGATTTCTGCCAATTGCAGCAAAATACTGAAAGGAAAGTGGGTTTGCCTTCATATTTGAGCCAGAACAACTCAGATCAGCATGGAAATATCATTGCAACAGCTTTTATTTAGCCAGAAATCAAGAGTGTAAGTTTTTATGCGCTTAACAGCATTTACAGGCCGAATGAGCAAATATGCTTGTTTCTGCCAATTGCAGCAAAATACTGAAAGGAAAGTGGGTTTGCCTTCATATTTGAGCCAGAACAACTCAGTTCAGCATGGAAATATCATTGCAACAGCTTTTATTTAGCCAGAAATCAAGAGTGTAAGTTTTTATGCGCTTAAAAGCATTATCAGGCCAAATAAGCTGATTTCTGCCAATTGCAGCAAAATACTGAAAGGAAAGTGGGTTTGCCTTCATATTTGAGCCAAAACAACTCAGTTCAGCATGGAAATATCATTGCAACAGCTTTTATTTAGCCAGAAATCAAGAATGTAAGTTTTTATGCGCTTAAAAGCATTTTCAGGCCGAATGAGCAAATATGCTTGTTTCTGCCAATTGCAGCAAAATACTGAAAGGAAAGTAGGTTTGCCTTCATATTTGAGCCAGAACAACTCAGTTCAGCATGGAAATATCATTGCAACAGCTTTTATTTGGCCAGAAATCAAGAGTGTAAGTTTTTATGTGCTTAAAAGCATTTTCAGGCCAAATAAGCTGATTTCTGCCAATTGCAGCAAAATACTGAAAGGAAAGTGGGTTTGCCTTCATATTTGAGCCAGAACAACTCAGTTCAGCATGGAAATATCATTGCAACAGCTTTTATTTAGCCAGAAATCAAGAGTGTAAGTTTTTATGTGCTTAAAAGCATTTTCAGGCCAAATAAGCTGATTTCTGCCAATTGCAGCAAAATACTGAAAGGAAAGTGGGTTTGCCTTCATATTTGAGCCAGAACAACTCAGTTCAGCATGGAAATATCATTGCAACAGCTTTTATTTAGCCAGAAATCAAGACTGTAAGTTTTTATGTGCTTAAAAACATTTTCAGGCCAAATAAGCTGATTTCTGCCAATTGCAGCAAAATACTGAAAGGAAAGTGGGTTTGCCTTCATATTTGAGCCAAAACAACTCAGTTCAGCATGGAAATATCATTGCAACAGCTTTTATTTAGCCAGAAATCAAGACTGTAAGTTTTTATGTGCTTAAAAGCATTTTCAGGCCAAATAAGCTGATTTCTGCCAATTGCAGCAAAATACTGAAAGGAAAGTGGGTTTGCCTTCATATTTGAGCCAAAACAACTCAGTTCAGCATGGAAATATCATTGCAACAGCTTTTATTTAGCCAGAAATCAAGACTGTAAGTTTTTATGTGCTTAAAAGCATTTTCAGGGCAAATAAGATTATTTCTGCCAATTGCACCAAAATACTGAAAAGAAAGTGGGTTTGCCTTCATATTTGAGCCAGAACAACTCAGTTCAGCATGGAAATATCATTGCAACAGCTTTTATTTAGCCAGAAATCAAGACTGTAAGTTTTTGTGTGCTTAAAAGCATTTTCAGGCCAAATAAGCTGATTTCTGCCAATTGCAGCAAAATACTGAAAGGAAAGTGGGTTTGCCTTCATATTTGAGCCAAAACAACTCAGTTCAGCATGGAAATATCATTGCAACAGCTTTTATTTAGCCAGAAATCAAGACTGTAAGTTTTTATGTGCTTAAAAGCATTTTCAGGCCAAATAAGCTGATTTCTGCCAATTGCACCAAAATACTGAAAAGAAAGTGAGTTTGCCTTCATATTTGAGCCAGAACAACTCAGTTCAGCATGGAAATACCATTGCAACAGCTTTTATTTAGCCAGAAATCAAGACTGTAAGTTTTTATGCGCTTAAAAGCATTTTCAGGCCGAATGAGCAAATATGCTTGTTTCTGCCAATTGCAGCAAAATACTGAAAGGAAAGTAGGTTTGCCTTCATATTTGAGCCAGAACAACTCAGTTCAGCATGGAAATACCATTGCAACAGCTTTTATTTAGCCAGAAATCAAGACTGTAAGTTTTTATGTGCTTAAAAGCATTTTCAGGCCAAATAAGCTGATTTCTGCCAATTGCAGCAAAATACTGAAAGGAAAGTGGGTTTGCCTTCATATTTGAGCCAGAACAACTCAGTTCAGCATGGAAATATCATTGCAACAGCTTTTATTTAGCCAGAAATCACGACTGTAAGTTTTTATGTGCTTAAAAGCATTTTCAGGCCAAATATGCTGATTTCTGCCAATTGCAGCAAAATACTGAAAGGAAAGTGGGTTTGCCTTCATATTTGAGCCAGAACAACTCAGATCAGCATGGAAATATCATTGCAACAGCTTTTATTTAGCCAGAAATCAAGAGTGTAAGTTTTTATGCGCTTAACAGCATTTACAGGCCAAATAAGCTGATTTCTGCCAATTGCACCAAAATACTGAAAGGAAAGTGGGTTTGCCTTCATATTTGAGCCAGAACAACTCAGTTCAGCATGGAAATATCATTGCAACAGCTTTTATTTAGCCAGAAATCAAGAGTGTAAGTTTTTATGTGCTTAAAAGCATTTTCAGGCCAAATAAGCTGATTTCTGCCAATTGCAGCAAAATACTGAAAGGAAAGTGGGTTTGCCTTCATATTTGAGCCAAAACAACTCAGTTCAGCATGGAAATATCATTGCAACAGCTTTTATTTAGCCAGAAATCAAGAGTGTAAGTTTTTATGCGCTTAAAAGCATTTTCAGGCCGAATGAGCAAATATGCTTGTTTCTGCCAATTGCAGCAAAATACTGAAAGGAAAGTGGGTTTGCCTTCATATTTGAGCCAGAACAACTCAGTTCAGCATGGAAATATCATTGCAACAGCTTTTATTTAGCCAGAAATCAAGAGTGTAAGTTTTTATGTGCTTAAAAGCATTTTCAGGCCAAATAAGCTGATTTCTGCCAATTGCAGCAAAATACTGAAAGGAAAGTGGGTTTGCCTTCATATTTGAGCCAAAACAACTCAGTTCAGCATGGAAATATCATTGCAACAGCTTTTATTTAGCCAGAAATCAAGAGTGTAAGTTTTTATGTGCTTAAAAGCATTTTCAGGCCAAATAAGCTGATTTCTGCCAATTGCAGCAAAATACTGAAAGGAAAGTGGGTTTGCCTTCATATTTGAGCCAGAACAACTCAGTTCAGCATGGAAATATCATTGCAACAGCTTTTATTTAGCCAGAAATCAAGAGTGTAAGTTTTTATGCGCTTAAAAGCATTTTCAGGCCGAATGAGCAAATATGCTTGTTTCTGCCAATTGCAGCAAAATACTGAAAGGAAAGTGGGTTTGCCTTCATATTTGAGCCAGAACAACTCAGATCAGCATGGAAATATCATTGCAACAGCTTTTATTTAGCCAGAAATCAAGAGTGTAAGTTTTTATGCGCTTAACAGCATTTACAGGCCGAATGAGCAAATATGCTTGTTTCTGCCAATTGCAGCAAAATACTGAAAGGAAAGTGGGTTTGCCTTCATATTTGAGCCAGAACAACTCAGTTCAGCATGGAAATATCATTGCAACAGCTTTTATTTAGCCAGAAATCAAGAGTGTAAGTTTTTATGCGCTTAAAAGCATTTTCAGGCCGAATGAGCAAATATGCTTGTTTCTACCAATTGCAGCAAAATACTGAAAGGAAAGTGGGTTTGCCTTCATATTTGAGCCAGAACAACTCAGTTCAGCATGGAAATATCATTGCAACAGCTTTTATTTAGCCAGAAATCAAGACTGTAAGTTTTTATGTGCTTAAAAGCATTTTCAGGCCAAATAAGCTGATTTTTGCCAATTGCAGCAAAATACTGAAAGGAAAGTGGGTTTGCCTTCATATTTGAGCCAGAACAACTCAGGTCAGCATGGAAATATCATCGCAACAGCTTTTATTTAGCCAGAAATCAAGAGTGTAAGTTTTTATGCGCTTAAAAGCATTTTCAGGCCGAATGAGCAAATATGCTTGTTTCTGCCAATTGCAGCAGAATACTGAAAGGAAAGTGGGTTTGCCTTCATATTTGAGCCAGAACAACTCAGTTCAGCATGGAAATATCATTGCAACAGCTTTTATTTAGCCAGAAATCAAGAGTGTAAGTTTTTATGTGCTTAAAAGCATTTTCAGGCCAAATAAGCTGATTTCTGCCAATTGCAGCAAAATACTGAAAGGAAAGTGGGTTTGCCTTCATATTTGAGCCAAAACAACTCAGTTCAGCATGGAAATATCATTGCAACAGCTTTTATTTAGCCAGAAATCAAGACTGTAAGTTTTTATGTGCTTAAAAGCATTTTCAGGCCAAATAAGCTGATTTCTGCCAATTGCAGCAAAATACTGAAAGGAAAGTGGGTTTGCCTTCATATTTGAGCCAGAACAACTCAATTCAGCATGGAAATATCATTGCAACAGCTTTTATTTAGCCAGAAATCAAGAGTGTAAGTTTTTATGCGCTTAAAAGCATTTTCAGGCCGAATGAGCAAATATGCTTGTTTCTGCCAATTGCAGCAAAATACTGAAAGGAAAGTGGGTTTGCCTTCATATTTGAGCCAGAACAACTCAGTTCAGCATGGAAATATCATTGCAACAGCTTTTATTTAGCCAGAAATCAAGACTGTAAGTTTTTATGTGCTTAAAAGCATTTTCAGGCCAAATAAGCTGATTTCTGCCAATTGCAGCAAAATACTGAAAGGAAAGTGGATTTGCCTTCATATTTGAGCCAAAACAACTCAGTTCAGCATGGAAATATCATTGCAACAGCTTTTATTTAGCCACAAATCAAGAGTGTAAGTTTTTATGCGCTTAAAAGCATTTTCAGGCCGAATGAGCAAATATGCTTGTTTCTGCCAATTGCTGCAAAATACTGAAAGGAAAGTGGGTTTGCCTTCATATTTGAGCCAGAACAACTCAGTTCAGCATGGAAATATCATTGCAACAGCTTTTATTTAGCCAGAAATCAAGAGTGTAAGTTTTTATGCGCTTAAAAGCATTTTCAGGCCGAATGAGCAAATATGCTTGTTTCTGACAATTGCAGCAAAATACTGAAAGGAAAGTATGTTTGCCTTCATATTTGAGCCAGAACAACTCAGTTCAGCATGGAAATATCATTGCAACAGCTTTTATTTAGCCAGAAATCAAGAGTGTAAGTTTTTATGCGCTTAAAAGCATTTTCAGGACAAAAAGGCTGATTTCTGCCAATTGCAGCAAAATACTGAAAGGAAAGTGGGTTTGCCTTCATATTTGAGCCAGAACAACTCAGTTCAGCATGGAAATATCATTGCAACAGCTTTTATTTAGCCAGAAATCAAGAGTGTAAGTTTTTATGCGCTTAAAAGCATTTTCAGGCCGAATGAGCAAATATGCTTGTTTCTGACAATTGCAGCAAAATACTGAAAGGAAAGTATGTTTGCCTTCATATTTGAGCCAGAACAACTCAGTTCAGCATGGAAATATCATTGCAACAGCTTTTATTTAGCCAGAAATCAAGAGTGTAAGTTTTTATGCGCTTAAAAGCATTTTCAGGTCGAATGAGCAAATATGCTTGTTTCTGCCAATTGCAGCAAAATACTGAAAGGAAAGTGGGTTTGCCTTCATATTTGAGCCAGAACAACTCAGTTCAGCATGGAAATATCATTGCAACAGCTTTTATTTAGCCAGAAATCAAGAGTGTACGTTTTTATGCGCTTAAAAGCATTTTCAGGCCGAATGAGCAAATATGCTTGTTTCTGCCAATTGCAGCAAAATACTGAAAGGAAAGTGGGTTTGCCTTCATATTTGAGCCAGAACAACTCAGTTCAGCATGGAAATATCATTGCAACAGCTTTTATTTAGCCAGAAATCAAGAGTGTAAGTTTTTATGCGCTTAAAAGCATTTTCAGGCCAAAAAGGCTGATTTCTGCCAATTGCAGCAAAATACTAAAAGGAAAGTGGGTTTGCCTTCATATTTGAGCCAGAACAACTCAGATCAGCATGGAAATATCATTGCAACAGCTTTTATTTAGCCAGAAATCAAGAGTGTAAGTTTTTATGTGCTTAAAAGCATTTTCAGGCCAAATAAGCTGATTTCTGCCAATTGCAGCAAAATACTGAAAGGAAAGTGGGTTTGCCTTCATATTTGAGCCAGAACAACTCAGTTCAGCATGGAAATATCATTGCAACAGCTTTTATTTAGCCAGAAATCACGACTGTAAGTTTTTATGTGCTTAAAAGCATTTTCAGGCCAAATATGCTGATTTCTGCCAATTGCAGCAAAATACTGAAAGGAAAGTGGGTTTGCCTTCATATTTGAGCCAGAACAACTCAGATCAGCATGGAAATATCATTGCAACAGCTTTTATTTAGCCAGAAATCAAGACTGTAAGTTTTTATGCGCTTAACAGCATTTACAGGCCAAATAAGCTGATTTCTGCCAATTGCACCAAAATACTGAAAGGAAAGTGGGTTTGCCTTCATATTTGAGCCAAAACAACTCAGTTCAGCATGGAAATATCATTGCAACAGCTTTTATTTAGCCAGAAATCAAGAGTGTAAGTTTTTATGTGCTTAAAAGCATTTTCAGGCCAAATAAGCTGATTTCTGCCAATTGCAGCAAAATACTGAAAGGAAAGTGGGTTTGCCTTCATATTTGAGCCAGAACAACTCAGTTCAGCATGGAAATATCATTGCAACAGCTTTTATTTAGCCAGAAATCAAGAGTGTAAGTTTGTATGCGCTTAAAAGCATTTTCAGGCCGAATGAGCAAATATGCTTGTTTCTGCCAATTGCAGCAGAATACTGAAAGGAAAGTGGGTTTGCCTTCATATTTGAGCCAGAACAACTCAGTTCAGCATGGAAATATCATTGCAACAGCTTTTATTTAGCCAGAAATCAAGACTGTAAGTTTTTATGTGCTTAAAAGCATTTTCAGGCCAAATAAGCTGATTTCTGCCAATTGCAGCAAAATACTGAAAGGAAAGTGGGTTTGCCTTCATATTTGAGCCAAAACAACTCAGTTCAGCATGGAAATATCATTGCAACAGCTTTTATTTAGCCAGAAATCAAGACTGTAAGTTTTTATGTGCTTAAAAGCATTTTCAGGCCAAATAAGCTTATTTCTGCCAATTGCACCAAAATACTGAAAGGAAAGTGGGTTTGCCTTCATATTTGAGCAGGAACAACTCAATTCAGCATGGAAATATCATTGCAACAGCTTTTATTTAGCCAGAAATCAAGAGTGTAAGTTTTTATGCGCTTAAAAGCATTTTCAGGCCGAATGAGCAAATATGCTTGTTTCTGCCAATTGCAGCAAAATACTGAAAGGAAAGTGGGTTTGCCTTCATATTTGAGCCAGAACAACTCAGTTCAGCATGGAAATATCATTGCAACAGCTTTTATTTAGCCAGAAATCAAGACTGTAAGTTTTTATGTGCTTAAAAGCATTTTCAGGCCAAATAAGCTGATTTCTGCCAATTGCAGCAAAATACTGAAAGGAAAGTGGGTTTGCCTTCATATTTGAGCCAGAACAACTCAGTTCAGCATGGAAATATCATTGCAACAGCTTTTATTTAGCCAGAAATCACGACTGTAAGTTTTTATGTGCTTAAAAGCATTTTCAGGCCAAATATGCTGATTTCTGCCAATTGCAGCAAAATACTGAAAGGAAAGTGGGTTTGCCTTCATATTTGAGCCAGAACAACTCAGATCAGCATGGAAATATCATTGCAACAGCTTTTATTTAGCCAGAAATCAAGAGTGTAAGTTTTTATGCGCTTAACAGCATTTACAGGCCAAATAAGCTGATTTCTGCCAATTGCACCAAAATACTGAAAGGAAAGTGGGTTTGCCTTCATATTTGAGCCAGAACAACTCAATTCAGCATGGAAATATCATTGCAACAGCTTTTATTTAGCCAGAAATCAAGAGTGTAAGTTTTTATGCGCTTAAAAGCATTTTCAGGCCGAATGAGCAAATATGCTTGTTTCTGCCAATTGCAGCAAAATACTGAAAGGAAAGTGGGTTTGCCTTCATATTTGAGCCAGAACAACTCAGTTCAGCATGGAAATATCATTGCAACAGCTTTTATTTAGCCAGAAATCAAGAGTGTAAGTTTTTATGTGCTTAAAAGCATTTTCAGGCCAAATAAGCTGATTTCTGCCAATTGCAGCAAAATACTGAAAGGAAAGTGGGTTTGCCTTCATATTTGAGCCAAAACAACTCAGTTCAGCATGGAAATATCATTGCAACAGCTTTTATTTAGCCAGAAATCAAGAGTGTAAGTTTTTATGCGCTTAAAAGCATTTTCAGGCCGAATGAGCAAATATGCTTGTTTCTGCCAATTGCAGCAAAATACTGAAAGGAAAGTGGGTTTGCCTTCATATTTGAGCCAGAACAACTCAGTTCAGCATGGAAATATCATTGCAACAGCTTTTATTTAGCCAGAAATCAAGAGTGTAAGTTTTTATGCGCTTAAAAGCATTATCAGGCCAAATAAGCTGATTTCTGCCAATTGCAGCAAAATACTGAAAGGAAAGTGGGTTTGCCTTCATATTTGAGCCAAAACAACTCAGTTCAGCATGGAAATATCATTGCAACAGCTTTTATTTAGCCAGAAATCAAGAATGTAAGTTTTTATGCGCTTAAAAGCATTTTCAGGCCGAATGAGCAAATATGCTTGTTTCTGCCAATTGCAGCAAAATACTGAAAGGAAAGTAGGTTTGCCTTCATATTTGAGCCAGAACAACTCAGTTCAGCATGGAAATATCATTGCAACAGCTTTTATTTAGCCAGAAATCAAGAGTGTAAGTTTTTATGTGCTTAAAAGCATTTTCAGGCCAAATAAGCTGATTTCTGCCAATTGCAGCAAAATACTGAAAGGAAAGTGGGTTTGCCTTCATATTTGAGCCAGAACAACTCAGTTCAGCATGGAAATATCATTGCAACAGCTTTTATTTAGCCAGAAATCAAGAGTGTAAGTTTTTATGTGCTTAAAAGCATTTTCAGGCCAAATAAGCTGATTTCTGCCAATTGCAGCAAAATACTGAAAGGAAAGTGGGTTTGCCTTCATATTTGAGCCAGAACAACTCAGTTCAGCATGGAAATATCATTGCAACAGCTTTTATTTAGCCAGAAATCAAGACTGTAAGTTTTTATGTGTTTAAAAACATTTTCAGGCCAAATAAGCTGATTTCTGCCAATTGCAGCAAAATACTGAAAGGAAAGTGGGTTTGCCTTCATATTTGAGCCAAAACAACTCAGTTCAGCATGGAAATATCATTGCAACAGCTTTTATTTAGCCAGAAATCAAGACTGTAAGTTTTTATGTGCTTAAAAGCATTTTCAGGCCAAATAAGCTGATTTCTGCCAATTGCAGCAAAATACTGAAAGGAAAGTGGGTTTGCCTTCATATTTGAGCCAAAACAACTCAGTTCAGCATGGAAATATCATTGCAACAGCTTTTATTTAGCCAGAAATCAAGACTGTAAGTTTTTATGTGCTTAAAAGCATTTTCAGGGCAAATAGGATTATTTCTGCCAATTGCACCAAAATACTGAAAAGAAAGTGGGTTTGCCTTCATATTTGAGCCAGAACAACTCAGTTCAGCATGGAAATATCATTGCAACAGCTTTTATTTAGCCAGAAATCAAGACTGTAAGTTTTTATGTGCTTAAAAGCATTTTCAGGCCAAATAAGCTGATTTCTGCCAATTGCAGCAAAATACTGAAAGGAAAGTGGATTTGCCTTCATATTTGAGCCAAAACAACTCAGTTCAGCATGGAAATATCATTGCAACAGCTTTTATTTAGCCACAAATCAAGAGTGTAAGTTTTTATGCGCTTAAAAGCATTTTCAGGCCGAATGAGCAAATATGCTTGTTTCTGCCAATTGCTGCAAAATACTGAAAGGAAAGTGGGTTTGCCTTCATATTTGAGCCAGAACAACTCAGTTCAGCATGGAAATATCATTGCAACAGCTTTTATTTAGCCAGAAATCAAGAGTGTAAGTTTTTATGCGCTTAAAAGCATTTTCAGGCCGAATGAGCAAATATGCTTGTTTCTGACAATTGCAGCAAAATACTGAAAGGAAAGTATGTTTGCCTTCATATTTGAGCCAGAACAACTCAGTTCAGCATGGAAATATCATTGCAACAGCTTTTATTTAGCCAGAAATCAAGAGTGTAAGTTTTTATGCGCTTAAAAGCATTTTCAGGACAAAAAGGCTGATTTCTGCCAATTGCAGCAAAATACTGAAAGGAAAGTGGGTTTGCCTTCATATTTGAGCCAGAACAACTCAGTTCAGCATGGAAATATCATTGCAACAGCTTTTATTTAGCCAGAAATCAAGAGTGTAAGTTTTTATGCGCTTAAAAGCATTTTCAGGTCGAATGAGCAAATATGCTTGTTTCTGCCAATTGCAGCAAAATACTGAAAGGAAAGTGGGTTTGCCTTCATATTTGAGCCAGAACAACTCAGTTCAGCATGGAAATATCATTGCAACAGCTTTTATTTAGCCAGAAATCAAGAGTGTACGTTTTTATGCGCTTAAAAGCATTTTCAGGCCGAATGAGCAAATATGCTTGTTTCTGCCAATTGCAGCAAAATACTGAAAGGAAAGTGGGTTTGCCTTCATATTTGAGCCAGAACAACTCAGTTCAGCATGGAAATATCATTGCAACAGCTTTTATTTAGCCAGAAATCAAGAGTGTAAGTTTTTATGCGCTTAAAAGCATTTTCAGGCCAAAAAGGCTGATTTCTGCCAATTGCAGCAAAATACTAAAAGGAAAGTGGGTTTGCCTTCATATTTGAGCCAGAACAACTCAGATCAGCATGGAAATATCATTGCAACAGCTTTTATTTAGCCAGAAATCAAGACTGTAAGTTTTTATGTGATTAAAAGCATTTTCAGGCCAAATAAGCTGATTTCTGCCAATTGCAGCAAAATACTGAAAGGAAAGTGGGTTTGCCTTCATATTTGAGCCAGAACAACTCAGTTCAGCATGGAAATATCATTGCAACAGCTTTTATTTAGCCAGAAATCACGACTGTAAGTTTTTATGTGCTTAAAAGCATTTTCAGGCCAAATATGCTGATTTCTGCCAATTGCAGCAAAATACTGAAAGGAAAGTGGGTTTGCCTTCATATTTGAGCCAGAACAACTCAGATCAGCATGGAAATATCATTGCAACAGCTTTTATTTAGCCAGAAATCAAGACTGTAAGTTTTTATGCGCTTAACAGCATTTACAGGCCAAATAAGCTGATTTCTGCCAATTGCACCAAAATACTGAAAGGAAAGTGGGTTTGCCTTCATATTTGAGCCAGAACAACTCAATTCAGCATGGAAATATCATTGCAACAGCTTTTATTTAGCCAGAAATCAAGAGTGTAAGTTTTTATGCGCTTAAAAGCATTTTCCGGCCGAATGAGCAAATATGCTTGTTTCTGCCAATTGCAGCAAAATACTGAAAGGAAAGTGGGTTTGCCTTCATATTTGAGCCAGAACAACTCAGTTCAGCATGGAAATATCATTGCAACAGCTTTTATTTAGCCAGAAATCAAGAGTGTAAGTTTTTATGTGCTTAAAAGCATTTTCAGGCCAAATAAGCTGATTTCTGCCAATTGCAGCAAAATACTGAAAGGAAAGTGGGTTTGCCTTCATATTTGAGCCAAAACAACTCAGTTCAGCATGGAAATATCATTGCAACAGCTTTTATTTAGCCAGAAATCAAGAGTGTAAGTTTTTATGCGCTTAAAAGCATTTTCAGGCCGAATGAGCAAATATGCTTGTTTCTGCCAATTGCAGCAAAATACTGAAAGGAAAGTGGGTTTGCCTTCATATTTGAGCCAAAACAACTCAGTTCAGCATGGAAATATCATTGCAACAGCTTTTATTTAGCCAGAAATCAAGAGTGTAAGTTTTTATGTGCTTAAAAGCATTTTCAGGCCAAATAAGCTGATTTCTGCCAATTGCAGCAAAATACTGAAAGGAAAGTGGGTTTGCCTTCATATTTGAGCCAGAACAACTCAGTTCAGCATGGAAATATCATTGCAACAGCTTTTATTTAGCCAGAAATCAAGAGTGTAAGTTTGTATTCGCTTAAAAGCATTTTCAGGCCGAATGAGCAAATATGCTTGTTTCTGCCAATTGCAGCAGAATACTGAAAGGAAAGTGGGTTTGCCTTCATATTTGAGCCAGAACAACTCAGTTCAGCATGGAAATATCATTGCAACAGCTTTTATTTAGCCAGAAATCAAGACTGTAAGTTTTTATGTGCTTAAAAGCATTTTCAGGCCAAATAAGCTGATTTCTGCCAATTGCAGCAAAATACTGAAAGGAAAGTGGGTTTGCCTTCATATTTGAGCCAAAACAACTCAGTTCAGCATGGAAATATCATTGCAACAGCTTTTATTTAGCCAGAAATCAAGACTGTAAGTTTTTATGTGCTTAAAAGCATTTTCAGGCCAAATAAGCTTATTTCTGCCAATTGCACCAAAATACTGAAAGGAAAGTGGGTTTGCCTTCATATTTGAGCAGGAACAACTCAATTCAGCATGGAAATATCATTGCAACAGCTTTTATTTAGCCAGAAATCAAGAGTGTAAGTTTTTATGCGCTTAAAAGCATTTTCAGGCCGAATGAGCAAATATGCTTGTTTCTGCCAATTGCAGCAAAATACTGAAAGGAAAGTGGGTTTGCCTTCATATTTGAGCCAGAACAACTCAGTTCAGCATGGAAATATCATTGCAACAGCTTTTATTTAGCCAGAAATCAAGACTGTAAGTTTTTATGTGCTTAAAAGCATTTTCAGGCCAAATAAGCTGATTTCTGCCAATTGCAGCAAAATACTGAAAGGAAAGTGGGTTTGCCTTCATATTTGAGCCAGAACAACTCAGTTCAGCATGGAAATATCATTGCAACAGCTTTTATTTAGCCAGAAATCACGACTGTAAGTTTTTATGTGCTTAAAAGCATTTTCAGGCCAAATATGCTGATTTCTGCCAATTGCAGCAAAATACTGAAAGGAAAGTGGGTTTGCCTTCATATTTGAGCCAGAACAACTCAGATCAGCATGGAAATATCATTGCAACAGCTTTTATTTAGCCAGAAATCAAGAGTGTAAGTTTTTATGCGCTTAACAGCATTTACAGGCCAAATAAGCTGATTTCTGCCAATTGCACCAAAATACTGAAAGGAAAGTGGGTTTGCCTTCATATTTGAGCCAGAACAACTCAATTCAGCATGGAAATATCATTGCAACAGCTTTTATTTAGCCAGAAATCAAGAGTGTAAGTTTTTATGTGCTTAAAAGCATTTTCAGGCCAAATAAGCTGATTTCTGCCAATTGCAGCAAAATACTGAAAGGAAAGTGGGTTTGCCTTCATATTTGAGCCAAAACAACTCAGTTCAGCATGGAAATATCATTGCAACAGCTTTTATTTAGCCAGAAATCAAGAGTGTAAGTTTTTATGCGCTTAAAAGCATTTTCAGGCCGAATGAGCAAATATGCTTGTTTCTGCCAATTGCAGCAAAATACTGAAAGGAAAGTGGGTTTGCCTTCATATTTGAGCCAGAACAACTCAGTTCAGCATGGAAATATCATTGCAACAGCTTTTATTTAGCCAGAAATCAAGAGTGTAAGTTTTTATGCGCTTAAAAGCATTATCAGGCCAAATAAGCTGATTTCTGCCAATTGCAGCAAAATACTGAAAGGAAAGTGGGTTTGCCTTCATATTTGAGCCAAAACAACTCAGTTCAGCATGGAAATATCATTGCAACAGCTTTTATTTAGCCAGAAATCAAGACTGTAAGTTTTTATGCGCTTAAAAGCATTTTCAGGCCGAATGAGCAAATATGCTTGTTTCTGCCAATTGCAGCAAAATACTGAAAGGAAAGTAGGTTTGCCTTCATATTTGAGCCAGAACAACTCAGTTCAGCATGGAAATATCATTGCAACAGCTTTTATTTAGCCAGAAATCAAGAGTGTAAGTTTTTATGTGCTTAAAAGCATTTTCAGGCCAAATAAGCTGATTTCTGCCAATTGCAGCAAAATACTGAAAGGAAAGTGGGTTTGCCTTCATATTTGAGCCAGAACAACTCAGTTCAGCATGGAAATATCATTGCAACAGCTTTTATTTAGCCAGAAATCAAGAGTGTAAGTTTTTATGTGCTTAAAAGCATTTTCAGGCCAAATAAGCTGATTTCTGCCAATTGCAGCAAAATACTGAAAGGAAAGTGGGTTTGCCTTCATATTTGAGCCAGAACAACTCAGTTCAGCATGGAAATATCATTGCAACAGCTTTTATTTAGCCAGAAATCAAGACTGTAAGTTTTTATGTGCTTAAAAACATTTTCAGGCCAAATAAGCTGATTTCTGCCAATTGCAGCAAAATACTGAAAGGAAAGTGGGTTTGCCTTCATATTTGAGCCAAAACAACTCAGTTCAGCATGGAAATATCATTGCAACAGCTTTTATTTAGCCAGAAATCAAGACTGTAAGTTTTTATGTGCTTAAAAGCATTTTCAGGCCAAATAAGCTGATTTCTGCCAATTGCAGCAAAATACTGAAAGGAAAGTGGGTTTGCCTTCATATTTGAGCCAAAACAACTCAGTTCAGCATGGAAATATCATTGCAACAGCTTTTATTTAGCCAGAAATCAAGAGTGTAAGTTTTTATGTGCTTAAAAGCATTTTCAGGGCAAATAAGATTATTTCTGCCAATTGCACCAAAATACTGAAAAGAAAGTGGGTTTGCCTTCATATTTGAGCCAGAACAACTCAGTTCAGCATGGAAATATCATTGCAACAGCTTTTATTTAGCCAGAAATCAAGAGTGTAAGTTTTTATGTGCTTAAAAGCATTTTCAGGCCAAATAAGCTGATTTCTGCCAATTGCAGCAAAATACTGAAAGGAAAGTGGGTTTGCCTTCATATTTGAGCCAAAACAACTCAGTTCAGCATGGAAATATCATTGCAACAGCTTTTATTTAGCCAGAAATCAAGACTGTAAGTTTTTATGTGCTTAAAAGCATTTTCAGGCCAAATAAGCTTATTTCTGCCAATTGCACCAAAATACTGAAAAGAAAGTGAGTTTGCCTTCATATTTGAGCCAGAACAACTCAGTTCAGCATGGAAATACCATTGCAACAGCTTTTATTTAGCCAGAAATCAAGACTGTAAGTTTTTATGTGCTTAAAAGCATTTTCAGGCCAAATAAGCTGATTTCTGCCAATTGCAGCAAAATACTGAAAGGAAAGTGGGTTTGCCTTCATATTTGAGCCAGAACAACTCAGTTCAGCATGGAAATATCATTGCAACAGCTTTTATTTAGCCAGAAATCACGACTGTAAGTTTTTATGTGCTTAAAAGCATTTTCAGGCCAAATATGCTGATTTCTGCCAATTGCAGCAAAATACTGAAAGGAAAGTGGGTTTGCCTTCATATTTGAGCCAGAACAACTCAGATCAGCATGGAAATATCATTGCAACAGCTTTTATTTAGCCAGAAATCAAGAGTGTAAGTTTTTATGTGCTTAAAAGTATTTTCAGGCCAAATAAGCTGATTTCTGCCAATTGCAGCAAAATACTGAAAGGAAAGTGGGTTTGCCTTCATATTTGAGCCAAAACAACTCAGTTCAGCATGGAAATATCATTGCAACAGCTTTTATTTAGCCAGAAATCAAGAGTGTAAGTTTTTATGCGCTTAAAAGCATTTTCAGGCCGAATGAGCAAATATGCTTGTTTCTGCCAATTGCAGCAAAATACTGAAAGGAAAGTGGGTTTGCCTTCATATTTGAGCCAGAACAACTCAGTTCAGCATGGAAATATCATTGCAACAGCTTTTATTTAGCCAGAAATCAAGAGTGTAAGTTTTTATGCGCTTAAAAGCATTTTCAGGCCGAATGAGCAAATATGCTTGTTTCTGCCAATTGCAGCAGAATACTGAAAGGAAAGTGGGTTTGCCTTCATATTTGAGCCAGAACAACTCAGTTCAGCATGGAAATATCATTGCAACAGCTTTTATTTAGCCAGAAATCAAGACTGTAAGTTTTTATGTGCTTAAAAGCATTTTCAGGCCAAATAAGCTGATTTTTGCCAATTGCAGCAAAATACTGAAAGGAAAGTGGGTTTGCCTTCATATTTGAGCCAGAACAACTCAGGTCAGCATGGAAATATCATCGCAACAGCTTTTATTTAGCCAGAAATCAAGAGTGTAAGTTTTTATGCGCTTAAAAGCATTTTCAGGCCGAATGAGCAAATATGCTTGTTTCTGCCAATTGCAGCAGAATACTGAAAGGAAAGTGGGTTTGCCTTCATATTTGAGCCAGAACAACTCAGTTCAGCATGGAAATATCATTGCAACAGCTTTTATTTAGCCAGAAATCAAGAGTGTAAGTTTTTATGTGCTTAAAAGCATTTTCAGGCCAAATAAGCTGATTTCTGCCAATTGCAGCAAAATACTGAAAGGAAAGTGGGTTTGCCTTCATATTTGAGCCAAAACAACTCAGTTCAGCATGGAAATATCATTGCAACAGCTTTTATTTAGCCAGAAATCAAGACTGTAAGTTTTTATGTGCTTAAAAGCATTTTCAGGCCAAATAAGCTGATTTCTGCCAATTGCAGCAAAATACTGAAAGGAAAGTGGGTTTGCCTTCATATTTGAGCCAGAACAACTCAATTCAGCATGGAAATATCATTGCAACAGCTTTTATTTAGCCAGAAATCAAGAGTGTAAGTTTTTATGCGCTTAAAAGCATTTTCAGGCCAAATAAGCTGATTTCTGCCAATTGCAGCAAAATACTGAAAGGAAAGTGGGTTTGCCTTCATATTTGAGCCAAAACAACTCAGTTCAGCATGGAAATATCATTGCAACAGCTTTTATTTAGCCAGAAATCAAGACTGTAAGTTTTTATGTGCTTAAAAGCATTTTCAGGCCAAATAAGCTGATTTCTGCCAATTGCAGCAAAATACTGAAAGGAAAGTGGGTTTGCCTTCATATTTGAGCCAGAACAACTCAATTCAGCATGGAAATATCATTGCAACAGCTTTTATTTAGCCAGAAATCAAGAGTGTAAGTTTTTATGCGCTTAAAAGCATTTTCAGGCCGAATGAGCAAATATGCTTGTTTCTGCCAATTGCAGCAAAATACTGAAAGGAAAGTGGGTTTGCCTTCATATTTGAGCCAGAACAACTCAGTTCAGCATGGAAATATCATTGCAACAGCTTTTATTTAGCCAGAAATCAAGACTGTAAGTTTTTATGTGCTTAAAAGCATTTTCAGGCCAAATAAGCTGATTTCTGCCAATTGCAGCAAAATACTGAAAGGAAAGTGGATTTGCCTTCATATTTGAGCCAAAACAACTCAGTTCAGCATGGAAATATCATTGCAACAGCTTTTATTTAGCCACAAATCAAGAGTGTAAGTTTTTATGCGCTTAAAAGCATTTTCAGGCCGAATGAGCAAATATGCTTGTTTCTGCCAATTGCTGCAAAATACTGAAAGGAAAGTGGGTTTGCCTTCATATTTGAGCCAGAACAACTCAGTTCAGCATGGAAATATCATTGCAACAGCTTTTATTTAGCCAGAAATCAAGAGTGTAAGTTTTTATGCGCTTAAAAGCATTTTCAGGCCGAATGAGCAAATATGCTTGTTTCTGACAATTGCAGCAAAATACTGAAAGGAAAGTATGTTTGCCTTCATATTTGAGCCAGAACAACTCAGTTCAGCATGGAAATATCATTGCAACAGCTTTTATTTAGCCAGAAATCAAGACTGTAAGTTTTTATGTGCTTAAAAGCATTTTCAGGCCGAATGAGCAAATATGCTTGTTTCTGCCAATTGCAGCAAAATACTGAAAGGAAAGTGGGTTTGCCTTCATATTTGAGCCAGAACAACTCAGTTCAGCATGGAAATATCATTGCAACAGCTTTTATTTAGCCAGAAATCAAGAGTGTAAGTTTTTATGCGCTTAAAAGCATTTTCAGGACAAAAAGGCTGATTTCTGCCAATTGCAGCAAAATACTGAAAGGAAAGTGGGTTTGCCTTCATATTTGAGCCAAAACAACTCAGTTCAGCATGGAAATATCATTGCAACAGCTTTTATTTAGCCAGAAATCAAGAGTGTAAGTTTTTATGCGCTTAAAAGCATTTTCAGGCCGAATGAGCAAATATGCTTGTTTCTGCCAATTGCAGCAAAATACTGAAAGGAAAGTGGGTTTGCCTTCATATTTGAGCCAGAACAACTCAGTTCAGCATGGAAATATCATTGCAACAGCTTTTATTTAGCCAGAAATCAAGAGTGTAAGTTTTTATGTGCTTAAAAGCATTTTCAGGCCAAATAAGCTGATTTCTGCCAATTGCAGCAAAATACTGAAAGGAAAGTGGGTTTGCCTTCATATTTGAGCCAAAACAACTCAGTTCAGCATGGAAATATCATTGCAACAGCTTTTATTTAGCCAGAAATCAAGAGTGTAAGTTTTTATGTGCTTAAAAGCATTTTCAGGCCAAATAAGCTGATTTCTGCCAATTGCAGCAAAATACTGAAAGGAAAGTGGGTTTGCCTTCATATTTGAGCCAGAACAACTCAGTTCAGCATGGAAATATCATTGCAACAGCTTTTATTTAGCCAGAAATCAAGAGTGTAAGTTTTTATGCGCTTAAAAGCATTTTCAGGCCGAATGAGCAAATATGCTTGTTTCTGCCAATTGCAGCAAAATACTGAAAGGAAAGTGGGTTTGCCTTCATATTTGAGCCAGAACAACTCAGATCAGCATGGAAATATCATTGCAACAGCTTTTATTTAGCCAGAAATCAAGAGTGTAAGTTTTTATGCGCTTAACAGCATTTACAGGCCGAATGAGCAAATATGCTTGTTTCTGCCAATTGCAGCAAAATACTGAAAGGAAAGTGGGTTTGCCTTCATATTTGAGCCAGAACAACTCAGTTCAGCATGGAAATATCATTGCAACAGCTTTTATTTAGCCAGAAATCAAGAGTGTAAGTTTTTATGCGCTTAAAAGCATTTTCAGGCCGAATGAGCAAATATGCTTGTTTCTACCAATTGCAGCAAAATACTGAAAGGAAAGTGGGTTTGCCTTCATATTTGAGCCAGAACAACTCAGTTCAGCATGGAAATATCATTGCAACAGCTTTTATTTAGCCAGAAATCAAGACTGTAAGTTTTTATGTGCTTAAAAGCATTTTCAGGCCAAATAAGCTGATTTTTGCCAATTGCAGCAAAATACTGAAAGGAAAGTGGGTTTGCCTTCATATTTGAGCCAGAACAACTCAGGTCAGCATGGAAATATCATCGCAACAGCTTTTATTTAGCCAGAAATCAAGAGTGTAAGTTTTTATGCGCTTAAAAGCATTTTCAGGCCGAATGAGCAAATATGCTTGTTTCTGCCAATTGCAGCAGAATACTGAAAGGAAAGTGGGTTTGCCTTCATATTTGAGCCAGAACAACTCAGTTCAGCATGGAAATATCATTGCAACAGCTTTTATTTAGCCAGAAATCAAGAGTGTAAGTTTTTATGTGCTTAAAAGCATTTTCAGGCCAAATAAGCTGATTTCTGCCAATTGCAGCAAAATACTGAAAGGAAAGTGGGTTTGCCTTCATATTTGAGCCAAAACAACTCAGTTCAGCATGGAAATATCATTGCAACAGCTTTTATTTAGCCAGAAATCAAGACTGTAAGTTTTTATGTGCTTAAAAGCATTTTCAGGCCAAATAAGCTGATTTCTGCCAATTGCAGCAAAATACTGAAAGGAAAGTGGGTTTGCCTTCATATTTGAGCCAGAACAACTCAATTCAGCATGGAAATATCATTGCAACAGCTTTTATTTAGCCAGAAATCAAGAGTGTAAGTTTTTATGCGCTTAAAAGCATTTTCAGGCCGAATGAGCAAATATGCTTGTTTCTGCCAATTGCAGCAAAATACTGAAAGGAAAGTGGGTTTGCCTTCATATTTGAGCCAGAACAACTCAGTTCAGCATGGAAATATCATTGCAACAGCTTTTATTTAGCCAGAAATCAAGACTGTAAGTTTTTATGTGCTTAAAAGCATTTTCAGGCCAAATAAGCTGATTTCTGCCAATTGCAGCAAAATACTGAAAGGAAAGTGGATTTGCCTTCATATTTGAGCCAAAACAACTCAGTTCAGCATGGAAATATCATTGCAACAGCTTTTATTTAGCCACAAATCAAGAGTGTAAGTTTTTATGCGCTTAAAAGCATTTTCAGGCCGAATGAGCAAATATGCTTGTTTCTGCCAATTGCTGCAAAATACTGAAAGGAAAGTGGGTTTGCCTTCATATTTGAGCCAGAACAACTCAGTTCAGCATGGAAATATCATTGCAACAGCTTTTATTTAGCCAGAAATCAAGAGTGTAAGTTTTTATGCGCTTAAAAGCATTTTCAGGCCGAATGAGCAAATATGCTTGTTTCTGACAATTGCAGCAAAATACTGAAAGGAAAGTATGTTTGCCTTCATATTTGAGCCAGAACAACTCAGTTCAGCATGGAAATATCATTGCAACAGCTTTTATTTAGCCAGAAATCAAGAGTGTAAGTTTTTATGCGCTTAAAAGCATTTTCAGGACAAAAAGGCTGATTTCTGCCAATTGCAGCAAAATACTGAAAGGAAAGTGGGTTTGCCTTCATATTTGAGCCAGAACAACTCAGTTCAGCATGGAAATATCATTGCAACAGCTTTTATTTAGCCAGAAATCAAGAGTGTAAGTTTTTATGCGCTTAAAAGCATTTTCAGGCCGAATGAGCAAATATGCTTGTTTCTGACAATTGCAGCAAAATACTGAAAGGAAAGTATGTTTGCCTTCATATTTGAGCCAGAACAACTCAGTTCAGCATGGAAATATCATTGCAACAGCTTTTATTTAGCCAGAAATCAAGAGTGTAAGTTTTTATGCGCTTAAAAGCATTTTCAGGTCGAATGAGCAAATATGCTTGTTTCTGCCAATTGCAGCAAAATACTGAAAGGAAAGTGGGTTTGCCTTCATATTTGAGCCAGAACAACTCAGTTCAGCATGGAAATATCATTGCAACAGCTTTTATTTAGCCAGAAATCAAGAGTGTACGTTTTTATGCGCTTAAAAGCATTTTCAGGCCGAATGAGCAAATATGCTTGTTTCTGCCAATTGCAGCAAAATACTGAAAGGAAAGTGGGTTTGCCTTCATATTTGAGCCAGAACAACTCAGTTCAGCATGGAAATATCATTGCAACAGCTTTTATTTAGCCAGAAATCAAGAGTGTAAGTTTTTATGCGCTTAAAAGCATTTTCAGGCCAAAAAGGCTGATTTCTGCCAATTGCAGCAAAATACTAAAAGGAAAGTGGGTTTGCCTTCATATTTGAGCCAGAACAACTCAGATCAGCATGGAAATATCATTGCAACAGCTTTTATTTAGCCAGAAATCAAGAGTGTAAGTTTTTATGTGCTTAAAAGCATTTTCAGGCCAAATAAGCTGATTTCTGCCAATTGCAGCAAAATACTGAAAGGAAAGTGGGTTTGCCTTCATATTTGAGCCAGAACAACTCAGTTCAGCATGGAAATATCATTGCAACAGCTTTTATTTAGCCAGAAATCACGACTGTAAGTTTTTATGTGCTTAAAAGCATTTTCAGGCCAAATATGCTGATTTCTGCCAATTGCAGCAAAATACTGAAAGGAAAGTGGGTTTGCCTTCATATTTGAGCCAGAACAACTCAGATCAGCATGGAAATATCATTGCAACAGCTTTTATTTAGCCAGAAATCAAGACTGTAAGTTTTTATGCGCTTAACAGCATTTACAGGCCAAATAAGCTGATTTCTGCCAATTGCACCAAAATACTGAAAGGAAAGTGGGTTTGCCTTCATATTTGAGCCAAAACAACTCAGTTCAGCATGGAAATATCATTGCAACAGCTTTTATTTAGCCAGAAATCAAGAGTGTAAGTTTTTATGTGCTTAAAAGCATTTTCAGGCCAAATAAGCTGATTTCTGCCAATTGCAGCAAAATACTGAAAGGAAAGTGGGTTTGCCTTCATATTTGAGCCAGAACAACTCAGTTCAGCATGGAAATATCATTGCAACAGCTTTTATTTAGCCAGAAATCAAGAGTGTAAGTTTGTATGCGCTTAAAAGCATTTTCAGGCCGAATGAGCAAATATGCTTGTTTCTGCCAATTGCAGCAGAATACTGAAAGGAAAGTGGGTTTGCCTTCATATTTGAGCCAGAACAACTCAGTTCAGCATGGAAATATCATTGCAACAGCTTTTATTTAGCCAGAAATCAAGACTGTAAGTTTTTATGTGCTTAAAAGCATTTTCAGGCCAAATAAGCTGATTTCTGCCAATTGCAGCAAAATACTGAAAGGAAAGTGGGTTTGCCTTCATATTTGAGCCAAAACAACTCAGTTCAGCATGGAAATATCATTGCAACAGCTTTTATTTAGCCAGAAATCAAGACTGTAAGTTTTTATGTGCTTAAAAGCATTTTCAGGCCAAATAAGCTTATTTCTGCCAATTGCACCAAAATACTGAAAGGAAAGTGGGTTTGCCTTCATATTTGAGCAGGAACAACTCAATTCAGCATGGAAATATCATTGCAACAGCTTTTATTTAGCCAGAAATCAAGAGTGTAAGTTTTTATGCGCTTAAAAGCATTTTCAGGCCGAATGAGCAAATATGCTTGTTTCTGCCAATTGCAGCAAAATACTGAAAGGAAAGTGGGTTTGCCTTCATATTTGAGCCAGAACAACTCAGTTCAGCATGGAAATATCATTGCAACAGCTTTTATTTAGCCAGAAATCAAGACTGTAAGTTTTTATGTGCTTAAAAGCATTTTCAGGCCAAATAAGCTGATTTCTGCCAATTGCAGCAAAATACTGAAAGGAAAGTGGGTTTGCCTTCATATTTGAGCCAGAACAACTCAGTTCAGCATGGAAATATCATTGCAACAGCTTTTATTTAGCCAGAAATCACGACTGTAAGTTTTTATGTGCTTAAAAGCATTTTCAGGCCAAATATGCTGATTTCTGCCAATTGCAGCAAAATACTGAAAGGAAAGTGGGTTTGCCTTCATATTTGAGCCAGAACAACTCAGATCAGCATGGAAATATCATTGCAACAGCTTTTATTTAGCCAGAAATCAAGAGTGTAAGTTTTTATGCGCTTAACAGCATTTACAGGCCAAATAAGCTGATTTCTGCCAATTGCACCAAAATACTGAAAGGAAAGTGGGTTTGCCTTCATATTTGAGCCAGAACAACTCAATTCAGCATGGAAATATCATTGCAACAGCTTTTATTTAGCCAGAAATCAAGAGTGTAAGTTTTTATGCGCTTAAAAGCATTTTCAGGCCGAATGAGCAAATATGCTTGTTTCTGCCAATTGCAGCAAAATACTGAAAGGAAAGTGGGTTTGCCTTCATATTTGAGCCAGAACAACTCAGTTCAGCATGGAAATATCATTGCAACAGCTTTTATTTAGCCAGAAATCAAGAGTGTAAGTTTTTATGTGCTTAAAAGCATTTTCAGGCCAAATAAGCTGATTTCTGCCAATTGCAGCAAAATACTGAAAGGAAAGTGGGTTTGCCTTCATATTTGAGCCAAAACAACTCAGTTCAGCATGGAAATATCATTGCAACAGCTTTTATTTAGCCAGAAATCAAGAGTGTAAGTTTTTATGCGCTTAAAAGCATTTTCAGGCCGAATGAGCAAATATGCTTGTTTCTGCCAATTGCAGCAAAATACTGAAAGGAAAGTGGGTTTGCCTTCATATTTGAGCCAGAACAACTCAGTTCAGCATGGAAATATCATTGCAACAGCTTTTATTTAGCCAGAAATCAAGAGTGTAAGTTTTTATGCGCTTAAAAGCATTATCAGGCCAAATAAGCTGATTTCTGCCAATTGCAGCAAAATACTGAAAGGAAAGTGGGTTTGCCTTCATATTTGAGCCAAAACAACTCAGTTCAGCATGGAAATATCATTGCAACAGCTTTTATTTAGCCAGAAATCAAGAATGTAAGTTTTTATGCGCTTAAAAGCATTTTCAGGCCGAATGAGCAAATATGCTTGTTTCTGCCAATTGCAGCAAAATACTGAAAGGAAAGTAGGTTTGCCTTCATATTTGAGCCAGAACAACTCAGTTCAGCATGGAAATATCATTGCAACAGCTTTTATTTAGCCAGAAATCAAGAGTGTAAGTTTTTATGTGCTTAAAAGCATTTTCAGGCCAAATAAGCTGATTTCTGCCAATTGCAGCAAAATACTGAAAGGAAAGTGGGTTTGCCTTCATATTTGAGCCAGAACAACTCAGTTCAGCATGGAAATATCATTGCAACAGCTTTTATTTAGCCAGAAATCAAGAGTGTAAGTTTTTATGTGCTTAAAAGCATTTTCAGGCCAAATAAGCTGATTTCTGCCAATTGCAGCAAAATACTGAAAGGAAAGTGGGTTTGCCTTCATATTTGAGCCAGAACAACTCAGTTCAGCATGGAAATATCATTGCAACAGCTTTTATTTAGCCAGAAATCAAGACTGTAAGTTTTTATGTGTTTAAAAACATTTTCAGGCCAAATAAGCTGATTTCTGCCAATTGCAGCAAAATACTGAAAGGAAAGTGGGTTTGCCTTCATATTTGAGCCAAAACAACTCAGTTCAGCATGGAAATATCATTGCAACAGCTTTTATTTAGCCAGAAATCAAGACTGTAAGTTTTTATGTGCTTAAAAGCATTTTCAGGCCAAATAAGCTGATTTCTGCCAATTGCAGCAAAATACTGAAAGGAAAGTGGGTTTGCCTTCATATTTGAGCCAAAACAACTCAGTTCAGCATGGAAATATCATTGCAACAGCTTTTATTTAGCCAGAAATCAAGACTGTAAGTTTTTATGTGCTTAAAAGCATTTTCAGGGCAAATAGGATTATTTCTGCCAATTGCACCAAAATACTGAAAAGAAAGTGGGTTTGCCTTCATATTTGAGCCAGAACAACTCAGTTCAGCATGGAAATATCATTGCAACAGCTTTTATTTAGCCAGAAATCAAGACTGTAAGTTTTTATGTGCTTAAAAGCATTTTCAGGCCAAATAAGCTGATTTCTGCCAATTGCAGCAAAATACTGAAAGGAAAGTGGATTTGCCTTCATATTTGAGCCAAAACAACTCAGTTCAGCATGGAAATATCATTGCAACAGCTTTTATTTAGCCACAAATCAAGAGTGTAAGTTTTTATGCGCTTAAAAGCATTTTCAGGCCGAATGAGCAAATATGCTTGTTTCTGCCAATTGCTGCAAAATACTGAAAGGAAAGTGGGTTTGCCTTCATATTTGAGCCAGAACAACTCAGTTCAGCATGGAAATATCATTGCAACAGCTTTTATTTAGCCAGAAATCAAGAGTGTAAGTTTTTATGCGCTTAAAAGCATTTTCAGGACAAAAAGGCTGATTTCTGCCAATTGCAGCAAAATACTGAAAGGAAAGTGGGTTTGCCTTCATATTTGAGCCAGAACAACTCAGTTCAGCATGGAAATATCATTGCAACAGCTTTTATTTAGCCAGAAATCAAGAGTGTAAGTTTTTATGCGCTTAAAAGCATTTTCAGGTCGAATGAGCAAATATGCTTGTTTCTGCCAATTGCAGCAAAATACTGAAAGGAAAGTGGGTTTGCCTTCATATTTGAGCCAGAACAACTCAGTTCAGCATGGAAATATCATTGCAACAGCTTTTATTTAGCCAGAAATCAAGAGTGTACGTTTTTATGCGCTTAAAAGCATTTTCAGGCCGAATGAGCAAATATGCTTGTTTCTGCCAATTGCAGCAAAATACTGAAAGGAAAGTGGGTTTGCCTTCATATTTGAGCCAGAACAACTCAGTTCAGCATGGAAATATCATTGCAACAGCTTTTATTTAGCCAGAAATCAAGAGTGTAAGTTTTTATGCGCTTAAAAGCATTTTCAGGCCAAAAAGGCTGATTTCTGCCAATTGCAGCAAAATACTAAAAGGAAAGTGGGTTTGCCTTCATATTTGAGCCAGAACAACTCAGATCAGCATGGAAATATCATTGCAACAGCTTTTATTTAGCCAGAAATCAAGACTGTAAGTTTTTATGTGATTAAAAGCATTTTCAGGCCAAATAAGCTGATTTCTGCCAATTGCAGCAAAATACTGAAAGGAAAGTGGGTTTGCCTTCATATTTGAGCCAGAACAACTCAGTTCAGCATGGAAATATCATTGCAACAGCTTTTATTTAGCCAGAAATCACGACTGTAAGTTTTTATGTGCTTAAAAGCATTTTCAGGCCAAATATGCTGATTTCTGCCAATTGCAGCAAAATACTGAAAGGAAAGTGGGTTTGCCTTCATATTTGAGCCAGAACAACTCAGATCAGCATGGAAATATCATTGCAACAGCTTTTATTTAGCCAGAAATCAAGACTGTAAGTTTTTATGCGCTTAACAGCATTTACAGGCCAAATAAGCTGATTTCTGCCAATTGCACCAAAATACTGAAAGGAAAGTGGGTTTGCCTTCATATTTGAGCCAGAACAACTCAATTCAGCATGGAAATATCATTGCAACAGCTTTTATTTAGCCAGAAATCAAGAGTGTAAGTTTTTATGCGCTTAAAAGCATTTTCCGGCCGAATGAGCAAATATGCTTGTTTCTGCCAATTGCAGCAAAATACTGAAAGGAAAGTGGGTTTGCCTTCATATTTGAGCCAGAACAACTCAGTTCAGCATGGAAATATCATTGCAACAGCTTTTATTTAGCCAGAAATCAAGAGTGTAAGTTTTTATGTGCTTAAAAGCATTTTCAGGCCAAATAAGCTGATTTCTGCCAATTGCAGCAAAATACTGAAAGGAAAGTGGGTTTGCCTTCATATTTGAGCCAAAACAACTCAGTTCAGCATGGAAATATCATTGCAACAGCTTTTATTTAGCCAGAAATCAAGAGTGTAAGTTTTTATGCGCTTAAAAGCATTTTCAGGCCGAATGAGCAAATATGCTTGTTTCTGCCAATTGCAGCAAAATACTGAAAGGAAAGTGGGTTTGCCTTCATATTTGAGCCAAAACAACTCAGTTCAGCATGGAAATATCATTGCAACAGCTTTTATTTAGCCAGAAATCAAGAGTGTAAGTTTTTATGTGCTTAAAAGCATTTTCAGGCCAAATAAGCTGATTTCTGCCAATTGCAGCAAAATACTGAAAGGAAAGTGGGTTTGCCTTCATATTTGAGCCAGAACAACTCAGTTCAGCATGGAAATATCATTGCAACAGCTTTTATTTAGCCAGAAATCAAGAGTGTAAGTTTGTATTCGCTTAAAAGCATTTTCAGGCCGAATGAGCAAATATGCTTGTTTCTGCCAATTGCAGCAGAATACTGAAAGGAAAGTGGGTTTGCCTTCATATTTGAGCCAGAACAACTCAGTTCAGCATGGAAATATCATTGCAACAGCTTTTATTTAGCCAGAAATCAAGACTGTAAGTTTTTATGTGCTTAAAAGCATTTTCAGGCCAAATAAGCTGATTTCTGCCAATTGCAGCAAAATACTGAAAGGAAAGTGGGTTTGCCTTCATATTTGAGCCAAAACAACTCAGTTCAGCATGGAAATATCATTGCAACAGCTTTTATTTAGCCAGAAATCAAGACTGTAAGTTTTTATGTGCTTAAAAGCATTTTCAGGCCAAATAAGCTTATTTCTGCCAATTGCACCAAAATACTGAAAGGAAAGTGGGTTTGCCTTCATATTTGAGCAGGAACAACTCAATTCAGCATGGAAATATCATTGCAACAGCTTTTATTTAGCCAGAAATCAAGAGTGTAAGTTTTTATGCGCTTAAAAGCATTTTCAGGCCGAATGAGCAAATATGCTTGTTTCTGCCAATTGCAGCAAAATACTGAAAGGAAAGTGGGTTTGCCTTCATATTTGAGCCAGAACAACTCAGTTCAGCATGGAAATATCATTGCAACAGCTTTTATTTAGCCAGAAATCAAGACTGTAAGTTTTTATGTGCTTAAAAGCATTTTCAGGCCAAATAAGCTGATTTCTGCCAATTGCAGCAAAATACTGAAAGGAAAGTGGGTTTGCCTTCATATTTGAGCCAGAACAACTCAGTTCAGCATGGAAATATCATTGCAACAGCTTTTATTTAGCCAGAAATCACGACTGTAAGTTTTTATGTGCTTAAAAGCATTTTCAGGCCAAATATGCTGATTTCTGCCAATTGCAGCAAAATACTGAAAGGAAAGTGGGTTTGCCTTCATATTTGAGCCAGAACAACTCAGATCAGCATGGAAATATCATTGCAACAGCTTTTATTTAGCCAGAAATCAAGAGTGTAAGTTTTTATGCGCTTAACAGCATTTACAGGCCAAATAAGCTGATTTCTGCCAATTGCACCAAAATACTGAAAGGAAAGTGGGTTTGCCTTCATATTTGAGCCAGAACAACTCAATTCAGCATGGAAATATCATTGCAACAGCTTTTATTTAGCCAGAAATCAAGAGTGTAAGTTTTTATGTGCTTAAAAGCATTTTCAGGCCAAATAAGCTGATTTCTGCCAATTGCAGCAAAATACTGAAAGGAAAGTGGGTTTGCCTTCATATTTGAGCCAAAACAACTCAGTTCAGCATGGAAATATCATTGCAACAGCTTTTATTTAGCCAGAAATCAAGAGTGTAAGTTTTTATGCGCTTAAAAGCATTTTCAGGCCGAATGAGCAAATATGCTTGTTTCTGCCAATTGCAGCAAAATACTGAAAGGAAAGTGGGTTTGCCTTCATATTTGAGCCAGAACAACTCAGTTCAGCATGGAAATATCATTGCAACAGCTTTTATTTAGCCAGAAATCAAGAGTGTAAGTTTTTATGCGCTTAAAAGCATTATCAGGCCAAATAAGCTGATTTCTGCCAATTGCAGCAAAATACTGAAAGGAAAGTGGGTTTGCCTTCATATTTGAGCCAAAACAACTCAGTTCAGCATGGAAATATCATTGCAACAGCTTTTATTTAGCCAGAAATCAAGACTGTAAGTTTTTATGCGCTTAAAAGCATTTTCAGGCCGAATGAGCAAATATGCTTGTTTCTGCCAATTGCAGCAAAATACTGAAAGGAAAGTAGGTTTGCCTTCATATTTGAGCCAGAACAACTCAGTTCAGCATGGAAATATCATTGCAACAGCTTTTATTTAGCCAGAAATCAAGAGTGTAAGTTTTTATGTGCTTAAAAGCATTTTCAGGCCAAATAAGCTGATTTCTGCCAATTGCAGCAAAATACTGAAAGGAAAGTGGGTTTGCCTTCATATTTGAGCCAGAACAACTCAGTTCAGCATGGAAATATCATTGCAACAGCTTTTATTTAGCCAGAAATCAAGAGTGTAAGTTTTTATGTGCTTAAAAGCATTTTCAGGCCAAATAAGCTGATTTCTGCCAATTGCAGCAAAATACTGAAAGGAAAGTGGGTTTGCCTTCATATTTGAGCCAGAACAACTCAGTTCAGCATGGAAATATCATTGCAACAGCTTTTATTTAGCCAGAAATCAAGACTGTAAGTTTTTATGTGCTTAAAAACATTTTCAGGCCAAATAAGCTGATTTCTGCCAATTGCAGCAAAATACTGAAAGGAAAGTGGGTTTGCCTTCATATTTGAGCCAAAACAACTCAGTTCAGCATGGAAATATCATTGCAACAGCTTTTATTTAGCCAGAAATCAAGACTGTAAGTTTTTATGTGCTTAAAAGCATTTTCAGGCCAAATAAGCTGATTTCTGCCAATTGCAGCAAAATACTGAAAGGAAAGTGGGTTTGCCTTCATATTTGAGCCAAAACAACTCAGTTCAGCATGGAAATATCATTGCAACAGCTTTTATTTAGCCAGAAATCAAGAGTGTAAGTTTTTATGTGCTTAAAAGCATTTTCAGGGCAAATAAGATTATTTCTGCCAATTGCACCAAAATACTGAAAAGAAAGTGGGTTTGCCTTCATATTTGAGCCAGAACAACTCAGTTCAGCATGGAAATATCATTGCAACAGCTTTTATTTAGCCAGAAATCAAGAGTGTAAGTTTTTATGTGCTTAAAAGCATTTTCAGGCCAAATAAGCTGATTTCTGCCAATTGCAGCAAAATACTGAAAGGAAAGTGGGTTTGCCTTCATATTTGAGCCAAAACAACTCAGTTCAGCATGGAAATATCATTGCAACAGCTTTTATTTAGCCAGAAATCAAGACTGTAAGTTTTTATGTGCTTAAAAGCATTTTCAGGCCAAATAAGCTTATTTCTGCCAATTGCACCAAAATACTGAAAAGAAAGTGAGTTTGCCTTCATATTTGAGCCAGAACAACTCAGTTCAGCATGGAAATACCATTGCAACAGCTTTTATTTAGCCAGAAATCAAGACTGTAAGTTTTTATGTGCTTAAAAGCATTTTCAGGCCAAATAAGCTGATTTCTGCCAATTGCAGCAAAATACTGAAAGGAAAGTGGGTTTGCCTTCATATTTGAGCCAGAACAACTCAGTTCAGCATGGAAATATCATTGCAACAGCTTTTATTTAGCCAGAAATCACGACTGTAAGTTTTTATGTGCTTAAAAGCATTTTCAGGCCAAATATGCTGATTTCTGCCAATTGCAGCAAAATACTGAAAGGAAAGTGGGTTTGCCTTCATATTTGAGCCAGAACAACTCAGATCAGCATGGAAATATCATTGCAACAGCTTTTATTTAGCCAGAAATCAAGAGTGTAAGTTTTTATGTGCTTAAAAGCATTTTCAGGCCAAATAAGCTGATTTCTGCCAATTGCAGCAAAATACTGAAAGGAAAGTGGGTTTGCCTTCATATTTGAGCCAAAACAACTCAGTTCAGCATGGAAATATCATTGCAACAGCTTTTATTTAGCCAGAAATCAAGAGTGTAAGTTTTTATGCGCTTAAAAGCATTTTCAGGCCGAATGAGCAAATATGCTTGTTTCTGCCAATTGCAGCAAAATACTGAAAGGAAAGTGGGTTTGCCTTCATATTTGAGCCAGAACAACTCAGTTCAGCATGGAAATATCATTGCAACAGCTTTTATTTAGCCAGAAATCAAGAGTGTAAGTTTTTATGTGCTTAAAAGCATTTTCAGGCCAAATAAGCTGATTTCTGCCAATTGCAGCAAAATACTGAAAGGAAAGTGGGTTTGCCTTCATATTTGAGCCAAAACAACTCAGTTCAGCATGGAAATATCATTGCAACAGCTTTTATTTAGCCAGAAATCAAGAGTGTAAGTTTTTATGTGCTTAAAAGCATTTTCAGGCCAAATAAGCTGATTTCTGCCAATTGCAGCAAAATACTGAAAGGAAAGTGGGTTTGCCTTCATATTTGAGCCAGAACAACTCAGTTCAGCATGGAAATATCATTGCAACAGCTTTTATTTAGCCAGAAATCAAGAGTGTAAGTTTTTATGCGCTTAAAAGCATTTTCAGGCCGAATGAGCAAATATGCTTGTTTCTGCCAATTGCAGCAGAATACTGAAAGGAAAGTGGGTTTGCCTTCATATTTGAGCCAGAACAACTCAGTTCAGCATGGAAATATCATTGCAACAGCTTTTATTTAGCCAGAAATCAAGACTGTAAGTTTTTATGTGCTTAAAAGCATTTTCAGGCCAAATAAGCTGATTTCTGCCAATTGCACCAAAATACTGAAAGGAAAGTGGGTTTGCCTTCATATTTGAGCCAGAACAACTCAGTTCAGCATGGAAATATCATTGCAACAGCTTTTATTTAGCCAGAAATCAAGACTGTAAGTTTTTATGTGCTTAAAAGCATTTTCAGGCCAAATAAGCTGATTTCTGACAATTGCAAAAAAATACTGAAAGGAAAGTGGGTTTGCCTTCATATTTGACCCAGAACAACTCAGTTCAGCATGGAAATATCATTGCAACAGCTTTTATTTAGCCAGAAATCACGACTATAAGTTTTTATGTGCTTAAAAGCATTTTCAGGCCAAAAAGGCTGATTTCTGCCAATTGCAGCAAAATACTGAAAGGAAAGTGGGTTTGCCTTCATATTTGAGCCAGAACAACTCAGTTCAGCATGGAAATATCATTGCAACAGCTTTTATTTAGCCAGAAATCAAGAGTGTAAGTTTTTATGCGCTTAAAAGCATTTTCAGGCCGAATGAGCAAATATGCTTGTTTCTACCAATTGCAGCAAAATACTGAAAGGAAAGTGGGTTTGCCTTCATATTTGAGCCAGAACAACTCAGTTCAGCATGGAAATATCATTGCAACAGCTTTTATTTAGCCAGAAATCAAGACTGTAAGTTTTTATGTGCTTAAAAGCATTTTCAGGCCAAATAAGCTGATTTTTGCCAATTGCAGCAAAATACTGAAAGGAAAGTGGGTTTGCCTTCATATTTGAGCCAGAACAACTCAGGTCAGCATGGAAATATCATCGCAACAGCTTTTATTTAGCCAGAAATCAAGAGTGTAAGTTTTTATGCGCTTAAAAGCATTTTCAGGCCGAATGAGCAAATATGCTTGTTTCTGCCAATTGCAGCAGAATACTGAAAGGAAAGTGGGTTTGCCTTCATATTTGAGCCAGAACAACTCAGTTCAGCATGGAAATATCATTGCAACAGCTTTTATTTAGCCAGAAATCAAGAGTGTAAGTTTTTATGTGCTTAAAAGCATTTTCAGGCCAAATAAGCTGATTTCTGCCAATTGCAGCAAAATACTGAAAGGAAAGTGGGTTTGCCTTCATATTTGAGCCAAAACAACTCAGTTCAGCATGGAAATATCATTGCAACAGCTTTTATTTAGCCAGAAATCAAGACTGTAAGTTTTTATGTGCTTAAAAGCATTTTCAGGCCAAATAAGCTGATTTCTGCCAATTGCAGCAAAATACTGAAAGGAAAGTGGGTTTGCCTTCATATTTGAGCCAGAACAACTCAATTCAGCATGGAAATATCATTGCAACAGCTTTTATTTAGCCAGAAATCAAGAGTGTAAGTTTTTATGCGCTTAAAAGCATTTTCAGGCCAAATAAGCTGATTTCTGCCAATTGCAGCAAAATACTGAAAGGAAAGTGGGTTTGCCTTCATATTTGAGCCAAAACAACTCAGTTCAGCATGGAAATATCATTGCAACAGCTTTTATTTAGCCAGAAATCAAGACTGTAAGTTTTTATGTGCTTAAAAGCATTTTCAGGCCAAATAAGCTGATTTCTGCCAATTGCAGCAAAATACTGAAAGGAAAGTGGGTTTGCCTTCATATTTGAGCCAGAACAACTCAATTCAGCATGGAAATATCATTGCAACAGCTTTTATTTAGCCAGAAATCAAGAGTGTAAGTTTTTATGCGCTTAAAAGCATTTTCAGGCCGAATGAGCAAATATGCTTGTTTCTGCCAATTGCAGCAAAATACTGAAAGGAAAGTGGGTTTGCCTTCATATTTGAGCCAGAACAACTCAGTTCAGCATGGAAATATCATTGCAACAGCTTTTATTTAGCCAGAAATCAAGACTGTAAGTTTTTATGTGCTTAAAAGCATTTTCAGGCCAAATAAGCTGATTTCTGCCAATTGCAGCAAAATACTGAAAGGAAAGTGGATTTGCCTTCATATTTGAGCCAAAACAACTCAGTTCAGCATGGAAATATCATTGCAACAGCTTTTATTTAGCCACAAATCAAGAGTGTAAGTTTTTATGCGCTTAAAAGCATTTTCAGGCCGAATGAGCAAATATGCTTGTTTCTGCCAATTGCTGCAAAATACTGAAAGGAAAGTGGGTTTGCCTTCATATTTGAGCCAGAACAACTCAGTTCAGCATGGAAATATCATTGCAACAGCTTTTATTTAGCCAGAAATCAAGAGTGTAAGTTTTTATGCGCTTAAAAGCATTTTCAGGCCGAATGAGCAAATATGCTTGTTTCTGACAATTGCAGCAAAATACTGAAAGGAAAGTATGTTTGCCTTCATATTTGAGCCAGAACAACTCAGTTCAGCATGGAAATATCATTGCAACAGCTTTTATTTAGCCAGAAATCAAGACTGTAAGTTTTTATGTGCTTAAAAGCATTTTCAGGCCGAATGAGCAAATATGCTTGTTTCTGCCAATTGCAGCAAAATACTGAAAGGAAAGTGGGTTTGCCTTCATATTTGAGCCAGAACAACTCAGTTCAGCATGGAAATATCATTGCAACAGCTTTTATTTAGCCAGAAATCAAGAGTGTAAGTTTTTATGCGCTTAAAAGCATTTTCAGGACAAAAAGGCTGATTTCTGCCAATTGCAGCAAAATACTGAAAGGAAAGTGGGTTTGCCTTCATATTTGAGCCAGAACAACTCAGTTCAGCATGGAAATATCATTGCAACAGCTTTTATTTAACCAGAAATCAAGAGTGTAAGTTTTTATGCGCTTAAAAGCATTTTCAGGCCGAATGAGCAAATATGCTTGTTTCTGCCAATTGCAGCAAAATACTGAAAGGAAAGTGGGTTTGCCTTCATATTTGAGCCAGAACAACTCAGTTCAGCATGGAAATATCATTGCAACAGCTTTTATTTAGCCAGAAATCAAGAGTGTAAGTTTTTATGCGCTTAAAAGCATTTTCAGGCCAAAAAGGCTGATTTCTGCCAATTGCAGCAAAATACTAAAAGGAAAGTGGGTTTGCCTTCATATTTGAGCCAGAACAACTCAGATCAGCATGGAAATATCATTGCAACAGCTTTTATTTAGCCAGAAATCAAGACTGTAAGTTTTTATGTGCTTAAAAGCATTTTCAGGCCAAATAAGCTGATTTCTGCCAATTGCAGCAAAATACTGAAAGGAAAGTGGGTTTGCCTTCATATTTGAGCCAGAACAACTCAGTTCAGCATGGAAATATCATTGCAACAGCTTTTATTTAGCCAGAAATCACGACTGTAAGTTTTTATGCGCTTAAAAGCATTTTCAGGCCAAATATGCTGATTTCTGCCAATTGCAGCAAAATACTGAAAGGAAAGTGGGTTTGCCTTCATATTTGAGCCAAAACAACTCAGTTCAGCATGGAAATATCATTGCAACAGCTTTTATTTAGCCAGAAATCAAGAGTGTAAGTTTTTATGTGCTTAAAAGCATTTTCAGGCCAAATAAGCTGATTTCTGCCAATTGCAGCAAAATACTGAAAGGAAAGTGGGTTTGCCTTCATATTTGAGCCAGAACAACTCAGTTCAGCATGGAAATATCATTGCAACAGCTTTTATTTAGCCAGAAATCAAGAGTGTAAGTTTGTATGCGCTTAAAAGCATTTTCAGGCCGAATGAGCAAATATGCTTGTTTCTGCCAATTGCAGCAGAATACTGAAAGGAAAGTGGGTTTGCCTTCATATTTGAGCCAGAACAACTCAGTTCAGCATGGAAATATCATTGCAACAGCTTTTATTTAGCCAGAAATCACGACTGTAAGTTTTTATGTGCTTAAAAGCATTTTCAGGCCAAAACGGCTGATTTCTGCCAATTGCAGCAAAATACTGAAAGGAAAGTGGGTTTGCCTTCATATTTGAGCCAGAACAACTCAGATCAGCATGGAAATATCATTGCAACAGCTTTTATTTAGCCAGAAATCAAGAGTGTAAGTTTTTATGCGCTTAACAGCATTTACAGGCCAAATAAGCTGATTTCTGCCAATTGCACCAAAATACTGAAAGGAAAGTGGGTTTGCCTTCATATTTGAGCCAGAACAACTCAATTCAGCATGGAAATATCATTGCAACAGCTTTTATTTAGCCAGAAATCAAGAGTGTAAGTTTTTATGCGCTTAAAAGCATTTTCAGGCCGAATGAGCAAATATGCTTGTTTCTGCCAATTGCAGCAAAATACTGAAAGGAAAGTGGGTTTGCCTTCATATTTGAGCCAGAACAACTCAGTTCAGCATGGAAATATCATTGCAACAGCTTTTATTTAGCCAGAAATCAAGACTGTAAGTTTTTATGTGCTTAAAAGCATTTTCAGGCCAAATAAGCTGATTTCTGCCAATTGCAGCAAAATACTGAAAGGAAAGTGGGTTTGCCTTCATATTTGAGCCAAAACAACTCAGTTCAGCATGGAAATATCATTGCAACAGCTTTTATTTAGCCAGAAATCAAGACTGTAAGTTTTTATGTGCTTAAAAGCATTTTCAGGCCAAATAAGCTGATTTCTGCCAATTGCACCAAAATACTGAAAGGAAAGTGGGTTTGCCTTCATATTTTCCCCAGAACAACTCAATTCAGCATGGAAATATCATTGCAACAGCTTTTATTTAGCCAGAAATCAAGAGTGTAAGTTTTTATGCGCTTAAAAGCATTTTCAGGCCGAATGAGCAAATATGCTTGTTTCTGCCAATTGCAGCAAAATACTGAAAGGAAAGTGGGTTTGCCTTCATATTTGAGACAGAACAACTCAGTTCAGCATGGAAATATCATTGCAACAGCTTTTATTTAGCCAGAAATCAAGACTGTAAGTTTTCATGTGCTTAAAAGCATTTTCAGGCAAAATAAGCTGATTTCTGCCAATTGCAGCAAAATACTGAAAGGAAAGTGGGTTTGCCTTCATATTTGAGCCAGAACAACTCAGTTCAGCATGGAAATATCATTGCAACAGCTTTTATTTAGCCAGAAATCAAGAGTGTAAGTTTTTATGCGCTTAAAAGCATTTTCAGGCCAAAAAGGCTGATTTCTGCCAATTGCAGCAAAATACTGAAAGGAAAGTGGGTTTGCCTTCATATTTGAGCCAGAACAACTCAGATCAGCATGGAAATATCATTGCAACAGCTTTTATTTAGCCAGAAATCAAGACTGTAAGTTTTTATGCGCTTAAAAGCATTTTCAGGCCAAAAAGGCTGATTTCTGCCAATTGCAACAAAATACTGAAAGGAAAGTGGGTTTGCCTTCATATTTGAGCCAGAACAACTCAGTTCAGCATCGAAATATCATTGCAACAGCTTTTATTTAGCCAGAAATCAAGAGTGTAAGTTTTTATGCGCTTAAAAGCATTTTCAGGTCGAATAAGCAAATATGCTTGTTTCTGCCAATTGCAGCAAAATACTGAAAGGAAAGTGGGTTTGCCTTCATATTTGAGCCAGAACAACTCAGTTCAGCATGGAAATATCATTGCAACAGCTTTTATTTAGCCAGAAATCAAGAGTGTAAGTTTTTATGCGCTTAAAAGCATTTTCAGGCCGAATGAGCAAATATGCTTGTTTCTGCCAATTGCAGCAAAATACTGAAAGGAAAGTGGGTTTGCCTTCATATTTGAGCCAGAACAACTCAGTTCAGCATGGAAATATCATTGCAACAGCTTTTATTTAGCCAGAAATCAAGACTGTACGTTTCTATGTGCTTAAAAGCATTTTCAGGCCAAATAAGCTGATTTCTGCCAATTGCAGCAAAATACTGAAAGGAAAGTGGGTTTGCCTTCATATTTGAGCCAAAACAACTCAGTTCAGAATGGAAATATCATTGCAACAGCTTTTATTTAGCCAGAAATCAAGAGTGTACGTTTTTATGCGCTTAAAAGCATTTTCAGGCCGAATGAGCAAATATGCTTGTTTCTGCCAATTGCAGCAAAATACTGAAAGGAAAGTGGGTTTGCCTTCATATATGAGTCAGAACAACTCAGTTCAGCATGGAAATATCATTGCAACAGCTTTTATTTAGCCAGAAATCAAGACTGTAAGTTTTTATGTGCTTAAAAGCATTTTCAGGCCAAATAAGCTGATTTCTGCCAATTGCAGCAAAATACTGAAAGGAAAGTGGATTTGCCTTCATATTTGAGCCAGAACAACTCAGTTCAGCATGGAAATATCATTGCAACAGCTTTTATTTAGCCAGAAATCAAGAGTGTAAGTTTTGATGCGCTTAAAAGCATTTTCAGGCCGAATGAGCAAATATGCTTGTTTCTGCCAATTGCAGCAAAATACTGAAAGGAAAGTGGGTTTGCCTTCATATTTGAGCCAGAACAACTCAGTTCAGCATGGAAATATCATTGCAACAGCTTTTATTTAGCCAGAAATCAAGAGTGTAAGTTTTTATGCGCTTAAAAGCATTTTCAGGCCAAAAAGGCTGATTTCTGCCAATTGCAGCAAAATACTGAAAGGAAAGTGGGTTTGCCTTCATATTTGAGCCAGAACAACTCAGATCAGCATGGAAATATCATTGCAACAGCTTTTATTTAGCCAGAAATCAAGACTCTAAGTTTTTATGTGCTTAAAAGCATTTTCAGGCCAAATAAGCTGATTTCTGCCAATTGCACCAAAATACTGAAAGGAAAGTGGGTTTGCCTTCATATTTGAGCCAGAACAACTCAATTCAGCATGGAAATATCATTGCAACAGCTTTTATTTAGCCAGAAATCAAGAGTGTAAGTTTTGATGCCCTTAAAAGCATTTTCAGGCCGAATGAGCAAATATGCTTGTTTCTGCCAATTGCAGCAAAATACTGAGAGGAAAGTGGGTTTGCCTTCATATTTGAGCCAGAACAACTCAGTTCAGCATGGAAATATCATTGCAACAGCTTTTATTTAGCCAGAAATCAAGAGTGTAAGTTTTTATGCGCTTAAAAGCATTTTCAGGCCGAATGAGCAAATATGCTTGTTTCTGCCAATTGCAGCAGAATACTGAAAGGAAAGTGGGTTTGCCTTCATATTTGAGCCAGAACAACTCAGTTCAGCATGGAAATATCATTGCAACAGCTTTTATTTAGCCAGAAATCAAGACTGTACGTTTTTATGTGCTTAAAAGCATTTTCAGGCCAAATATGCTTGTTTCTGCCAATTGCAGCAAAATACTGAAAGGAAAGTGGGTTTGCCTTCATATTTGAGCCAGAACAACTCAGTTCAGCATGGAAATATCATTGCAACAGCTTTTATTTAGCCAGAAATCAAGAGTGTAAGTTTTTATGCGCTTAAAAGCATTTTCAGGCCGAATGAGCAAATATGCTTGTTTCTGCCAATTGCAGCAAAATACTGAAAGGAAAGTGGGTTTGCCTTCATATTTGAGCCAGAACAACTCAGTTCAGCATGGAAATATCATTGCAACAGCTTTTATTTAGCCAGAAATCAAGACTGTAAGTTTTTATGTGCTTAAAAGCATTTTCAGGCCAAATAAGCTGATTTCTGCCAATTGCAGCAAAATACTGAAAGGAAAGTGGGTTTGCCTTCATATTTGAGCCAGAACAACTCAGTTCAGCATGGAAATATCATTGCAACAGCTTTTATTTAGCCAGAAATCAAGAGTGTAAGTTTTTATGCGCTTCAAAGCATTTTCAGGCCGAATGAGCAAATATGCTTGTTTCTGCCAATTGCAGCAGAATACTGAAAGGAAAGTGGGTTTGCCTTCATATTTGAGCCAGAACAACTCAGTTCAGCATGGAAATATCATTGCAACAGCTTTTATTTAGCCAGAAATCAAGACTGTAAGTTTTTATGTGCTTAAAAGCATTTTCAGGCCAAATAAGCTGATTTCTGCCAATTGCAGCAAAATACTGAAAGGAAAGTGGGTTTGCCTTCATATTTGAGCCAGAACAACTCAGTTCAGCATGGAAATATCATTGCAACAGCTTTTATTTAGCCAGAAATCAAGACTGTAAGTTTTTATGTGCTTAAAAGCATTTTCAGGCCAAATAAGCTGATTTATGCCAATTGCAGCAAAATACTGAAAGGAAAGTGGGTTTGCCTTCATATTTGAGCCAAAACAACTCAATTCAGCATGGAAATATCATTGCAACAGCTTTTATTTAGCCAGAAATCAAGAGTGTAAGTTTTTATGCGCTTAAAAGCATTTTCAGGCCAAAAAGGCTGATTTCTGCCAATTGCAGCAAAATACTGAAAGGAAAGTGGGTTTGCCTTCATATTTGAGCCAGAACAACTCAGATCAGCATGGAAATATCATTGCAACAGCTTTTATTTAGCCAGAAATCAAGAGTGTAAGTTTTTATGCGCTTAAAAGCATTTTCAGGCCGAATGAGCAAATATGCTTGTTTCTGCCAATTGCAGCAAAATACTGAAAGGAAAGTGGGTTTGCCTTCATATTTGAGCCAGAACAACTCAGTTCAGCATGGAAATATCATTGCAACAGCTTTTATTTAGCCAGAAATCAAGAGTGTAAGTTTTTATGCGCTTAAAAGCATTTTCAGGCCGAATGAGCATATATGCTTGTTTCTGCCAATTGCAGCAGAATACTGAAAGGAAAGTGGGTTTGCCTTCATATTTGAGCCAGAACAACTCAGTTCAGCATGGAAATATCATTGCAACAGCTTTTATTTAGCCAGAAATCAAGACTGTAAGTTTTTATGTGCTTAAAAGCATTTTCAGGCCAAATAAGCTGATTTCTGCCAATTGCAGCAAAATACTGAAAGGAAAGTGGGTTTGCCTTCATATTTGAGCCAGAACAACTCAGTTCAGCATGGAAATATCATTGCAACAGCTTTTATTTAGCCAGAAATCAAGAGTGTAAGTTTTTATGCGCTTAAAAGCATTTTCAGGCCGAATGAGCAAATATGCTTGTTTCTGCCAATTGCAGCAGAATACTGAAAGGAAAGTGGGTTTGCCTTCATATTTGAGCCAGAACAACTCAGTTCAGCATGGAAATATCATTGCAACAGCTTTTATTTAGCCAGAAATCAAGACTGTAAGTTTTTATGTGCTTAAAAGCATTTTCAGGCCAAATAAGCTGATTTCTGCCAATTGCAGCAAAATACTGAAAGGAAAGTGGGTTTGCCTTCATATTTGAGCCAGAACAACTCAGTTCAGAATGGAAATATCATTGCAACAGCTTTTATTTAGCCAGAAATCAAGACTGTAAGTTTTTATGTGCTTAAAAGCATTTTCAGGCCAAATAAGCTGATTTCTGCCAATTGCACCAAAATACTGAAAGGAAAGTGGGTTTGCCTTCATATTTGAGCCAAAACAACTCAATTCAGCATGGAAATATCATTGCAACAGCTTTTATTTAGCCAGAAATCAAGAGAGTAAGTTTTTATGCGCTTAAAAGCATTTTCAGGCCAAAAAGGCTGATTTCTGCCAATTGCAGCAAAATACTGAAAGGAAAGTGGGTTTGCCTTCATATTTGAGCCAGAACAACTCAGATCAGCATGGAAATATCATTGCAACAGCTTTTATTTAGCCAGAAATCAAGAGTGTAAGTTTTTATGCGCTTAAAAGCATTTTCAGGCCGAATGAGCAAATATGCTTGTTTCTGCCAATTGCAGCAAAATACTGAAAGGAAAGTGGGTTTGCCTTCATATTTGAGCCAGAACAACTCAGTTCAGCATGGAAATATCATTGCAACAGCTTTTATTTAGCCAGAAATCAAGAGTGTAAGTTTTTATGCGCTTAAAAGCATTTTCAGGCCGAATGAGCATATATGCTTGTTTCTGCCAATTGCAGCAAAATACTGAAAGGAAAGTGGGTTTGCCTTCATATTTGAGCCAGAACAACTCAGTTCAGCATGGAAATATCATTGCAACAGCTTTTATTTAGCCAGAAATCAAGACTGTAAGTTTTTATGTGCTTAAAAGCATTTTCAGGCCAAATAAGCTGATTTCTGCCAATTGCAGCAAAATACTGAAAGGAAAGTGGATTTGCCTTCATATTTGAGCCAAAACAACTCAGTTCAGCATGGAAATATCATTGCAACAGCTTTTATTTAGCCAGAAATCAAGAGTGTAAGTTTTGATGCGCTTAAAAGCATTTTCAGGCCGAATGAGAAAATATGCTTGTTTCTACCAATTGCAGCAAAATACTGAAAGGAAAGTGGGTTTTCCTTCATATTTGAGCCAGAACAACTCAGTTCAGCATGGAAATATCATTGCAACAGCTTTTATTTAGCCAGAAATCAAGAGTGTAAGTTTTGATGCGCTTAAAAGCATTTTCAGGCCAAAAAGGCTGATTTCTGCCAATTGCAGCAAAATACTAAAAGGAAAGTGGGTTTGCCTTCATATTTGAGCCAGAACAACTCAGATCAGCATGGAAATATCATTGCAACAGCTTTTATTTAGCCAGAAATCAAGACTGTAAGTTTTTATGTGCTTAAAAGCATTTTCAGGCCAAATAAGCTGATTTCTGCCAATTGCAGCAAAATACTGAAAGGAAAGTGGGTTTGCCTTCATATTTGAGCCAGAACAACTCAGTTCAGCATGGAAATATCATTGCAACAGCTTTTATTTAGCCAGAAATCACGACTGTAAGTTTTTATGTGCTTAAAAGCATTTTCAGGCCAAATATGCTGATTTCTGCCAATTGCAGCAAAATACTGAAAGGAAAGTGGGTTTGCCTTCATATTTGAGCCAGAACAACTCAGATCAGCATGGAAATATCATTGCAACAGCTTTTATTTAGCCAGAAATCAAGACTGTAAGTTTTTATGTGCTTAAAAGCATTTTCAGGCCAAATAAGCTGATTTCTGCCAATTGCAGCAAAATACTGAAAGGAAAGTGGGTTTGCCTTCATATTTGAGCCAGAACAACTCAGTTCAGAATGGAAATATCATTGCAACAGCTTTTATTTAGCCAGAAATCAAGACTGTAAGTTTTTATGTGCTTAAAAGCATTTTCAGGCCAAATAAGCTGATTTCTGCCAATTGCACCAAAATACTGAAAGGAAAGTGGGTTTGCCTTCATATTTGAGCCAAAACAACTCAATTCAGCATGGAAATATCATTGCAACAGCTTTTATTTAGCCAGAAATCAAGAGAGTAAGTTTTTATGCGCTTAAAAGCATTTTCAGGCCAAAAAGGCTGATTTCTGCCAATTGCAGCAAAATACTGAAAGGAAAGTGGGTTTGCCTTCATATTTGAGCCAGAACAACTCAGATCAGCATGGAAATATCATTGCAACAGCTTTTATTTAGCCAGAAATCAAGAGTGTAAGTTTTTATGCGCTTAAAAGCATTTTCAGGCCGAATGAGCAAATATGCTTGTTTCTGCCAATTGCAGCAAAATACTGAAAGGAAAGTGGGTTTGCCTTCATATTTGAGCCAGAACAACTCAGTTCAGCATGGAAATATCATTGCAACAGCTTTTATTTAGCCAGAAATCAAGAGTGTAAGTTTTTATGCGCTTAAAAGCATTTTCAGGCCGAATGAGCATATATGCTTGTTTCTGCCAATTGCAGCAAAATACTGAAAGGAAAGTGGGTTTGCCTTCATATTTGAGCCAGAACAACTCAGTTCAGCATGGAAATATCATTGCAACAGCTTTTATTTAGCCAGAAATCAAGACTGTAAGTTTTTATGTGCTTAAAAGCATTTTCAGGCCAAATAAGCTGATTTCTGCCAATTGCAGCAAAATACTGAAAGGAAAGTGGATTTGCCTTCATATTTGAGCCAAAACAACTCAGTTCAGCATGGAAATATCATTGCAACAGCTTTTATTTAGCCAGAAATCAAGAGTGTAAGTTTTGATGCGCTTAAAAGCATTTTCAGGCCGAATGAGAAAATATGCTTGTTTCTACCAATTGCAGCAAAATACTGAAAGGAAAGTGGGTTTTCCTTCATATTTGAGCCAGAACAACTCAGTTCAGCATGGAAATATCATTGCAACAGCTTTTATTTAGCCAGAAATCAAGAGTGTAAGTTTTGATGCGCTTAAAAGCATTTTCAGGCCAAAAAGGCTGATTTCTGCCAATTGCAGCAAAATACTAAAAGGAAAGTGGGTTTGCCTTCATATTTGAGCCAGAACAACTCAGATCAGCATGGAAATATCATTGCAACAGCTTTTATTTAGCCAGAAATCAAGACTGTAAGTTTTTATGTGCTTAAAAGCATTTTCAGGCCAAATAAGCTGATTTCTGCCAATTGCAGCAAAATACTGAAAGGAAAGTGGGTTTGCCTTCATATTTGAGCCAGAACAACTCAGTTCAGCATGGAAATATCATTGCAACAGCTTTTATTTAGCCAGAAATCACGACTGTAAGTTTTTATGTGCTTAAAAGCATTTTCAGGCCAAATATGCTGATTTCTGCCAATTGCAGCAAAATACTGAAAGGAAAGTGGGTTTGCCTTCATATTTGAGCCAGAACAACTCAGATCAGCATGGAAATATCATTGCAACAGCTTTTATTTAGCCAGAAATCAAGACTGTAAGTTTTTATGTGCTTAAAAGCATTTTCAGGCCAAATAAGCTGATTTCTGCCAATTGCAGCAAAATACTGAAAGGAAAGTGGGTTTGCCTTCATATTTGAGCCAGAACAACTCAGTTCAGAATGGAAATATCATTGCAACAGCTTTTATTTAGCCAGAAATCAAGAGAGTAAGTTTTTATGCGCTTAAAAGCATTTTCAGGCCAAAAAGGCTGATTTCTGCCAATTGCAGCAAAATACTGAAAGGAAAGTGGGTTTGCCTTCATATTTGAGCCAGAACAACTCAGATCAGCATGGAAATATCATTGCAACAGCTTTTATTTAGCCAGAAATCAAGAGTGTAAGTTTTTATGCGCTTAAAAGCATTTTCAGGCCGAATGAGCATATATGCTTGTTTCTGCCAATTGCAGCAAAATACTGAAAGGAAAGTGGGTTTGCCTTCATATTTGAGCCAGAACAACTCAGTTCAGCATGGAAATATCATTGCAACAGCTTTTATTTAGCCAGAAATCAAGACTGTAAGTTTTTATGTGCTTAAAAGCATTTTCAGGCCAAATAAGCTGATTTCTGCCAATTGCAGCAAAATACTGAAAGGAAAGTGGATTTGCCTTCATATTTGAGCCAAAACAACTCAGTTCAGCATGGAAATATCATTGCAACAGCTTTTATTTAGCCAGAAATCAAGAGTGTAAGTTTTGATGCGCTTAAAAGCATTTTCAGGCCGAATGAGAAAATATGCTTGTTTCTACCAATTGCAGCAAAATACTGAAAGGAAAGTGGGTTTTCCTTCATATTTGAGCCAGAACAACTCAGTTCAGCATGGAAATATCATTGCAACAGCTTTTATTTAGCCAGAAATCAAGAGTGTAAGTTTTGATGCGCTTAAAAGCATTTTCAGGCCAAAAAGGCTGATTTCTGCCAATTGCAGCAAAATACTAAAAGGAAAGTGGGTTTGCCTTCATATTTGAGCCAGAACAACTCAGATCAGCATGGAAATATCATTGCAACAGCTTTTATTTAGCCAGAAATCAAGACTGTAAGTTTTTATGTGCTTAAAAGCATTTTCAGGCCAAATAAGCTGATTTCTGCCAATTGCAGCAAAATACTGAAAGGAAAGTGGGTTTGCCTTCATATTTGAGCCAGAACAACTCAGTTCAGCATGGAAATATCATTGCAACAGCTTTTATTTAGCCAGAAATCACGACTGTAAGTTTTTATGTGCTTAAAAGCATTTTCAGGCCAAATATGCTGATTTCTGCCAATTGCAGCAAAATACTGAAAGGAAAGTGGGTTTGCCTTCATATTTGAGCCAGAACAACTCAGATCAGCATGGAAATATCATTGCAACAGCTTTTATTTAGCCAGAAATCAAGACTGTAAGTTTTTATGTGCTTAAAAGCATTTTCAGGCCAAATAAGCTGATTTCTGCCAATTGCAGCAAAATACTGAAAGGAAAGTGGGTTTGCCTTCATATTTGAGCCAGAACAACTCAGTTCAGAATGGAAATATCATTGCAACAGCTTTTATTTAGCCAGAAATCAAGAGAGTAAGTTTTTATGCGCTTAAAAGCATTTTCAGGCCAAAAAGGCTGATTTCTGCCAATTGCAGCAAAATACTGAAAGGAAAGTGGGTTTGCCTTCATATTTGAGCCAGAACAACTCAGATCAGCATGGAAATATCATTGCAACAGCTTTTATTTAGCCAGAAATCAAGAGTGTAAGTTTTTATGCGCTTAAAAGCATTTTCAGGCCGAATGAGCAAATATGCTTGTTTCTGCCAATTGCAGCAAAATACTGAAAGGAAAGTGGGTTTGCCTTCATATTTGAGCCAGAACAACTCAGTTCAGCATGGAAATATCATTGCAACAGCTTTTATTTAGCCAGAAATCAAGAGTGTAAGTTTTTATGCGCTTAAAAGCATTTTCAGGCCGAATGAGCATATATGCTTGTTTCTGCCAATTGCAGCAAAATACTGAAAGGAAAGTGGGTTTGCCTTCATATTTGAGCCAGAACAACTCAGTTCAGCATGGAAATATCATTGCAACAGCTTTTATTTAGCCAGAAATCAAGACTGTAAGTTTTTATGTGCTTAAAAGCATTTTCAGGCCAAATAAGCTGATTTCTGCCAATTGCAGCAAAATACTGAAAGGAAAGTGGATTTGCCTTCATATTTGAGCCAAAACAACTCAGTTCAGCATGGAAATATCATTGCAACAGCTTTTATTTAGCCAGAAATCAAGAGTGTAAGTTTTGATGCGCTTAAAAGCATTTTCAGGCCGAATGAGAAAATATGCTTGTTTCTACCAATTGCAGCAAAATACTGAAAGGAAAGTGGGTTTTCCTTCATATTTGAGCCAGAACAACTCAGTTCAGCATGGAAATATCATTGCAACAGCTTTTATTTAGCCAGAAATCACGACTGTAAGTTTTTATGTGCTTAAAAGCATTTTCAGGCCAAATATGCTGATTTCTGCCAATTGCAGCAAAATACTGAAAGGAAAGTGGGTTTGCCTTCATATTTGAGCCAGAACAACTCAGATCAGCATGGAAATATCATTGCAACAGCTTTTATTTAGCCAGAAATCAAGAGTGTAAGTTTTTATGCGCTTAACAGCATTTACAGGCCAAATAAGCTGATTTCTGCCAATTGCACCAAAATACTGAAAGGAAAGTGGGTTTGCCTTCATATTTGAGCCAAAACAACTCAATTCAGCATGGAAATATCATTGCAACAGCTTTTATTTAGCCAGAAATCAAGAGAGTAAGTTTTTATGCGCTTAAAAGCATTTTCAGGCCAAAAAGGCTGATTTCTGCCAATTGCAGCAAAATACTGAAAGGAAAGTGGGTTTGCCTTCATATTTGAGCCAGAACAACTCAGATCAGCATGGAAATATCATTGCAACAGCTTTTATTTAGCCAGAAATCAAGAGTGTAAGTTTTTATGCGCTTAAAAGCATTTTCAGGCCGAATGAGCAAATATGCTTGTTTCTGCCAATTGCAGCAAAATACTGAAAGGAAAGTGGATTTGCCTTCATATTTGAGCCAAAACAACTCAGTTCAGCATGGAAATATCATTGCAACAGCTTTTATTTAGCCAGAAATCAAGAGTGTAAGTTTTGATGCGCTTAAAAGCATTTTCAGGCCGAATGAGAAAATATGCTTGTTTCTACCAATTGCAGCAAAATACTGAAAGGAAAGTGGGTTTTCCTTCATATTTGAGCCAGAACAACTCAGTTCAGCATGGAAATATCATTGCAACAGCTTTTATTTAGCCAGAAATCAAGAGTGTAAGTTTTGATGCGCTTAAAAGCATTTTCAGGCCAAAAAGGCTGATTTCTGCCAATTGCAGCAAAATACTAAAAGGAAAGTGGGTTTGCCTTCATATTTGAGCCAGAACAACTCAGATCAGCATGGAAATATCATTGCAACAGCTTTTATTTAGCCAGAAATCAAGACTGTAAGTTTTTATGTGCTTAAAAGCATTTTCAGGCCAAATAAGCTGATTTCTGCCAATTGCAGCAAAATACTGAAAGGAAAGTGGGTTTGCCTTCATATTTGAGCCAGAACAACTCAGTTCAGCATGGAAATATCATTGCAACAGCTTTTATTTAGCCAGAAATCAAGAGTGTAAGTTTTTATGCGCTTAACAGCATTTACAGGCCAAATAAGCTGATTTCTGCCAATTGCACCAAAATACTGAAAGGAAAGTGGGTTTGCCTTCATATTTGAGCCAGAACAACTCAATTCAGCATGGAAATATCATTGCAACAGCTTTTATTTAGCCAGAAATCAAGAGTGTAAGTTTTTATGCGCTTAAAAGCATTTTCAGGCCGAAGGAGCAAATATGCTTGTTTCTGCCAATTGCAGCAAAATACTGAAAGGAAAGTGGGTTTGCCTTCATATTTGAGCCAGAACAACTCAGTTCAGCATGGAAATATCATTGCAACAGCTTTTATTTAGCCAGAAATCAAGAGTGTAAGTTTTTATGTGCTTAAAAGCATTTTCAGGCCAAATAAGCTGATTTCTGCCAATTGCAGCAAAATACTGAAAGGAAAGTGGGTTTGCCTTCATATTTGAGCCAAAACAACTCAGTTCAGCATGGAAATATCATTGCAACAGCTTTTATTTAGCCAGAAATCAAGAGTGTAAGTTTTTATGCGCTTAAAAGCATTTTCAGGCCGAATGAGCAAATATGCTTGTTTCTGCCAATTGCAGCAAAATACTGAAAGGAAAGTGGGTTTGCCTTCATATTTGAGCCAAAACAACTCAGTTCAGCATGGAAATATCATTGCAACAGCTTTTATTTAGCCAGAAATCAAGAGTGTAAGTTTTTATGTGCTTAAAAGCATTTTCAGGCCAAATAAGCTGATTTCTGCCAATTGCAGCAAAATACTGAAAGGAAAGTGGGTTTGCCTTCATATTTGAGCCAGAACAACTCAGTTCAGCATGGAAATATCATTGCAACAGCTTTTATTTAGCCAGAAATCAAGAGTGTAAGTTTGTATGCGCTTAAAAGCATTTTCAGGCCGAATGAGCAAATATGCTTGTTTCTGCCAATTGCAGCAGAATACTGAAAGGAAAGTGGGTTTGCCTTCATATTTGAGCCAGAACAACTCAGTTCAGCATGGAAATATCATTGCAACAGCTTTTATTTAGCCAGAAATCAAGACTGTAAGTTTTTATGTGCTTAAAAGCATTTTCAGGCCAAATAAGCTGATTTCTGCCAATTGCAGCAAAATACTGAAAGGAAAGTGGGTTTGCCTTCATATTTGAGCCAGAACAACTCAGTTCAGCATGGAAATATCATTGCAACAGCTTTTATTTAGCCAGAAATCAAGACTGTAAGTTTTTATGTGCTTAAAAGCATTTTCAGGCCAAATAAGCTGATTTCTGCCAATTGCAGCAAAATACTGAAAGGAAAGTGGGTTTGCCTTCATATTTGAGCCAAAACAACTCAGTTCAGCATGGAAATATCATTGCAACAGCTTTTATTTAGCCAGAAATCAAGACTGTAAGTTTTTATGTGCTTAAAAGCATTTTCAGGCCAAATAAGCTTATTTCTGCCAATTGCACCAAAATACTGAAAGGAAAGTGGGTTTGCCTTCATATTTGAGCAGGAACAACTCAATTCAGCATGGAAATATCATTGCAACAGCTTTTATTTAGCCAGAAATCAAGAGTGTAAGTTTTGATGCGCTTAAAAGCATTTTCAGGCCGAATGAGCAAATATGCTTGTTTCTGCCAATTGCAGCAAAATACTGAAAGGAAAGTAGGTTTGCCTTCATATTTGAGCCAGAACAACTCAGTTCAGCATGGAAATATCGTTGCAACAGCTTTTATTTAGCCAGAAATCAAGACTGTAAGTTTTTATGTGCTTAAAAGCATTTTCAGGCCAAATAAGCTGATTTCTGCCAATTGCAGCAAAATACTGAAAGGAAAGTGGGTTTGCCTTCATATTTTAGCCAGAAATACTCAGTTCAGCATGGAAATATCATTGCAACAGCTTTTATTTAGCCAGAAATCAAGACTGTAAGTTTTTATGTGCTTAAAAGCATTTTCAGGCCAAATAAGCTGATTTCTGCCAATTGCAGCAAAATACTGAAAGGAAAGTGGGTTTGCCTTCATATTTGAGCCAGAACAACTCAGTTCAGCATGGAAATATCATTGCAACAGCTTTTATTTAGCCAGAAATCACGACTGTAAGTTTTTATGTGCTTAAAAGCATTTTCAGGCCAAAAAGGCTGATTTCTGCCAATTGCAGCAAAATACTGAAAGGAAAGTGGGTTTGCCTTCATATTTGAGCCAGAACAACTCAGATCAGCATGGAAATATCATTGCAACAGCTTTTATTTAGCCAGAAATCAAGAGTGTAAGTTTTTATGCGCTTAACAGCATTTACAGGCCAAATAAGCTGATTTCTGCCAATTGCACCAAAATACTGAAAGGAAAGTGGGTTTGCCTTCATATTTGAGCCAGAACAACTCAATTCAGCATGGAAATATCATTGCAACAGCTTTTATTTAGCCAGAAATCAAGAGTGTAAGTTTTTATGCGCTTAAAAGCATTTTCAGGCCGAATGAGCAAATATGCTTGTTTCTGCCAATTGCAGCAAAATACTGAAAGGAAAGTGGGTTTGCCTTCATATTTGAGCCAGAACAACTCAGTTCAGCATGGAAATATCATTGCAACAGCTTTTATTTAGCCAGAAATCAAGACTGTAAGTTTTTATGTGCTTAAAAGCATTTTCAGGCCAAATAAGCTGATTTCTGCCAATTGCAGCAAAATACTGAAAGGAAAGTGGGTTTGCCTTCATATTTGAGCCAAAACAACTCAGTTCAGCATGGAAATATCATTGCAACAGCTTTTATTTAGCCAGAAATCAAGACTGTAAGTTTTTATGTGCTTAAAAGCATTTTCAGGCCAAATAAGCTGATTTCTGCCAATTGCACCAAAATACTGAAAGGAAAGTGGGTTTGCCTTCATATTTTCCCCAGAACAACTCAATTCAGCATGGAAATATCATTGCAACAGCTTTTATTTAGCCAGAAATCAAGAGTGTAAGTTTTTATGCGCTTAAAAGCATTTTCAGGCCGAATGAGCAAATATGCTTGTTTCTGCCAATTGCAGCAAAATACTGAAAGGAAAGTGGGTTTGCCTTCATATTTGAGACAGAACAACTCAGTTCAGCATGGAAATATCATTGCAACAGCTTTTATTTAGCCAGAAATCAAGACTGTAAGTTTTTATGTGCTTAAAAGCATTTTCAGGCAAAATAAGCTGATTTCTGCCAATTGCAGCAAAATACTGAAAGGAAAGTGGGTTTGCCTTCATATTTGAGACAGAACAACTCAGTTCAGCATGGAAATATCATTGCAACAGCTTTTATTTAGCCAGAAATCAAGAGTGTAAGTTTTTATGCGCTTAAAAGCATTTTCAGGCCGAATGAGCAAATATGCTTGTTTCTGCCAATTGCAGCAAAATACTGAAAGGAAAGTGGGTTTGCCTTCATATTTGAGCCAGAAGAACTCAGTTCAGCATGGAAATATCATTGCAACAGCTTTTATTTAGCCAGAAATCAAGAGTGTAAGTTTTTATGCGCTTAAAAGCATTTTCAGGCCAAAAAGGCTGATTTCTGCCAATTGCAGCAAAATACTGAAAGGAAAGTGGGTTTGCCTTCATATTTGAGCCAGAACAACTCAGATCAGCATGGAAATATCATTGCAACAGCTTTTATTTAGCCAGAAATCAAGACTGTAAGTTTTTATGCGCTTAAAAGCATTTTCAGGCCAAAAAGGCTGATTTCTGCCAATTGCAACAAAATACTGAAAGGAAAGTGGGTTTGCCTTCATATTTGAGCCAGAACAACTCAGTTCAGCATCGAAATATCATTGCAACAGCTTTTATTTAGCCAGAAATCAAGAGTGTAAGTTTTTATGCGCTTAAAAGCATTTTCAGGTCGAATGAGCAAATATGCTTGTTTCTGCCAATTGCAGCAAAATACTGAAAGGAAAGTGGGTTTGCCTTCATATTTGAGCCAGAACAACTCAGTTCAGCATGGAAATATCATTGCAACAGCTTTTATTTAGCCAGAAATCAAGAGTGTAAGTTTTTATGCGCTTAAAAGCATTTTCAGGCCGAATGAGCAAATATGCTTGTTTCTGCCAATTGCAGCAAAATACTGAAAGGAAAGTGGGTTTGCCTTCATATTTGAGCCAGAACAACTCAGTTCAGCATGGAAATATCATTGCAACAGCTTTTATTTAGCCAGAAATCAAGACTGTACGTTTTTATGTGCTTAAAAGCATTTTCAGGCCAAATAAGCTGAATTCTGCCAATTGCAGCAAAATACTGAAAGGAAAGTGGGTTTGCCTTCATATTTGAGCCAAAACAACTCAGTTCAGAATGGAAATATCATTGCAACAGCTTTTATTTAGCCAGAAATCAAGAGTGTAAGTTTTTATGCGCTTAAAAGCATTTTCAGGCCGAATGAGCAAATATGCTTGTTTCTGCCAATTGCAGCAAAATACTGAAAGGAAAGTGGGTTTGCCTTCATATTTGAGCCAGAACAACTCAGTTCAGCATGGAAATATCATTGCAACAGCTTTTATTTAGCCAGAAATCAAGACTGTAAGTTTTTATGTGCTTAAAAGCATTTTCAGGCCAAATAAGCTGATTTCTGCCAATTGCAGCAAAATACTGAAAGGAAAGTGGATTTGCCTTCATATTTGAGCCAGAACAACTCAGTTCAGCATGGAAATATCATTGCAACAGCTTTTATTTAGCCAGAAATCAAGAGTGTAAGTTTTGATGCGTTTAAAAGCATTTTCAGGCCGAATGAGCAAATATGCTTGTTTCTGCCAATTGCAGCAAAATACTGAAAGGAAAGTGGGTTTGCCTTCATATTTGAGCCAGAACAACTCAGTTCAGCATGGAAATATCATTGCAACAGCTTTTATTTAGCCAGAAATCAAGAGTGTAAGTTTTTATGCGCTTAAAAGCATTTTCAGGCCAAAAAGGCTGATTTCTGCCAATTGCAGCAAAATACTGAAAGGAAAGTGGGTTTGCCTTCATATTTGAGCCAGAACAACTCAGATCAGCATGGAAATATCATTGCAACAGCTTTTATTTAGCCAGAAATCAAGACTCTAAGTTTTTATGTGCTTAAAAGCATTTTCAGGCCAAATAAGCTGATTTCTGCCAATTGCACCAAAATACTGAAAGGAAAGTGGGTTTGCCTTCATATTTGAGCCAGAACAACTCAATTCAGCATGGAAATATCATTGCAACAGCTTTTATTTAGCCAGAAATCAAGAGTGTAAGTTTTTATGCGCTTAAAAGCATTTTCAGGCCGAATGAGCAAATATGCTTGTTTCTGCCAATTGCAGCAAAATACTGAAAGGAAAGTAGGTTTGCCTTCATATTTGAGCCAGAACAACTCAGTTCAGCATGGAAATATCATTGCAACAGCTTTTATTTAGCCAGAAATCAAGAGTGTAAGTTTTGATGCGCTTAAAAGCATTTTCAGGCCGAATGAGCAAATATGCTTGTTTCTGCCAATTGCAGCAAAATACTGAGAGGAAAGTGGGTTTGCCTTCATATTTGAGCCAGAACAACTCAGTTCAGCATGGAAATATCATTGCAACAGCTTTTATTTAGCCAGAAATCAAGAGTGTAAGTTTTTATGCGCTTAAAAGCATTTTCAGGCCAAAAAGGCTGATTTCTGCCAATTGCAGCAAAATACTGAAAGGAAAGTGGGTTTGCCTTCATATTTGAGCCAGAACAACTCAGATCAGCATGGAAATATCATTGCAACAGCTTTTATTTAGCCAGAAATCAAGAGTGTAAGTTTTTATGCGCTTAAAAGCATTTTCAGGCCGAATGAGCAAATATGCTTGTTTTCTGCCAATTGCAGCAAAATACTGAAAGGAAAGTAGGTTTGCCTTCATATTTGAGCCAGAACAACTCAGTTCAGCATGGAAATATCATTGCAACAGCTTTTATTTAGCCAGAAATCAAGACTCTAAGTTTTTATGTGCTTAAAAGCATTTTCAAGCCAAATAAGCTGATTTCTGCCAATTGCACCAAAATACTGAAAGGAAAGTGGGTTTGCCTTCATATTTGAGCCAGAACAACTCAGTTCAGCATGGAAATATCATTGCAACAGCTTTTATTTAGCCAGAAATCAAGAGTGTAAGTTTTTATGCGCTTAAAAGCATTTTCAGGCCGAATGAGCATATATGCTTGTTTCTGCCAATTGCAGCAAAATACTGAAAGGAAAGTGGGTTTGCCTTCATATTTGAGCCAGAACAACTCAGTTCAGCATGGAAATATCATTGCAACAGCTTTTATTTAGCCAGAAATCAAGAGTGTAAGTTTGTATGCGCTTAAAAGCATTTTCAGGTCGAATGAGCAAATATGCTTGTTTCTGCCAATTGCAGCAAAATACTGAAAGGAAAGTGGGTTTGCCTTCATATTTGAGCCAGAACAACTCAGTTCAGCATGGAAATATCATTGCAACAGCTTTTATTTAGCCAGAAATCAAGAGTGTAAGTTTTTATGCGCTTAAAAGCATTTTCAGGCCGAATGAGCAAATATGCTTGTTTCTGCCAATTGCAGCAGAATACTGAAAGGAAAGTGGGTTTGCCTTCATATTTGAGCCAGAACAACTCAGTTCAGCATGGAAATATCATTGCAACAGCTTTTATTTAGCCAGAAATCAAGACTGTACGTTTTTATGTGCTTAAAAGCATTTTCAGGCCAAATAAGCTGATTTCTGCCAATTGCAGCAAAATACTGAAAGGAAAGTGGGTTTGCCTTCATATTTGAGCCAGAACAACTCAGTTCAGCATGGAAATATCATTGCAACAGCTTTTATTTAGCCAGAAATCAACAGTGTAAGTTTTTATGCGCTTAAAAGCATTTTCAGGCCGAATGAGCAAATATGCTTGTTTCTGCCAATTGCAGCAAAATACTGAAAGGAAAGTGGGTTTGCCTTCATATTTGAGCCAGAACAACTCAGTTCAGCATGGAAATATCATTGCAACAGCTTTTATTTAGCCAGAAATCAAGAGTGTAAGTTTTTATGCGCTTAAAAGCATTTTCAGGCCGAATGAGCATATATGCTTGTTTCTGCCAATTGCAGCAGAATACTGAAAGGAAAGTGGGTTTGCCTTCATATTTGAGCCAGAACAACTCAGTTCAGCATGGAAATATCATTGCAACAGCTTTTATTTAGCCAGAAATCAAGACTGTAAGTTTTTATGTGCTTAAAAGCATTTTCAGGCCAAATAAGCTGATTTCTGCCAATTGCAGCAAAATACTGAAAGGAAAGTGGGTTTGCCTTCATATTTGAGCCAGAACAACTCAGTTCAGCATGGAAATATCATTGCAACAGCTTTTATTTAGCCAGAAATCAAGAGTGTAAGTTTTGATGCGCTTAAAAGCATTTTCAGGCCGAATGAGCAAATATGCTTGTTTCTGCCAATTGCAGCAAAATACTGAAAGGAAAGTAGTTTTGCCTTCATATTTGAGCCAGAACAACTCAGTTCAGCATGGAAATATCATTGCAACAGCTTTTATTTAGCCAGAAATCAAGAGTGTAAGTTTTGATGCGCTTAAAAGCATTTTCAGGCCGAATGAGCAAATATGCTTGTTTCTGCCAATTGCAGCAAAATACTGAAAGGAAAGTGGGTTTGCCTTCATATTTGAGCCAGAACAACTCAGATCAGCATGGAAATATCATTGCAACAGCTTTTATTTAGCCAGAAATCAAGAGTGTAAGTTTTTATGCGCTTAAAAGCATTTTCAGGCCGAATGAGCAAATATGCTTGTTTCTGCCAATTGCAGCAAAATACTGAAAGGAAAGTGGGTTTGCCTTCATATTTGAGCCAGAACAACTCAGTTCAGCATGGAAATATCATTGCAACAGCTTTTATTTAGCCAGAAATCAAGAGTGTAAGTTTTTATGCGCTTAAAAGCATTTTCAGGCCGAATGAGCATATATGCTTGTTTCTGCCAATTGCAGCAGAATACTGAAAGGAAAGTGGGTTTGCCTTCATATTTGAGCCAGAACAACTCAGTTCAGCATGGAAATATCATTGCAACAGCTTTTATTTAGCCAGAAATCAAGACTGTAAGTTTTTATGTGCTTAAAAGCATTTTCAGGCCAAATAAGCTGATTTCTGCCAATTGCAGCAAAATACTGAAAGGAAAGTGGGTTTGCCTTCATATTTGAGCCAGAACAACTCAGTTCAGCATGGAAATATCATTGCAACAGCTTTTATTTAGCCAGAAATCAAGAGTGTAAGTTTTTATGCGCTTAAAAGCATTTTCAGGCCGAATGAGCAAATATGCTTGTTTCTGCCAATTGCAGCAGAATACTGAAAGGAAAGTGGGTTTGCCTTCATATTTGAGCCAGAACAACTCAGTTCAGCATGGAAATATCATTGCAACAGCTTTTATTTAGCCAGAAATCAAGACTGTAAGTTTTTATGTGCTTAAAAGCATTTTCAGGCCAAATAAGCTGATTTCTGCCAATTGCAGCAAAATACTGAAAGGAAAGTGGGTTTGCCTTCATATTTGAGCCAGAACAACTCAGTTCAGAATGGAAATATCATTGCAACAGCTTTTATTTAGCCAGAAATCAAGACTGTAAGTTTTTATGTGCTTAAAAGCATTTTCAGGCCAAATAAGCTGATTTCTGCCAATTGCACCAAAATACTGAAAGGAAAGTGGGTTTGCCTTCATATTTGAGCCAAAACAACTCAATTCAGCATGGAAATATCATTGCAACAGCTTTTATTTAGCCAGAAATCAAGAGAGTAAGTTTTTATGCGCTTAAAAGCATTTTCAGGCCAAAAAGGCTGATTTCTGCCAATTGCAGCAAAATACTGAAAGGAAAGTGGGTTTGCCTTCATATTTGAGCCAGAACAACTCAGATCAGCATGGAAATATCATTGCAACAGCTTTTATTTAGCCAGAAATCAAGAGTGTAAGTTTTTATGCGCTTAAAAGCATTTTCAGGCCGAATGAGCAAATATGCTTGTTTCTGCCAATTGCAGCAAAATACTGAAAGGAAAGTGGGTTTGCCTTCATATTTGAGCCAGAACAACTCAGTTCAGCATGGAAATATCATTGCAACAGCTTTTATTTAGCCAGAAATCAAGAGTGTAAGTTTTTATGCGCTTAAAAGCATTTTCAGGCCGAATGAGCATATATGCTTGTTTCTGCCAATTGCAGCAAAATACTGAAAGGAAAGTGGGTTTGCCTTCATATTTGAGCCAGAACAACTCAGTTCAGCATGGAAATATCATTGCAACAGCTTTTATTTAGCCAGAAATCAAGAGTGTAAGTTTTTATGCGCTTAAAAGCATTTTCAGGTCGAATGAGCAAATATGCTTGTTTCTGCCAATTGCAGCAAAATACTGAAAGGAAAGTGGGTTTGCCTTCATATTTGAGCCAGAACAACTCAGTTCAGCATGGAAATATCATTGCAACAGCTTTTATTTAGCCAGAAATCAAGAGTGTAAGTTTTTATGCGCTTAAAAGCATTTTCAGGCCGAATGAGCAAATATGCTTGTTTCTGCCAATTGCAGCAGAATACTGAAAGGAAAGTGGGTTTGCCTTCATATTTGAGCCAGAACAACTCAGTTCAGCATGGAAATATCATTGCAACAGCTTTTATTTAGCCAGAAATCAAGAGTGTAAGTTTTTATGCGCTTAAAAGCATTTTCAGGCCGAATGAGCAAATATGCTTGTTTCTGCCAATTGCAGCAAAATACTGAAAGGAAAGTGGGTTTGCCTTCATATTTGAGCCAGAACAACTCAGTTCAGCATGGAAATATCATTGCAACAGCTTTTATTTAGCCAGAAATCAAGACTGTAAGTTTTTATGTGCTTAAAAGCATTTTCAGGCCAAATAAGCTGATTTCTGCCAATTGCAGCAAAATACTGAAAGGAAAGTGGATTTGCCTTCATATTTGAGCCAAAACAACTCAGTTCAGCATGGAAATATCATTGCAACAGCTTTTATTTAGCCAGAAATCAAGAGTGTAAGTTTTGATGCGCTTAAAAGCATTTTCAGGCCGAATGAGCAAATATGCTTGTTTCTACCAATTGCTGCAAAATACTGAAAGGAAAGTGGGTTTTCCTTCATATTTGAGCCAGAACAACTCAGTTCAGCATGGAAATATCATTGCAACAGCTTTTATTTAGCCAGAAATCAAGAGTGTAAGTTTTGATGCGCTTAAAAGCATTTTCAGGCCGAATGAGCAAATATGCTTGTTTCTGCCAATTGCAGCAAAATACTGAAAGGAAAGTAGTTTTGCCTTCATATTTGAGCCAGAACAACTCAGTTCAGCATGGAAATATCATTGCAACAGCTTTTATTTAGCCAGAAATCAAGAGTGTAAGTTTTTTTGCGCTTAAAAGCATTTTCAGGTCAAAAAAGCTGATTTCTGCCAATTGCAGCAAAATACTGAAAGGAAATTGGGTTTGTCTTCATATTTTCCCCAGAACAACTCAGTTCAGCATGGAAATATCATTGCAAAAGCTTTTATTTAGCCAGAAATCAAGAGCGTAAGTTTTTATGCGCTTAAAACCATTTTCAGGCCGAATTAGCAAATATGCTTGTTTCTGCCAATTGCAGCAAAAGACTGAAAGGAAAGTGGGTTTGCCTTCATATTTGACACAGAACAACTCAGTTCAGCATGGAAATATCATTGCAACAGCTTTTTATTTAGCCAGAAATCAAGAGTGTAAGTTTTTATGCGCTTAAAAGTATTTTCAGGCCACATAAGCTGATTTCTGCCAATTGCAGCAAAATACTGAAAGGAAAGTGGGTTTTCCTTCATATTTGAACCAGAACTACTGAATTCAACATGGAAATATCATTCCAACAGCTTTTATTTAGCCAGAAATCAAGAGTGTAAGTTTTTATGCGCTTAAAAGCATTTTCAGGCCGAATGAGCTGATTTCTGCCAATTGCAGCAAAATTATGAAAGGAAAGTGGGTTTGCCTTCATATTTGACCCAGAACAACTCAGTTCAGAATAGAAATATCATTGCAACAGCTTTTATTTAGCCAGAAATCAAGAGTGTAAGTTTTTATGCGCTTAAAAGCATTTTCAAGCCGAATGAGCAAATATGCTTGTTTTTGCCAATTGCAGCAAAATACTGAAAGGAAAGTGGGTTTGTCTTCATATTTTCCACAGAACAACTCAGTTCAGCATGGAAATATCATTGCAACAACTTTTAATTAGCCAAAAATCAAAACTGTAAGTTTTTATGCGCTTAAAAGCATTTTCAGGCTGAATGAGCTGATTTCTGCCAAGTGCAGCAAAAGACTGAAAGGAAAGTGGGTTTGCCTTCATATTTGACCCAGAACAACTCAGTTCAGCATGGAAATATCATTGCAACAGCATTTATTTAGCCAGAAATCAAGAGTGTACGTTTTTATGCGCTTAAAAGCATTTTCAGGCCGAATGAGCTGATTTCTGCCAATTGCAGCAAAATACTGAAAGGAAAATGGGTTTTCCTTCATATTTGAACCAGAACTACTGAATTCAGCATGGAAATATTCCAACAGCTTTTATTTAGCCAGAAATCAAGAGTGTAAGTTTTTATGCGCTTAAAAGCATTTTCAGGCCGAATGAGCTGATTTCTGCCAATTGCAGCAAAATTATGAAAGGAAAGTGGGTTTGCCTTCATATTTGACCCAGAACAACTCAGTTCAGCATGGAAATATCATTGCAACAGTTTTTTTTTAACCAGAAATCAAGAGTGTACAATTTTACGCGTTTAAAAGCATTTTCAGGCCGGATGAGCAAATATGCTTGTTTCTGCCAATTGCAGCAAAATACTGAAAGGAAAATGGGTTTGCCTTCATATTTTCCCCAGAACAACTCAGTTCAGCATGGAAATATCATTGCAAAAGCTTTTATTTAGCCAGAAATCAAGAGCGTAAGTTTTTATGCGCTTAAAACCATTTTCAGGACGAATTAGCAAATATGCTTGTTTCTGCCAATTGCAGCAAAATACTGAAAGGAAAGTGGGTTTGCCTTCATATTTGAGCCAAAACAATTCAGTTCAGCATGGAAATATCATTGCAACAGCTTTTATTTAGCCAGAAATCAAGAGTGTAAGTTTTTATGCGGTTAAAAGCATTTTCAGGCCGAATGAGCTGATTTCTGCCAATTGCAGCAAAATTATGAAAGGAAAGTGGGTTTGCCTTCATATTTGACCCAGAAAAACTCAGTGCAGAATAGAAATATCATTGCAACAGCTTTTATTTAGCCAGAAATCAAGAGTGTACGTTTTTATGCGCTTAAAAGCATTTTCAGGCCGAATGAGCAAATATGCTTGTTTCTGCCAATTGCAGCAAAATACTGAAAGGAAAGTGGGTTTGCCTACATATTTGACCCAGAACAACTCAGTTCAGCATGAAAATATCTTTGCAACAGCTTTTATTTAGCCAGAAATCAATACTGTAAGTTTTTATGCGCTTAAAAGCATTTACAGGCCGAATAAGCTGATTTCTGCCAATTGCAGCAAAATACTGAAAGGAAAGTGGGTTTGTCTTCATATTTTCCCCAGAACAACTCAGTTCAGCATGGAAATATCATTGCAAAAGCTTTTATTTAGCCAGAAATCAAGAGTGTAAGTTTTTATGCGCTTAAAAGCATTTTCAGGCCGAATGAGCAAATATGCTTGTTTTTGCCAATTGCAGCAAAATACTGAAAGGAAAGTGGGTTTGCTTTCATATTTGACCCAGAACAACTCAGTTTGGCATGGAAATATCATTGCAACAACTTTTAATTAGCCAAAAATCAAAACTGTAAGTTTTTATGCGCTTCAAAGCATTTTCAGGCTGAATGAGCTGATTTCTGCCAATTGCAGCAAAAGACTGAAAGGAAAGTGGGTTTGCCTTCATATTTGACCCAGAACAACTCAGTTCAGCATGGAAATATCATTGCAACAGCATTTATTTAGCCAGAAATCAAGAGTGTACGTTTTTATGCGCTTAAAAGCATTTTCAGGCCGAATGAGCTGATTTCTGCCAATTGCAGCAAAATACTGAAAGGAAAATGGGTTTTCCTTCATATTTGAACCAGAACTACTGAATTCAGCATGGAAATATCATTCCAACAGCTTTTATTTAGCCAGAAATCAAGAGTGTAAGTTTTTATGCGCTTAAAAGCATTTTCAGGCCGAATGAGCTGATTTCTGCCAATTGCAGCAAAATTATGAAAGGAAAGTGGGTTTGCCTTCATATTTGACCCAGAACAACTCAGTTCAGCATGGAAATATCATTGCAACTTTTTTTTTTAGCCAGAAATCAAGAGTGTAAGTTTTTATGCGCTTAAAAGCATTTTCAGGCTGAATGAGCAAATATGCTTGTTTCTGCCAATTGCAGCAAAATACTGAAAGGAAAGTGGGTTTGCCTTCATATTTGACCCAGAACAACTCAGTTCAGCATGGAAATATCATTGCAGTAGCTTTTATTTAGCCAGAAATCAAGAGTGTAAGTTTTTATGCGCTTAAAAGCATTTCCAGGCTGAATGAGCAAATATGCTTGTTTCTGCCAATTGCAGCAAAATACTGAAAGGAAAGTGGGTCTGCCTTCATATTTCAGCCAGAACAACTCAGTTCAGCATGGAAATATCATTGCAACAGCTTTTATTTAGCCAGAAATCAATACTTTAAGTTTTTTTGCGCTTAAAAGCATTTTCAGGTCAAATAAGCTGATTTCTGACAATTGCAAAAAAATACTGAAAGGAAAGTGGGTTTGCCTTCATATTTGACACAGAACAACTCAGTTCAGCATGGAAATATCATTGCAACAGTTTTTTTTAACCAGAAATCAAGAGTGTACAATTTTACGCGTTTAAAAGCATTTTCAAGCCGGATGATCAAATATGCTTGTTTCTGCCAATTGCAGCAAAATACTGAAAGGAAAATGGGTTTGCCTTCATATTTGAGCCAAAACAACTCAGTTCAGCATGGAAATATCATTGCAACAGCTTTTATTTAGCCAGAAATCAAGAGTGTAAGTTTTTATGCGCTTAAAAGCATTTTCAAGCCGAATGAGCAAATATGCTTGTTTTTGCCAATTGCAGCAAAATACTGAAAGGAAAGTGGGTTTGTCTTCATATTTTCCCCAGAACAACTCAGTTCAGCATGGAAATATCATTGCAAAAGCTTTTACTTAGCCAGAAATCAAGAGTGTAAGTTTTTATGCGCTTAAAACCATTTTCAGGCCGAATTAGCAAATATGCTTGTTTCTGCCAATTGCAGCAAAATACTGAAAGGAAAATGGGTTTGCCTTCATATTTGACCCAAAACAACTCAGTTCAGCATGGAAATATCATTGCAACAGCTTTTATTTAGCCAGAAATCAAGAGTGTAAGTTTTTATGCGCTTAAAAGCATTTTCAAGCCGAATGAGCAAATATGCTTGTTTTTGCCAATTGCAGCAAAATACTGAAAGGAAAGTGGGTTTGTCTTCATATTTTCCCCAGAACAACTCAGTTCAGCATGGAAATATCATTGCAACAGCTTTTTATTTAGCCAGAAATCAAGAGTGTAAGTTTTTATGCGCTTAAAAGTATTTTCAGGCCACATAAGCTGATTTCTGCCAATTGCAGCAAAATACTGAAAGGTAAGTGGGTTTGCCTTCATATTTGACCCAGAACAACTCAGTTCAGCATGGAAATATCATTGCAACAGCATTTATTTAGCCAGAAATCAAGAGTGTACGTTTTTTTGCGCTTAAAAGCATTTTCAGGCCCGATGAGCTGATTTATGCCAATTGCAGCAAAATACTGAAAGGAAAGTGGGTTTTCCTTCATATTTGAACCAGAACTACTGAATTCAACATGGAAATATCATTCCAACAGCTTTTATTTAGCCAGAAATCAATACTGTAAGTTTTTATGCGCTTAAAAGCATTTACAGGCCGAATAAGCTGATTTCTGCCAATTGCAGCAAAATACTGAAAGGAAAGTGGGTTTGCCTTCATATTTGACCCAGAACAACTCAGTTCAGCATGGAAATATCATTGCAACAGCTTTCATTTAGCCAGAAATCAAGAGTGTAAGTTTTTATGCGCTTAAAAACATTTTCAAGCCAAATGAGCAAATATGCTTGTTTTTGCCAATTGCAGCAAAATACTGAAAGGAAAGTGGGTTTGTCTTCATATTTTCCCCAGAACAACTCAGTTCAGCATGGAAATTTCATTGCAAAAGCTTTTATTTAGCCAGAAATCAAGAGTGTAAGTTTTTATGCGCTTAAAAGCATTTTCAGGCTGAATGAGCTGATTTCTGCCAATTGCAGCAAAATACTGAAATGAAAGTGGGTTTGCCTTCATATTTGCCCCAGAACAACTCAGTTCAGCATGGAAATATCATTGCAACTGTTTTTTTTAGCCAGAAATCAGGAGTGTAAGTGTTTATGCGCTTAAAAGCTTTTTCAGGCCGAATGAGCAAATATGCTTGTTTCTGCCAATTGCAGCAAAATACTGAAAGGAAAGTGGGTTTGCCTTCATATTTGAGCCAAAACAACTCAGTTCAGCATGGAAATATCATTGCAACAGCTTTTATTTAGCCAGAAATCAAGATTGTACGTTTTTATGCGCTTAAAAGCATTTTCAGGCCGAATGAGCAAATATGCTTGTTTCTGCCAAATGCAGCAAAATACTGAAAGGAAAGTGGGTTTGCCTTCATATTTGACCCAGAACAACTCAGTTCAGCATGGAAATATCATTACAACAGCTTTTATTTAGCCAGAAATCAAGACTGTACGTTTTTATGCGCTTAAAAGCATTTTCAGGCTGAATGAGCAAATATGCTTGTTTCTGCCAATTGCAGCAAAATACTGAAAGGAAAGTGGGTTTGCCTTCATATTTGACCCAGAACAACTCAGTTCAGCATGGAAATATCATTGCAGTAGCTTTTATTTAGCCAGAAATCAAGAGTGTACGTTTTTATGCGCTTAAAAGCATTTCCAGGCTGAATGAGCAAATATGCTTGTTTCTGCCAATTGCAGCAAAATACTGAAAGGAAAGTGGGTTTGCCTTCATATTTGACGCAGAAAAACTCAGTTCAGCATGGAAATATCATTGCAACAGCTTTTTATTTAGCCAGAAATCAAGAGTGTAAGTTTTTATGCGCTTAAAAGCATTTTCAGGCCACATAAGCTGATTTCTGCCAAGTGCAGCAAAAGACTGAAAGGAAAGTGGGTTTGCCTTCATATTTGACACAGAAAAACTCAGTTCAGCATGGAAATATCATTGCAACAGCTTTTTATTTAGCCAGAAATCAAGAGTGTAAGTTTTTATGCGCTTAAAAGCATTTTCAGGCCGAATGAGCTGATTTCTGCCAATTGCAGCAAAATACTGAAAGGAAAGTGGGTTTGCCTTCATATTTGAGCCAGAACAACTCAGTTCAGAATGGAAATATCATTGCAACAGCTTTTATTTAGCCAGAAATCAAGAGTGTACGTTTTTATGCGCTTAAAAGCATTTTCAGGCCGAATTAGCAAATATGCTTGTTTCTGCCAATTGCAGCAAAATACTGAAAGGAAAGTGGGTTTGCCTTCATATTTGAGCCAGAACAACTCAGTTCAGCATGGAAATATCATTGCAACAGCTTTTATTTAGCCAGAAATCAAGAGTGTAAGTTTTTATGCGCTTAAAAGCATTTTCAGGCCGAATGAGCTGATTTATGCCAATTGCAGCAAAATACTGAAAGGAAAGTGGGTTTTCCTTCATATTTGAACCAGAACTACTGAATTCAGCATGGAAATATCATTCCAACAGCTTTTATTTAGCCAGAAATCAAGAGTGTAAGTTTTTATGCGCTTAAAAGCATTTTCAGGCCGAATGAGCTGATTTCTGCCAATTGCAGCAAAATTATGAAAGGAAAGTGGGTTTGCCTTCATATTTGAGACAAAACAACTCGGTTCAGCATGGAAATATCATTGCAACAGCTTTCATTTAGCCAGAAATCAAGAGTGTAAGTTTTTATGCGCTTAAAAGCATTTTCAGGCCGAATGAGAAAATATGCTTGTTTTTGCCAATTGCAGCAAAATACTGAAAGGAAAGTGGGGTTGCTTTCATATTTGACCCAGAACAACTCAGTTTAGCATGGAAATATCATTGCAACAACTTTTAATTAGCCAAAAATCAAAACTGTAAGTTTTTATGCGCTTAAAAGCATTTTCAGGCTGAATGGGCTGATTTCTGTCAATTGCAGCAAAATACTGAAATGAAAGTGGGTTTGCCTTCATATTTGCCCCAGAACAACTCAGTTCAGCATGGAAATATCATTGCAACAGCTTTTATTTAGCCAGAAATCAAGAGTTTAAGTTTTCATGCGCTGAAAAGCATTTTCAGGCCGAATGAGCAAATATGCTTGTTTCTGCCAATTGCAGCAAAATACTGAAAGGAAAGTGGGTTTGCCTACATATTTGACCCAGAACAACTCAGTTCAGCATGAAAATATCATTGCAACAGCTTTTATTTAGCCAGAAATCAATACTGTAAGTTTTTATGCGCTTAAAAGCATTTACAGGCCGAATAATCTGATTTCTGCCAATTGCAGCAAAATACTGAAAGGAAAGTGGGTTTGCCTTCATATTTGACCCAGAACAACTCAGTTCAGCATGGAAATATCATTGCAACTGTTTTTTTTAGCCAGAAATCAAGATTGTAAGTTTTTATGCGCTTAAAAGCATTTTAAGGCCGAATGAGCAAATATGCTTGTTTCTGCCAAATACAGCAAAATACTGAAAGGAAAGTGGGTTTGCCTTCATATTTGACCCAGAACAACTCAGTTCAGCATGGAAATATCATTGCAGTAGCTTTTATTTAGCCAGAAATCAAGAGTGTACGTTTTTATGCGCTTAAAAGCATTTCCAGGCTGAATGAGCAAATATGCTTGTTTCTGCCAATTGCAGCAAAATACTGAAAGGAAAGTGGGTTTGCCTTCATATTTGACCCAGAACAACTCAGTTCAGCATGGAAATATCATTGCAACAGCTTTTATTTAGCCAGAAATCAAGACTGTAAGTTTTTTTGCGCTTAAAAGCATTTTCAGGTCAAATAAGCTGATTTCTGACAATTGCAAAAAAATACTGAAAGGAAAGTGGGTTTGCCTTCATATTTGACCCAGAACAACTCAGTTCAGCATGGAAATATCATTGCAACAGTTTTTTTTAACCAGAAATCAAGAGTGTACGTTTTTACGCGTTTAAAAGCATTTTCAGGCCGGATGAGCAATTATGCTTGTTTCGGCCAATTGCAGAAAAATACTGAAAGGAAAGTGGGTTTGCCTTCATATTTGACCCAGAACAACTCAGTTCAGCATGGAAATATCATTGCAACAGCTTTTATTTAGCCAGAAATCAAGAATGTAAGTTTTTATGCGCTTAAAAGCATTTTCAAGCCGAATAAGCAAATATGCTTGTTTTTGCTAATTGTAGCAAAATACTGAAAGGAAAGTGGGTGTGCCTTCATATTTGACCCAGAACAACTCAGTTCAGCATGGAAATATCATTGCAACAGCTTTTATTTAGCCAGAAATCAAGAGTGTAAGTTTTTATGCGCTTAAAAGCATTTTCAGGCCACATAAGCTGATTTCTGCCAATTGCAGCAAAATACTGAAAGGAAAGTGGGTTTCTCTTCATATTTTCCCCAGAACAACTCAGTTCAGCATGGAAATATCATTGCAAAAGCTTTTATTTAGCCAGAAATCAAGAGTGTAAGTTTTTATGCGCTTAAAAGCATTTTCAGGCCGAATGAGCAAATATGCTTGTTTTTGCCAATTGCAGCAAAATACTGAAAGGAAAGTGGGTTTGCTTTCATATTTGACCCAGAACAACTCAGTTCAGCATGGAAGTATCATTGCAACAACTTTTAATTAGCCAAAAATCAAAACTGTAAGTTTTTATGCGCTTAAAAGCATTTTCAGGCTGAATGAGCTGATTTCTGCCAATTGCAGCAAAATACTGAAATGAAAGTGGGTTTGCCTTCATATTTGCCCCAGAACAACTCAGTTCAGCATGGAAATATCATTGCAACAGCTTTTATTTAGCCAGAAATCAAGACTGTAAGTTTTTATGCGCTTAAAAGCATTTTCAAGCCGAATGAGCAAATATGCTTTTTTCTGCCAATTGCAGCATAATACTGAAAGGAAAGTGGGTTTGCCTTCATATTTGACCCAGAACAACTCAGTTCAGCATGGAAATATCATTGCAACAGCTTTTATTTAGCCAGAAATCAAGAGTGTAAGTTTTTATGCGCTTAAAAGCATTTTCAAGCCGAATAAGCAAATATGCTTGTTTTTGCCAATTGTAGCAAAATACTGAAAGGAAAGTGGGTTTGCCTTCATATTTGACCCAGAACAACTCAGTTCAGCATGGAAATATCATTGCAACAGCTTTTATTTAGCCAGAAATCAATACTGTAAGTTTTTATGCACTTAAAAGCATTTACAGGCCGAATAAGCTGATTTCTGGCAATTGCAGCAAAATACTGAAAGGAAAGTGGGTTTGCCTTCATATTTGAGCCAAAACAACTCAGTTCAGCATGGAAATATCATTGCAACAGCTTTTATTTAGCCAGAAATCAAGAGTGTAAGTTTTTATGCGCTTAAAAGCATTTTCAGGCCAAATGAGCAAATATGCTTGTTTCTGCCAATTGCAGCAAAATACTGAAAGGAAAATGGGTTTGCCTTCATATTTGAGCCAAAACAACTCAGTTCAGCATGGAAATATCATTGCAACAGCTTTTATTTAGCCAGAAATCAAGAGTGTAAGTTTTGATGCGCTTAAAAGCATTTTCAGGCCAAAAAGGCTGATTTCTGCCAATTGCAGCAAAATACTAAAAGGAAAGTGGGTTTGCCTTCATATTTGAGCCAGAACAACTCAGATCAGCATGGAAATATCATTGCAACAGCTTTTATTTAGCCAGAAATCAAGACTGTAAGTTTTTATGTGCTTAAAAGCATTTTCAGGCCAAATAAGCTGATTTCTGCCAATTGCAGCAAAATACTGAAAGGAAAGTGGGTTTGCCTTCATATTTGAGCCAGAACAACTCAGTTCAGCATGGAAATATCATTGCAACAGCTTTTATTTAGCCAGAAATCACGACTGTAAGTTTTTATGTGCTTAAAAGCATTTTCAGGCCAAATATGCTGATTTCTGCCAATTGCAGCAAAATACTGAAAGGAAAGTGGGTTTGCCTTCATATTTGAGCCAGAACAACTCAGATCAGCATGGAAATATCATTGCAACAGCTTTTATTTAGCCAGAAATCAAGAGTGTAAGTTTTTATGCGCTTAACAGCATTTACAGGCCAAATAAGCTGATTTCTGCCAATTGCACCAAAATACTGAAAGGAAAGTGGGTTTGCCTTCATATTTGAGCCAGAACAACTCAATTCAGCATGGAAATATCATTGCAACAGCTTTTATTTAGCCAGAAATCAAGAGTGTAAGTTTTTATGCGCTTAAAAGCATTTTCAGGCCGAATGAGCAAATATGCTTGTTTCTGCCAATTGCAGCAAAATACTGAAAGGAAAGTGGGTTTGCCTTCATATTTGAGCCAGAACAACTCAGTTCAGCATGGAAATATCATTGCAACAGCTTTTATTTAGCCAGAAATCAAGAGTGTAAGTTTTTATGTGCTTAAAAGCATTTTCAGGCCAAATAAGCTGATTTCTGCCAATTGCAGCAAAATACTGAAAGGAAAGTGGGTTTGCCTTCATATTTGAGCCAAAACAACTCAGTTCAGCATGGAAATATCATTGCAACAGCTTTTATTTAGCCAGAAATCAAGAGTGTAAGTTTTTATGCGCTTAAAAGCATTTTCAGGCCGAATGAGCAAATATGCTTGTTTCTGCCAATTGCAGCAAAATACTGAAAGGAAAGTGGGTTTGCCTTCATATTTGAGCCAAAACAACTCAGTTCAGCATGGAAATATCATTGCAACAGCTTTTATTTAGCCAGAAATCAAGAGTGTAAGTTTTTATGTGCTTAAAAGCATTTTCAGGCCAAATAAGCTGATTTCTGCCAATTGCAGCAAAATACTGAAAGGAAAGTGGGTTTGCCTTCATATTTGAGCCAGAACAACTCAGTTCAGCATGGAAATATCATTGCAACAGCTTTTATTTAGCCAGAAATCAAGAGTGTAAGTTTGTATGCGCTTAAAAGCATTTTCAGGCCGAATGAGCAAATATGCTTGTTTCTGCCAATTGCAGCAAAATACTGAAAGGAAAGTGGGTTTGTCTTCATATTTTCCCCAGAACAACTCAGTTCAGCATGGAAATATCATTGCAACAGCTTTTATTTAGCCAGAAATCAAGAGTGTAAGTTTTTATGTGCTTAAAAGCATTTTCAGGCCAAATAAGCTGATTTCTGCCAATTGCAGCAAAATACTGAAAGGAAAGTGGGTTTGCCTTCATATTTGAGCCAAAACAACTCAGTTCAGCATGGAAATATCATTGCAACAGCTTTTATTTAGCCAGAAATCAAGAGTGTAAGTTTTTATGCGCTTAAAAGCATTTTCAGGCCGAATGAGCAAATATGCTTGTTTCTGCCAATTGCAGCAAAATACTGAAAGGAAAGTGGGTTTGCCTTCATATTTGAGCCAAAACAACTCAGTTCAGCATGGAAATATCATTGCAACAGCTTTTATTTAGCCAGAAATCAAGAGTGTAAGTTTTTATGTGCTTAAAAGCATTTTCAGGCCAAATAAGCTGATTTCTGCCAATTGCAGCAAAATACTGAAAGGAAAGTGGGTTTGCCTTCATATTTGAGCCAGAACAACTCAGTTCAGCATGGAAATATCATTGCAACAGCTTTTATTTAGCCAGAAATCAAGAGTGTAAGTTTGTATGCGCTTAAAAGCATTTTCAGGCCGAATGAGCAAATATGCTTGTTTCTGCCAATTGCAGCAGAATACTGAAAGGAAAGTGGGTTTGCCTTCATATTTGAGCCAGAACAACTCAGTTCAGCATGGAAATATCATTGCAACAGCTTTTATTTAGCCAGAAATCAAGACTGTAAGTTTTTATGTGCTTAAAAGCATTTTCAGGCCAAATAAGCTGATTTCTGCCAATTGCACCAAAATACTGAAAGGAAAGTGGGTTTGCCTTCATATTTGAGCCAGAACAACTCAGTTCAGCATGGAAATATCATTGCAACAGCTTTTATTTAGCCAGAAATCAAGACTGTAAGTTTTTATGTGCTTAAAAGCATTTTCAGGCCAAATAAGCTGATTTCTGCCAATTGCAGCAAAATACTGAAAGGAAAGTGGGTTTGCCTTCATATTTGAGCCAAAACAACTCAGTTCAGCATGGAAATATCATTGCAACAGCTTTTATTTAGCCAGAAATCAAGACTGTAAGTTTTTATGTGCTTAAAAGCATTTTCAGGCCAAATAAGCTTATTTCTGCCAATTGCACCAAAATACTGAAAGGAAAGTGGGTTTGCCTTCATATTTGAGCAGGAACAACTCAATTCAGCATGGAAATATCATTGCAACAGCTTTTATTTAGCCAGAAATCAAGAGTGTAAGGTTTTATGCGCTTAAAAGCATTTTCAGGCCGAATGAGCAAATATGCTTGTTTCTGCCAATTGCAGCAAAATACTGAAAGGAAAGTAGGTTTGCCTTCATATTTGAGCCAGAACAACTCAGTTCAGCATGGAAATATCATTGCAACAGCTTTTATTTAGCCAGAAATCAAGACTGTAAGTTTTTATGTGCTTAAAAGCATTTTCAGGCCAAATAAGCTGATTTTTGCCAATTGCACCAAAATACTGAAAGGAAAGTGGGTTTGCCTTCATATTTGAGCCAGAACAACTCAGTTCAGCATGGAAATATCATTGCAACAGCTTTTATTTAGCCAGAAATCAAGACTGTAAGTTTTTATGTGCTTAAAAGCATTTTCAGGCCAAATAAGCTGATTTCTGCCAATTGCAGCAAAATACTGAAAGGAAAGTGGGTTTGCCTTCATATTTGAGCCAGAACAACTCAGTTCAGCATGGAAATATCATTGCAACAGCTTTTATTTAGCCAGAAATCACGACTGTAAGTTTTTATGTGCTTAAAAGCATTTTCAGGCCAAAAAGGCTGATTTCTGCCAATTGCAGCAAAATACTGAAAGGAAAGTGGGTTTGCCTTCATATTTGAGCCAGAACAACTCAGATCAGCATGGAAATATCATTGCAACAGCTTTTATTTAGCCAGAAATCAAGAGTGTAAGTTTTTATGCGCTTAACAGCATTTACAGGCCAAATAAGCTGATTTCTGCCAATTGCACCAAAATACTGAAAGGAAAGTGGGTTTGCCTTCATATTTGAGCCAGAACAACTCAATTCAGCATGGAAATATCATTGCAACAGCTTTTATTTAGCCAGAAATCAAGAGTGTAAGTTTTTATGCGCTTAAAAGCATTTTCAGGCCGAATGAGCAAATATGCTTGTTTCTGCCAATTGCAGCAAAATACTGAAAGGAAAGTGGGTTTGCCTTCATATTTGAGCCAGAACAACTCAGTTCAGCATGGAAATATCATTGCAACAGCTTTTATTTAGCCAGAAATCAAGACTGTAAGTTTTTATGTGCTTAAAAGCATTTTCAGGCCAAATAAGCTGATTTCTGCCAATTGCAGCAAAATACTGAAAGGAAAGTGGGTTTGCCTTCATATTTGAGCCAAAACAACTCAGTTCAGCATGGAAATATCATTGCAACAGCTTTTATTTAGCCAGAAATCAAGACTGTAAGTTTTTATGTGCTTAAAAGCATTTTCAGGCCAAATAAGCTGATTTCTGCCAATTGCACCAAAATACTGAAAGGAAAGTGGGTTTGCCTTCATATTTTCCCCAGAACAACTCAATTCAGCATGGAAATATCATTGCAACAGCTTTTATTTAGCCAGAAATCAAGAGTGTAAGTTTTTATGCGCTTAAAAGCATTTTCAGGCCGAATGAGCAAATATGCTTGTTTCTGCCAATTGCAGCAAAATACTGAAAGGAAAGTGGGTTTGCCTTCATATTTGAGCCAGAACAACTCAGTTCAGCATGGAAATATCATTGCAACAGCTTTTATTTAGCCAGAAATCAAGACTGTAAGTTTTTATGTGCTTAAAAGCATTTTCAGGCAAAATAAGCTGATTTCTGCCAATTGCAGCAAAATACTGAAAGGAAAGTGGGTTTGCCTTCATATTTGAGACAGAACAACTCAGTTCAGCATGGAAATATCATTGCAACAGCTTTTATTTAGCCAGAAATCAAGAGTGTAAGTTTTTATGCGCTTAAAAGCATTTTCAGGCCGAATGAGCAAATATGCTTGTTTCTGCCAATTGCAGCAAAATACTGAAAGGAAAGTGGGTTTGCCTTCATATTTGAGCCAGAAGAACTCAGTTCAGCATGGAAATATCATTGCAACAGCTTTTATTTAGCCAGAAATCAAGAGTGTAAGTTTTTATGCGCTTAAAAGCATTTTCAGGCCAAAAAGGCTGATTTCTGCCAATTGCAGCAAAATACTGAAAGGAAAGTGGGTTTGCCTTCATATTTGAGCCAGAACAACTCAGATCAGCATGGAAATATCATTGCAACAGCTTTTATTTAGCCAGAAATCAAGACTGTAAGTTTTTATGCGCTTAAAAGCATTTTCAGGCCAAAAAGGCTGATTTCTGCCAATTGCAACAAAATACTGAAAGGAAAGTGGGTTTGCCTTCATATTTGAGCCAGAACAACTCAGTTCAGCATCGAAATATCATTGCAACAGCTTTTATTTAGCCAGAAATCAAGAGTGTAAGTTTTTATGTGCTTAAAAGCATTTTCAGGTCGAATGAGCAAATATGCTTGTTTCTGCCAATTGCAGCAAAATACTGAAAGGAAAGTGGGTTTGCCTTCATATTTGAGCCAGAACAACTCAGTTCAGCATGGAAATATCATTGCAACAGCTTTTATTTAGCCAGAAATCAAGAGTGTAAGTTTTTATGCGCTTAAAAGCATTTTCAGGCCGAATGAGCAAATATGCTTGTTTCTGCCAATTGCAGCAAAATACTGAAAGGAAAGTGGGTTTGCCTTCATATTTGAGCCAGAACAACTCAGTTCAGCATGGAAATATCATTGCAACAGCTTTTATTTAGCCAGAAATCAAGACTGTAAGTTTTTATGTGCTTAAAAGCATTTTCAGGCCAAATAAGCTGATTTCTGCCAATTGCAGCAAAATACTGAAAGGAAAGTGGATTTGCCTTCATATTTGAGCCAGAACAACTCAGTTCAGCATGGAAATATCATTGCAACAGCTTTTATTTAGCCAGAAATCAAGAGTGTAAGTTTTGATGCGCTTAAAAGCATTTTCAGGCCGAATGAGCAAATATGCTTGTTTCTGCCAATTGCAGCAAAATACTGAAAGGAAAGTGGGTTTGCCTTCATATTTGAGCCAGAACAACTCAGTTCAGCATGGAAATATCATTGCAACAGCTTTTATTTAGCCAGAAATCAAGAGTGTAAGTTTTTATGCGCTTAAAAGCATTTTCAGGCCAAAAAGGCTGATTTCTGCCAATTGCAGCAAAATACTGAAAGGAAAGTGGGTTTGCCTTCATATTTGAGCCAGAACAACTCAGATCAGCATGGAAATATCATTGCAACAGCTTTTATTTAGCCAGAAATCAAGACTCTAAGTTTTTATGTGCTTAAAAGCATTTTCAGGCCAAATAAGCTGATTTCTGCCAATTGCACCAAAATACTGAAAGGAAAGTGGGTTTGCCTTCATATTTGAGCCATAACAACTCAGTTCAGCATGGAAATATCATTGCAACAGCTTTTATTTAGCCAGAAATCAAGAGTGTAAGTTTTGATGCGCTTAAAAGCATTTTCAGGCCGAATGAGCAAATATGCTTGTTTCTGCCAATTGCAGCAAAATACTGAAAGGAAAGTAGTTTTGCCTTCATATTTGAGCCAGAACAACTCAGTTCAGCATGGAAATATCATTGCAACAGCTTTTATTTAGCCAGAAATCAAGAGTGTAAGTTTTGATGCGCTTAAAAGCATTTTCAGGCCGAATGAGCAAATATGCTTGTTTCTGCCAATTGCAGCAAAATACTGAAAGGAAAGTGGGTTTGCCTTCATATTTGAGCCAGAACAACTCAGTTCAGCATGGAAATATCATTGCAACAGCTTTTATTTAGCCAGAAATCAAGAGTGTAAGTTTTTATGCGCTTAAAAGCATTTTCAGGCCGAATGAGCAAATATGCTTGTTTCTGCCAATTGCAGCAAAATACTGAAAGGAAAGTGGGTTTGCCTTCATATTTGAGCCAGAACAACTCAGTTCAGCATGGAAATATCATTGCAACAGCTTTTATTTAGCCAGAAATCAAGACTGTAAGTTTTTATGTGCTTAAAAGCATTTTCAGGCCAAATAAGCTGATTTCTGCCAATTGCAGCAAAATACTGAAAGGAAAGTGGGTTTGCCTTCATATTTGAGCCAGAACAACTCAGATCAGCATGGAAATATCATTGCAACAGCTTTTATTTAGCCAGAAATCAAGAGTGTAAGTTTTTATGCGCTTAAAAGCATTTTCAGGCCGAATGAGCAAATATGCTTGTTTCTGCCAATTGCAGCAAAATACTGAAAGGAAAGTGGGTTTGCCTTCATATTTGAGCCAGAACAACTCAGTTCAGCATGGAAATATCATTGCAACAGCTTTTATTTAGCCAGAAATCAAGAGTGTAAGTTTTTATGCGCTTAAAAGCATTTTCAGGCCGAATGAGCATATATGCTTGTTTCTGCCAATTGCAGCAGAATACTGAAAGGAAAGTGGGTTTGCCTTCATATTTGAGCCAGAACAACTCAGTTCAGCATGGAAATATCATTGCAACAGCTTTTATTTAGCCAGAAATCAAGACTGTAAGTTTTTATGTGCTTAAAAGCATTTTCAGGCCAAATAAGCTGATTTCTGCCAATTGCAGCAAAATACTGAAAGGAAAGTGGGTTTGCCTTCATATTTGAGCCAGAACAACTCAGTTCAGCATGGAAATATCATTGCAACAGCTTTTATTTAGCCAGAAATCAAGAGTGTAAGTTTTTATGCGCTTAAAAGCATTTTCAGGCCGAATGAGCAAATATGCTTGTTTCTGCCAATTGCAGCAGAATACTGAAAGGAAAGTGGGTTTGCCTTCATATTTGAGCCAGAACAACTCAGTTCAGCATGGAAATATCATTGCAGTAGCTTTTATTTAGCCAGAAATCAAGAGTGTACGTTTTTATGCGCTTAAAAGCATTTCCAGGCTGAATGAGCAAATATGCTTGTTTCTGCCAATTGCAGCAAAATACTGAAAGGAAAGTGGGTTTGCCTTCATATTTGAGCCAGAACAACTCAGTTCAGCATGGAAATATCATTGCAACAGCTTTTATTTAGCCAGAAATCAAGACTGTAAGTTTTTATGTGCTTAAAAGCATTTTCAGGCCAAATAAGCTGATTTCTGCCAATTGCAGCAAAATACTGAAAGGAAAGTGGGTTTGCCTTCATATTTGAGCCAGAACAACTCAGTTCAGAATGGAAATATCATTGCAACAGCTTTTATTTAGCCAGAAATCAAGACTGTAAGTTTTTATGTGCTTAAAAGCATTTTCAGGCCAAATAAGCTGATTTCTGCCAATTGCAGCAAAATACTGAAAGGAAAGTGGGTTTGCCTTCATATTTGAGCCAAAACAACTCAATTCAGCATGGAAATATCATTGCAACAGCTTTTATTTAGCCAGAAATCAAGAGAGTAAGTTTTTATGCGCTTAAAAGCATTTTCAGGCCAAAAAGGCTGATTTCTGCCAATTGCAGCAAAATACTGAAAGGAAAGTGGGTTTGCCTTCATATTTGAGCCAGAACAACTCAGATCAGCATGGAAATATCATTGCAACAGCTTTTATTTAGCCAGAAATCAAGAGTGTAAGTTTTTATGCGCTTAAAAGCATTTTCAGGCCGAATGAGCAAATATGCTTGTTTCTGCCAATTGCAGCAAAATACTGAAAGGAAAGTGGGTTTGCCTTCATATTTGAGCCAGAACAACTCAGTTCAGCATGGAAATATCATTGCAACAGCTTTTATTTAGCCAGAAATCAAGAGTGTAAGTTTTTATGCGCTTAAAAGCATTTTCAGGCCGAATGAGCATATATGCTTGTTTCTGCCAATTGCAGCAAAATACTGAAAGGAAAGTGGGTTTGCCTTCATATTTGAGCCAGAACAACTCAGTTCAGCATGGAAATATCATTGCAACAGCTTTTATTTAGCCAGAAATCAAGAGTGTAAGTTTTTATGCGCTTAAAAGCATTTTCAGGTCGAATGAGCAAATATGCTTGTTTCTGCCAATTGCAGCAAAATACTGAAAGGAAAGTGGGTTTGCCTTCATATTTGAGCCAGAACAACTCAGTTCAGCATGGAAATATCATTGCAACAGCTTTTATTTAGCCAGAAATCAAGAGTGTAAGTTTTTATGCGCTTAAAAGCATTTTCAGGCCGAATGAGCAAATATGCTTGTTTCTGCCAATTGCAGCAGAATACTGAAAGGAAAGTGGGTTTGCCTTCATATTTGAGCCAGAACAACTCAGTTCAGCATGGAAATATCATTGCAACAGCTTTTATTTAGCCAGAAATCAAGAGTGTAAGTTTTTATGCGCTTAAAAGCATTTTCAGGCCGAATGAGCAAATATGCTTGTTTCTGCCAATTGCAGCAAAATACTGAAAGGAAAGTGGGTTTGCCTTCATATTTGAGCCAGAACAACTCAGTTCAGCATGGAAATATCATTGCAACAGCTTTTATTTAGCCAGAAATCAAGACTGTAAGTTTTTATGTGCTTAAAAGCATTTTCAGGCCAAATAAGCTGATTTCTGCCAATTGCAGCAAAATACTGAAAGGAAAGTGGATTTGCCTTCATATTTGAGCCAAAACAACTCAGTTCAGCATGGAAATATCATTGCAACAGCTTTTATTTAGCCAGAAATCAAGAGTGTAAGTTTTGATGCGCTTAAAAGCATTTTCAGGCCGAATGAGCAAATATGCTTGTTTCTACCAATTGCTGCAAAATACTGAAAGGAAAGTGGGTTTTCCTTCATATTTGAGCCAGAACAACTCAGTTCAGCATGGAAATATCATTGCAACAGCTTTTATTTAGCCAGAAATCAAGAGTGTAAGTTTTGATGCGCTTAAAAGCATTTTCAGGCCGAATGAGCAAATATGCTTGTTTCTGCCAATTGCAGCAAAATACTGAAAGGAAAGTAGTTTTGCCTTCATATTTGAGCCAGAACAACTCAGTTCAGCATGGAAATATCATTGCAACAGCTTTTATTTAGCCAGAAATCAAGAGTGTAAGTTTTGATGCGCTTAAAAGCATTTTCAGGCCGAATGAGCAAATATGCTTGTTCCTGCCAATTGCAGCAAAATACTGAAAGGAAAGTGGGTTTGCCTTCATATTTGAGCCAGAACAACTCAGTTCAGCATGGAAATATCATTGCAACAGCTTTTATTTAGCCAGAAATCAAGAGTGTAAGTTTTTATGCGCTTAAAAGCATTTTCAGGCCGAATGAGCAAATATGCTTGTTTCTGCCAATTGCAGCAAAATACTGAAAGGAAAGTGGGTTTCTCTTCATATTTGAGCCAGAACAACTCAGTTCAGCATGGAAATATCATTGCAACAGCTTTTATTTAGCCAGAAATCAAGAGTGTAAGTTTTTTTGCGCTTAAAAGCATTTTCAGGTCAAAAAAGCTGATTTCTGCCAATTGCAGCAAAATACTGAAAGGAAATTGGGTTTGTCTTCATATTTTCCCCAGAACAACTCAGTTCAGCATGGAAATATCATTGCAAAAGCTTTTATTTAGCCAGAAATCAAGAGCGTAAGTTTTTATGCGCTTAAAACCATTTTCAGGCCGAATTAGCAAATATGCTTGTTTCTGCCAATTGCAGCAAAAGACTGAAAGGAAAGTGGGTTTGCCTTCATATTTGACACAGAACAACTCAGTTCAGCATGGAAATATCATTGCAACAGCTTTTTATTTAGCCAGAAATCAAGAGTGTAAGTTTTTATGCGCTTAAAAGTATTTTCAGGCCACATAAGCTGATTTCTGCCAATTGCAGCAAAATACTGAAAGGAAAGTGGGTTTGCCTTCATATTTGACCCAGAACAACTCAGTTCAGCATGGAAATATCATTGCAACAGCATTTATTTAGCCAGAAATCAAGAGTGTACGTTTTTTTGCGCTTAAAAGCATTTTCAGGCCGAATGAGCTGATTTATGCCAATTGCAGCAAAATACTGAAAGGAAAGTGGGTTTTCCTTCATATTTGAACCAGAACTACTGAATTCAACATGGAAATATCATTCCAACAGCTTTTATTTAGCCAGAAATCAAGAGTGTAAGTTTTGATGCGCTTAAAAGCATTTTCAGGCCGAATGAGCAAATATGCTTGTTTCTGCCAATTGCAGCAAAATACTGAAAGGAAAGTGGGTTTGCCTTCATATTTGAGCCAGAACAACTCAGTTCAGCATGGAAATATCATTGCAACAGCTTTTATTTAGCCAGAAATCAAGAGTGTAAGTTTTTATGCGCTTAAAAGCATTTTCAGGCCGAATGAGCAAATATGCTTGTTTCTGCCAATTGCAGCAAAATACTGAAAGGAAAGTGGGTTTCTCTTCATATTTGAGCCAGAACAACTCAGTTCAGCATGGAAATATCATTGCAACAGCTTTTATTTAGCCAGAAATCAAGAGTGTAAGTTTTTTTGCGCTTAAAAGCATTTTCAGGTCAAAAAAGCTGATTTCTGCCAATTGCAGCAAAATACTGAAAGGAAATTGGGTTTGTCTTCATATTTTCCCCAGAACAACTCAGTTCAGCATGGAAATATCATTGCAAAAGCTTTTATTTAGCCAGAAATCAAGAGCGTAAGTTTTTATGCGCTTAAAACCATTTTCAGGCCGAATTAGCAAATATGCTTGTTTCTGCCAATTGCAGCAAAAGACTGAAAGGAAAGTGGGTTTGCCTTCATATTTGACCCAGAACAACTCAGTTCAGCATGGAAATATCATTGCAACAGCATTTATTTAGCCAGAAATCAAGAGTGTACGTTTTTTTGCGCTTAAAAGCATTTTCAGGCCGAATGAGCTGATTTATGCCAATTGCAGCAAAATACTGAAAGGAAAGTGGGTTTTCCTTCATATTTGAACCAGAACTACTGAATTCAACATGGAAATATCATTCCAACAGCTTTTATTTAGCCAGAAATCAAGAGTGTAAGTTTTTATGCGCTTAAAAGCATTTTCAGGCCGAATGAGCTGATTTCTGCCAATTGCAGCAAAATTATGAAAGGAAAGTGGGTTTGCCTTCATATTTGACCCAGAACAACTCAGTTCAGAATAGAAATATCATTGCAACAGCTTTTATTTAGCCAGAAATCAAGAGTGTAAGTTTTTATGCGCTTAAAAGCATTTTCAAGCCGAATGAGCAAATATGCTTGTTTTTGCCAATTGCAGCAAAATACTGAAAGGAAAGTGGGTTTGTCTTCATATTTTCCACAGAACAACTCAGTTCAGCATGGAAATATCATTGCAAAAGCTTTTATTTAGCCAGAAATCAAGAGTGTAAGTTTTTATGCGCTTAAAAGCATTTTCAGGCCGAATGAGCAAATATGCTTGTTTTTGCCAATTGCAGCAAAATACTGAAAGGAAAGTGGGTTTGCATTCATATTTGACCCAGAACAACTCAGTTTAGCATGGAAATATCATTGCAACAACTTTTAATTAGCCAAAAATCAAAACTGTAAGTTTTTATGCGCTTAAAAGCATTTTCAGGCTGAATGAGCTGATTTCTGCCAATTGCAGCAAAAGACTGAAAGGAAAGTGGGTTTGCCTTCATATTTGACCCAGAACAACTCAGTTCAGCATGGAAATATCATTGCAACAGCATTTATTTAGCCAGAAATCAAGAGTGTACGTTTTTATGCGCTTAAAAGCATTTTCAGGCTGAATGAGCTGATTTCTGCCAATTGCAGCAAAATACTGAAAGGAAAATGGGTTTTCCTTCATATTTGAACCAGAACTACTGAATTCAGCATGGAAATATTCCAACAGCTTTTATTTAGCCAGAAATCAAGAGTGTAAGTTTTTATGCGCTTAAAAGCATTTTCAGGCCGAATGAGCTGATTTCTGCCAATTGCAGCAAAATTATGAAAGGAAAGTGGGTTTGCCTTCATATTTGACCCAGAACAACTCAGTTCAGCATGGAAATATCATTGCAACAGTTTTTTTTTAACCAGAAATCAAGAGTGTACAATTTTACGCGTTTAAAAGCATTTTCAGGCCGGATGAGCAAATATGCTTGTTTCTGCCAATTGCAGCAAAATACTGAAAGGAAAATGGGTTTGCCTTCATATTTTCCCCAGAACAACTCAGTTCAGCATGGAAATATCATTGCAAAAGCTTTTATTTAGCCAGAAATCAAGAGCGTAAGTTTTTATGCGCTTAAAACCATTTTCAGGACGAATTAGCAAATATGCTTGTTTCTGCCAATTGCAGCAAAATACTGAAAGGAAAGTGGGTTTGCCTTCATATTTGAGCCAAAACAATTCAGTTCAGCATGGAAATATCATTGCAACAGCTTTTATTTAGCCAGAAATCAAGAGTGTAAGTTTTTATGCGGTTAAAAGCATTTTCAGGCCGAATGAGCTGATTTCTGCCAATTGCAGCAAAATTATGAAAGGAAAGTGGGTTTGCCTTCATATTTGACCCAGAAAAACTCAGTGCAGAATAGAAATATCATTGCAACAGCTTTTATTTAGCCAGAAATCAAGAGTGTACGTTTTTATGCGCTTAAAAGCATTTTCAGGCCGAATGAGCAAATATGCTTGTTTCTGCCAATTGCAGCAAAATACTGAAAGGAAAGTGGGTTTGCCTACATATTTGACCCAGAACAACTCAGTTCAGCATGAAAATATCTTTGCAACAGCTTTTATTTAGCCAGAAATCAATACTGTAAGTTTTTATGCGCTTAAAAGCATTTACAGGCCGAATAAGCTGATTTCTGCCAATTGCAGCAAAATACTGAAAGGAAAGTGGGTTTGTCTTCATATTTTCCCCAGAACAACTCAGTTCAGCATGGAAATATCATTGCAAAAGCTTTCATTTAGCCAGAAATCAAGAGTGTAAGTTTTTATGCGCTTAAAAGCATTTTCAGGCCGAATGAGCAAATATGCTTGTTTTTGCCAATTGCAGCAAAATACTGAAAGGAAAGTGGGTTTGCTTTCATATTTGACCCAGAACAACTCAGTTTGGCATGGAAATATCATTGCAACAACTTTTAATTAGCCAAAAATCAAAACTGTAAGTTTTTATGCGCTTCAAAGCATTTTCAGGCTGAATGAGCTGATTTCTGCCAATTGCAGCAAAAGACTGAAAGGAAAGTGGGTTTGCCTTCATATTTGACCCAGAACAACTCAGTTCAGCATGGAAATATCATTGCAACAGCATTTATTTAGCCAGAAATCAAGAGTGTACGTTTTTATGCGCTTAAAAGCATTTTCAGGCCGAATGAGCTGATTTCTGCCAATTGCAGCAAAATACTGAAAGGAAAATGGGTTTTCCTTCATATTTGAACCAGAACTACTGAATTCAGCATGGAAATATCATTCCAACAGCTTTTATTTAGCCAGAAATCAAGAGTGTAAGTTTTTATGCGCTTAAAAGCATTTTCAGGCCGAATGAGCTGATTTCTGCCAATTGCAGCAAAATTATGAAAGGAAAGTGGGTTTGCCTTCATATTTGACCCAGAACAACTCAGTTCAGCATGGAAATATCATTGCAACTGTTTTTTTTAGCCAGAAATCAAGAGTGTAAGTTTTTATGCGCTTAAAAGCATTTTCAGGCTGAATGAGCAAATATGCTTGTTTCTGCCAATTGCAGCAAAATACTGAAAGGAAAGTGGGTTTGCCTTCATATTTGACCCAGAACAACTCAGTTCAGCATGGAAATATCATTGCAGTAGCTTTTATTTAGCCAGAAATCAAGAGTGTAAGTTTTTATGCGCTTAAAAGCATTTCCAGGCTGAATGAGCAAATATGCTTGTTTCTGCCAATTGCAGCAAAATACTGAAAGGAAAGTGGGTCTGCCTTCATATTTCAGCCAGAACAACTCAGTTCAGCATGGAAATATCATTGCAACAGCTTTTATTTAGCCAGAAATCAATACTTTAAGTTTTTTTGCGCTTAAAAGCATTTTCAGGTCAAATAAGCTGATTTCTGACAATTGCAAAAAAATACTGAAAGGAAAGTGGGTTTGCCTTCATATTTGACACAGAACAACTCAGTTCAGCATGGAAATATCATTGCAACAGTTTTTTTTAACCAGAAATCAAGAGTGTACAATTTTACGCGTTTAAAAGCATTTTCAAGCCGGATGATCAAATATGCTTGTTTCTGCCAATTGCAGCAAAATACTGAAAGGAAAATGGGTTTGCCTTCATATTTGAGCCAAAACAACTCAGTTCAGCATGGAAATATCATTGCAACAGCTTTTATTTAGCCAGAAATCAAGAGTGTAAGTTTTTATGCGCTTAAAAGCATTTTCAAGCCGAATGAGCAAATATGCTTGTTTTTGCCAATTGCAGCAAAATACTGAAAGGAAAGTGGGTTTGTCTTCATATTTTCCCCAGAACAACTCAGTTCAGCATGGAAATATCATTGCAAAAGCTTTTACTTAGCCAGAAATCAAGAGCGTAAGTTTTTATGCGCTTAAAACCATTTTCAGGCCGAATTAGCAAATATGCTTGTTTCTGCCAATTGCAGCAAAATACTGAAAGGAAAATGGGTTTGCCTTCATATTTGACCCAAAACAACTCAGTTCAGCATGGAAATATCATTGCAACAGCTTTTATTTAGCCAGAAATCAAGAGTGTAAGTTTTTATGCGCTTAAAAGCATTTTCAAGCCGAATGAGCAAATATGCTTGTTTTTGCCAATTGCAGCAAAATACTGAAAGGAAAGTGGGTTTGTCTTCATATTTTCCCCAGAACAACTCAGTTCAGCATGGAAATATCATTGCAACAGCTTTTTATTTAGCCAGAAATCAAGAGTGTAAGTTTTTATGCGCTTAAAAGTATTTTCAGGCCACATAAGCTGATTTCTGCCAATTGCAGCAAAATACTGAAAGGAAAGTGGGTTTGCCTTCATATTTGACCCAGAACAACTCAGTTCAGCATGGAAATATCATTGCAACAGCATTTATTTAGCCAGAAATCAAGAGTGTACGTTTTTTTGCGCTTAAAAGCATTTTCAGGCCCGATGAGCTGATTTATGCCAATTGCAGCAAAATACTGAAAGGAAAGTGGGTTTTCCTTCATATTTGAACCAGAACTACTGAATTCAACATGGAAATATCATTCCAACAGCTTTTATTTAGCCAGAAATCAATACTGTAAGTTTTTATGCGCTTAAAAGCATTTACAGGCCGAATAAGCTGATTTCTGCCAATTGCAGCAAAATACTGAAAGGAAAGTGGGTTTGCCTTCATATTTGACCCAGAACAACTCAGTTCAGCATGGAAATATCATTGGAACAGTTTTTTTTAACCAGAAATCAAGAGTGTACGTTTTTACGCGTTTATAAGCATTTTCAGGCCGGATGAGCAAATATGCTTGTTTCTGCCAATTGCAGCAAAATACTGAAAGGAAAGTGGGTTTGCCTTCATATTTGAGCCAAAACAACTCAGTTCAGCATGGAAATATCATTGCAACAGCTTTCATTTAGCCAGAAATCAAGAGTGTAAGTTTTTATGCGCTTAAAAACATTTTCAAGCCAAATGAGCAAATATGCTTGTTTTTGCCAATTGCAGCAAAATACTGAAAGGAAAGTGGGTTTGTCTTCATATTTTCCCCAGAACAACTCAGTTCAGCATGGAAATTTCATTGCAAAAGCTTTTATTTAGCCAGAAATCAAGAGTGTAAGTTTTTATGTGCTTAAAAGCATTTTCAGGCCGAATGAGCAAATATGCTTGTTTCTGCCAATTGCAGCAAAATACTGAAAGGAAAGTGGGTTTGCCTTCATATTTGAGCCAGAACAACTCAGTTCAGCATGGAAATATCATTGCAACAGCTTTTATTTAGCCAGAAATCAAGAGTGTAAGTTTTGATGCGCTTAAAAGCATTTTCAGGCCGAATGAGCAAATATGCTTGTTTCTGCCAATTGCAGCAAAATACTGAAAGGAAAGTGGATTTGCCTTCATATTTGAGCCAAAACAACTCAGTTCAGCATGGAAATATCATTGCAACAGCTTTTATTTAGCCAGAAATCAAGAGTGTAAGTTTTGATGCGCTTAAAAGTATTTTCAGGCCGAATGAGCAAATATGCTTGTTTCTACCAATTGCTGCAAAATACTGAAAGGAAAGTGGGTTTTCCTTCATATTTGAGCCAGAACAACTCAGTTCAGCATGGAAATATCATTGCAACAGCTTTTATTTAGCCAGAAATCAAGAGTGTAAGTTTTGATGCGCTTAAAAGCATTTTCAGGCCGAATGAGCAAATATGCTTGTTTCTGCCAATTGCAGCAAAATACTGAAAGGAAAGTAGTTTTGCCTTCATATTTGAGCCAGAACAACTCAGTTCAGCATGGAAATATCATTGCAACAGCTTTTATTTAGCCAGAAATCAAGAGTGTAAGTTTTGATGCGCTTAAAAGCATTTTCAGGCCGAATGAGCAAATATGCTTGTTTCTGCCAATTGCAGCAAAATACTGAAAGGAAAGTGGGTTTGCCTTCATATTTGAGCCAGAACAACTCAGTTCAGCATGGAAATATCATTGCAACAGCTTTTATTTAGCCAGAAATCAAGAGTGTAAGTTTTTATGCGCTTAAAAGCATTTTCAGGCCGAATGAGCAAATATGCTTGTTTCTGCCAATTGCAGCAAAATACTGAAAGGAAAGTGGGTTTCTCTTCATATTTGAGCCAGAACAACTCAGTTCAGCATGGAAATATCATTGCAACAGCTTTTATTTAGCCAGAAATCAAGAGTGTAAGTTTTTTTGCGCTTAAAAGCATTTTCAGGTCAAAAAAGCTGATTTCTGCCAATTGCAGCAAAATACTGAAAGGAAATTGGGTTTGTCTTCATATTTTCCCCAGAACAACTCAGTTCAGCATGGAAATATCATTGCAAAAGCTTTTATTTAGCCAGAAATCAAGAGCGTAAGTTTTTATGCGCTTAAAACCATTTTCAGGCCGAATTAGCAAATATGCTTGTTTCTGCCAATTGCAGCAAAAGACTGAAAGGAAAGTGGGTTTGCCTTCATATTTGACACAGAACAACTCAGTTCAGCATGGAAATATCATTGCAACAGCTTTTTATTTAGCCAGAAATCAAGAGTGTAAGTTTTTATGCGCTTAAAAGTATTTTCAGGCCACATAAGCTGATTTCTGCCAATTGCAGCAAAATACTGAAAGGAAAGTGGGTTTGCCTTCATATTTGACCCAGAACAACTCAGTTCAGCATGGAAATATCATTGCAACAGCATTTATTTAGCCAGAAATCAAGAGTGTACGTTTTTTTGCGCTTAAAAGCATTTTCAGGCCGAATGAGCTGATTTATGCCAATTGCAGCAAAATACTGAAAGGAAAGTGGGTTTTCCTTCATATTTGAACCAGAACTACTGAATTCAACATGGAAATATCATTCCAACAGCTTTTATTTAGCCAGAAATCAAGAGTGTAAGTTTTGATGCGCTTAAAAGCATTTTCAGGCCGAATGAGCAAATATGCTTGTTTCTGCCAATTGCAGCAAAATACTGAAAGGAAAGTGGGTTTGCCTTCATATTTGAGCCAGAACAACTCAGTTCAGCATGGAAATATCATTGCAACAGCTTTTATTTAGCCAGAAATCAAGAGTGTAAGTTTTTATGCGCTTAAAAGCATTTTCAGGCCGAATGAGCAAATATGCTTGTTTCTGCCAATTGCAGCAAAATACTGAAAGGAAAGTGGGTTTCTCTTCATATTTGAGCCAGAACAACTCAGTTCAGCATGGAAATATCATTGCAACAGCTTTTATTTAGCCAGAAATCAAGAGTGTAAGTTTTTTTGCGCTTAAAAGCATTTTCAGGTCAAAAAAGCTGATTTCTGCCAATTGCAGCAAAATACTGAAAGGAAATTGGGTTTGTCTTCATATTTTCCCCAGAACAACTCAGTTCAGCATGGAAATATCATTGCAAAAGCTTTTATTTAGCCAGAAATCAAGAGCGTAAGTTTTTATGCGCTTAAAACCATTTTCAGGCCGAATTAGCAAATATGCTTGTTTCTGCCAATTGCAGCAAAAGACTGAAAGGAAAGTGGGTTTGCCTTCATATTTGACCCAGAACAACTCAGTTCAGCATGGAAATATCATTGCAACAGCATTTATTTAGCCAGAAATCAAGAGTGTACGTTTTTTTGCGCTTAAAAGCATTTTCAGGCCGAATGAGCTGATTTATGCCAATTGCAGCAAAATACTGAAAGGAAAGTGGGTTTTCCTTCATATTTGAACCAGAACTACTGAATTCAACATGGAAATATCATTCCAACAGCTTTTATTTAGCCAGAAATCAAGAGTGTAAGTTTTTATGCGCTTAAAAGCATTTTCAGGCCGAATGAGCTGATTTCTGCCAATTGCAGCAAAATTATGAAAGGAAAGTGGGTTTGCCTTCATATTTGACCCAGAACAACTCAGTTCAGAATAGAAATATCATTGCAACAGCTTTTATTTAGCCAGAAATCAAGAGTGTAAGTTTTTATGCGCTTAAAAGCATTTTCAAGCCGAATGAGCAAATATGCTTGTTTTTGCCAATTGCAGCAAAATACTGAAAGGAAAGTGGGTTTGCATTCATATTTGACCCAGAACAACTCAGTTTAGCATGGAAATATCATTGCAACAACTTTTAATTAGCCAAAAATCAAAACTGTAAGTTTTTATGCGCTTAAAAGCATTTTCAGGCTGAATGAGCTGATTTCTGCCAATTGCAGCAAAAGACTGAAAGGAAAGTGGGTTTGCCTTCATATTTGACCCAGAACAACTCAGTTCAGCATGGAAATATCATTGCAACAGCATTTATTTAGCCAGAAATCAAGAGTGTACGTTTTTATGCGCTTAAAAGCATTTTCAGGCTGAATGAGCTGATTTCTGCCAATTGCAGCAAAATACTGAAAGGAAAATGGGTTTTCCTTCATATTTGAACCAGAACTACTGAATTCAGCATGGAAATATTCCAACAGCTTTTATTTAGCCAGAAATCAAGAGTGTAAGTTTTTATGCGCTTAAAAGCATTTTCAGGCCGAATGAGCTGATTTCTGCCAATTGCAGCAAAATTATGAAAGGAAAGTGGGTTTGCCTTCATATTTGACCCAGAACAACTCAGTTCAGCATGGAAATATCATTGCAACAGTTTTTTTTTAACCAGAAATCAAGAGTGTACAATTTTACGCGTTTAAAAGCATTTTCAGGCCGGATGAGCAAATATGCTTGTTTCTGCCAATTGCAGCAAAATACTGAAAGGAAAATGGGTTTGCCTTCATATTTTCCCCAGAACAACTCAGTTCAGCATGGAAATATCATTGCAAAAGCTTTTATTTAGCCAGAAATCAAGAGCGTAAGTTTTTATGCGCTTAAAACCATTTTCAGGACGAATTAGCAAATATGCTTGTTTCTGCCAATTGCAGCAAAATACTGAAAGGAAAGTGGGTTTGCCTTCATATTTGAGCCAAAACAATTCAGTTCAGCATGGAAATATCATTGCAACAGCTTTTATTTAGCCAGAAATCAAGAGTGTAAGTTTTTATGCGGTTAAAAGCATTTTCAGGCCGAATGAGCTGATTTCTGCCAATTGCAGCAAAATTATGAAAGGAAAGTGGGTTTGCCTTCATATTTGACCCAGAAAAACTCAGTGCAGAATAGAAATATCATTGCAACAGCTTTTATTTAGCCAGAAATCAAGAGTGTACGTTTTTATGCGCTTAAAAGCATTTTCAGGCCGAATGAGCAAATATGCTTGTTTCTGCCAATTGCAGCAAAATACTGAAAGGAAAGTGGGTTTGCCTACATATTTGACCCAGAACAACTCAGTTCAGCATGAAAATATCTTTGCAACAGCTTTTATTTAGCCAGAAATCAATACTGTAAGTTTTTATGCGCTTAAAAGCATTTACAGGCCGAATAAGCTGATTTCTGCCAATTGCAGCAAAATACTGAAAGGAAAGTGGGTTTGTCTTCATATTTTCCCCAGAACAACTCAGTTCAGCATGGAAATATCATTGCAAAAGCTTTCATTTAGCCAGAAATCAAGAGTGTAAGTTTTTATGCGCTTAAAAGCATTTTCAGGCCGAATGAGCAAATATGCTTGTTTTTGCCAATTGCAGCAAAATACTGAAAGGAAAGTGGGTTTGCTTTCATATTTGACCCAGAACAACTCAGTTTGGCATGGAAATATCATTGCAACAACTTTTAATTAGCCAAAAATCAAAACTGTAAGTTTTTATGCGCTTCAAAGCATTTTCAGGCTGAATGAGCTGATTTCTGCCAATTGCAGCAAAAGACTGAAAGGAAAGTGGGTTTGCCTTCATATTTGACCCAGAACAACTCAGTTCAGCATGGAAATATCATTGCAACAGCATTTATTTAGCCAGAAATCAAGAGTGTACGTTTTTATGCGCTTAAAAGCATTTTCAGGCCGAATGAGCTGATTTCTGCCAATTGCAGCAAAATACTGAAAGGAAAATGGGTTTTCCTTCATATTTGAACCAGAACTACTGAATTCAGCATGGAAATATCATTCCAACAGCTTTTATTTAGCCAGAAATCAAGAGTGTAAGTTTTTATGCGCTTAAAAGCATTTTCAGGCCGAATGAGCTGATTTCTGCCAATTGCAGCAAAATTATGAAAGGAAAGTGGGTTTGCCTTCATATTTGACCCAGAACAACTCAGTTCAGCATGGAAATATCATTGCAACTGTTTTTTTTAGCCAGAAATCAAGAGTGTAAGTTTTTATGCGCTTAAAAGCATTTTCAGGCTGAATGAGCAAATATGCTTGTTTCTGCCAATTGCAGCAAAATACTGAAAGGAAAGTGGGTTTGCCTTCATATTTGACCCAGAACAACTCAGTTCAGCATGGAAATATCATTGCAGTAGCTTTTATTTAGCCAGAAATCAAGAGTGTAAGTTTTTATGCGCTTAAAAGCATTTCCAGGCTGAATGAGCAAATATGCTTGTTTCTGCCAATTGCAGCAAAATACTGAAAGGAAAGTGGGTCTGCCTTCATATTTCAGCCAGAACAACTCAGTTCAGCATGGAAATATCATTGCAACAGCTTTTATTTAGCCAGAAATCAATACTTTAAGTTTTTTTGCGCTTAAAAGCATTTTCAGGTCAAATAAGCTGATTTCTGACAATTGCAAAAAAATACTGAAAGGAAAGTGGGTTTGCCTTCATATTTGACACAGAACAACTCAGTTCAGCATGGAAATATCATTGCAACAGTTTTTTTTAACCAGAAATCAAGAGTGTACAATTTTACGCGTTTAAAAGCATTTTCAAGCCGGATGATCAAATATGCTTGTTTCTGCCAATTGCAGCAAAATACTGAAAGGAAAATGGGTTTGCCTTCATATTTGAGCCAAAACAACTCAGTTCAGCATGGAAATATCATTGCAACAGCTTTTATTTAGCCAGAAATCAAGAGTGTAAGTTTTTATGCGCTTAAAAGCATTTTCAAGCCGAATGAGCAAATATGCTTGTTTTTGCCAATTGCAGCAAAATACTGAAAGGAAAGTGGGTTTGTCTTCATATTTTCCCCAGAACAACTCAGTTCAGCATGGAAATATCATTGCAAAAGCTTTTACTTAGCCAGAAATCAAGAGCGTAAGTTTTTATGCGCTTAAAACCATTTTCAGGCCGAATTAGCAAATATGCTTGTTTCTGCCAATTGCAGCAAAATACTGAAAGGAAAATGGGTTTGCCTTCATATTTGACCCAAAACAACTCAGTTCAGCATGGAAATATCATTGCAACAGCTTTTATTTAGCCAGAAATCAAGAGTGTAAGTTTTTATGCGCTTAAAAGCATTTTCAAGCCGAATGAGCAAATATGCTTGTTTTTGCCAATTGCAGCAAAATACTGAAAGGAAAGTGGGTTTGTCTTCATATTTTCCCCAGAACAACTCAGTTCAGCATGGAAATATCATTGCAACAGCTTTTTATTTAGCCAGAAATCAAGAGTGTAAGTTTTTATGCGCTTAAAAGTATTTTCAGGCCACATAAGCTGATTTCTGCCAATTGCAGCAAAATACTGAAAGGAAAGTGGGTTTGCCTTCATATTTGACCCAGAACAACTCAGTTCAGCATGGAAATATCATTGCAACAGCATTTATTTAGCCAGAAATCAAGAGTGTACGTTTTTTTGCGCTTAAAAGCATTTTCAGGCCCGATGAGCTGATTTATGCCAATTGCAGCAAAATACTGAAAGGAAAGTGGGTTTTCCTTCATATTTGAACCAGAACTACTGAATTCAACATGGAAATATCATTCCAACAGCTTTTATTTAGCCAGAAATCAATACTGTAAGTTTTTATGCGCTTAAAAGCATTTACAGGCCGAATAAGCTGATTTCTGCCAATTGCAGCAAAATACTGAAAGGAAAGTGGGTTTGCCTTCATATTTGACCCAGAACAACTCAGTTCAGCATGGAAATATCATTGGAACAGTTTTTTTTAACCAGAAATCAAGAGTGTACGTTTTTACGCGTTTATAAGCATTTTCAGGCCGGATGAGCAAATATGCTTGTTTCTGCCAATTGCAGCAAAATACTGAAAGGAAAGTGGGTTTGCCTTCATATTTGAGCCAAAACAACTCAGTTCAGCATGGAAATATCATTGCAACAGCTTTCATTTAGCCAGAAATCAAGAGTGTAAGTTTTTATGCGCTTAAAAACATTTTCAAGCCAAATGAGCAAATATGCTTGTTTTTGCCAATTGCAGCAAAATACTGAAAGGAAAGTGGGTTTGTCTTCATATTTTCCCCAGAACAACTCAGTTCAGCATGGAAATTTCATTGCAAAAGCTTTTATTTAGCCAGAAATCAAGAGTGTAAGTTTTTATGTGCTTAAAAGCATTTTCAGGCTGAATGAGCTGATTTCTGCCAATTGCAGCAAAATACTAAAATGAAAGTGGGTTTGCCTTCATATTTGCCCCAGAACAACTCAGTTCAGCATGGAAATATCATTGCAACTGTTTTTTTTAGCCAGAAATCAGGAGTGTAAGTGTTTATGCGCTTAAAAGCTTTTTCAGGCCGAATGAGCAAATATGCTTGTTTCTGCCAATTGCAGCAAAATACTGAAAGGAAAGTGGGTTTGCCTTCATATTTGAGCCAAAACAACTCAGTTCAGCATGGAAATATCATTGCAACAGCTTTTATTTAGCCAGAAATCAAGATTGTACGTTTTTATGCGCTTAAAAGCATTTTCAGGCCGAATGAGCAAATATGCTTGTTTCTGCCAAATGCAGCAAAATACTGAAAGGAAAGTGGGTTTGCCTTCATATTTGACCCAGAACAACTCAGTTCAGCATGGAAATATCATTACAACAGCTTTTATTTAGCCAGAAATCAAGACTGTACGTTTTTATGCGCTTAAAAGCATTTTCAGGCTGAATGAGCAAATATGCTTGTTTCTGCCAATTGCAGCAAAATACTGAAAGGAAAGTGGGTTTGCCTTCATATTTGACGCAGAAAAACTCAGTTCAGCATGGAAATATCATTGCAACAGCTTTTTATTTAGCCAGAAATCAAGAGTGTAAGTTTTTATGCGCTTAAAAGCATTTTCAGGCCACATAAGCTGATTTCTGCCAAGTGCAGCAAAAGACTGAAAGGAAAGTGGGTTTGCCTTCATATTTGACACAGAAAAACTCAGTTCAGCATGGAAATATCATTGCAACAGCTTTTTATTTAGCCAGAAATCAAGAGTGTAAGTTTTTATGCGCTTAAAAGCATTTTCAGGCCGAATGAGCTGATTTCTGCCAATTGCAGCAAAATACTGAAAGGAAAGTGGGTTTGCCTTCATATTTGAGCCAGAACAACTCAGTTCAGAATGGAAATATCATTGCAACAGCTTTTATTTAGCCAGAAATCAAGAGTGTACGTTTTTATGCGCTTAAAAGCATTTTCAGGCCGAATTAGCAAATATGCTTGTTTCTGCCAATTGCAGCAAAATACTGAAAGGAAAGTGGGTTTGCCTTCATATTTGAGCCAAAACAACTCAGTTCAGCATGGAAATATCATTGCAACAGCTTTTATTTAGCCAGAAATCAAGAGTGTAAGTTTTTATGCGCTTAAAAGCATTTTCAGGCCGAATGAGCTGATTTATGCCAATTGCAGCAAAATACTGAAAGGAAAGTGGGTTTTCCTTCATATTTGAATCTGAACTACTGAATTCAGCATGGAAATATCATTCCAACAGCTTTTATTTAGCCAGAAATCAAGAGTGTAAGTTTTTATGCGCTTAAAAGCATTTTCAGGCCGAATGAGCTGATTTCTGCCAATTGCAGCAAAATTATGAAAGGAAAGTGGGTTTGCCTTCATATTTGAGACAAAACAACTCGGTTCAGCATGGAAATATCATTGCAACAGCTTTAATTTAGCCAGAAATCAAGAGTGTAAGTTTTTATGCGCTTAAAAGCATTTTCAAGCCGAATGAGCAAATATGCTTGTTTTTGCCAATTGCAGCAAAATACTGAAAGGAAAGTGGGTTTGTCTTCATATTTTCCCCAGAACAACTCAGTTCAGCATGGAAATATCATTGCAAAAGCTTTTATTTAGCCAGAAATCAAGAGTGTAAGTTTTTTTGCGCTTAAAAGCATTTTCAGGCCGAATGAGAAAATATGCTTGTTTTTGCCAATTGCAGCAAAATACTGAAAGGAAAGTGGGGTTGCTTTCATATTTGACCCAGAACAACTCAGTTTAGCATGGAAATATCATTGCAACAACTTTTAATTAGCCAAAAATCAAAACTGTAAGTTTTTATGCGCTTAAAAGCATTTTCAGGCTGAATGGGCTGATTTCTGTCAATTGCAGCAAAATACTGAAATGAAAGTGGGTTTGCCTTCATATTTGCCCCAGAACAACTCAGTTCAGCATGGAAATATCATTGCAACAGCTTTTATTTAGCCAGAAATCAAGAGTTTAAGTTTTCATGCGCTGAAAAGCATTTTCAGGCCGAATGAGCAAATATGCTTGTTTCTGCCAATTGCAGCAAAATACTGAAAGGAAAGTGGGTTTGCCTACATATTTGACCCAGAACAACTCAGTTCAGCATGAAAATATCATTGCAACAGCTTTTATTTAGCCAGAAATCAATACTGTAAGTTTTTATGCGCTTAAAAGCATTTACAGGCCGAATAATCTGATTTCTGCCAATTGCAGCAAAATACTGAAAGGAAAGTGGGTTTGCCTTCATATTTGACCCAGAACAACTCAGTTCAGCATGGAAATATCATTGCAACTGTTTTTTTTAGCCAGAAATCAAGATTGTAAGTTTTTATGCGCTTAAAAGCATTTTAAGGCCGAATGAGCAAATATGCTTGTTTCTGCCAAATACAGCAAAATACTGAAAGGAAAGTGGGTTTGCCTTCATATTTGACCCAGAACAACTCAGTTCAGCATGGAAATATCATTGCAGTAGCTTTTATTTAGCCAGAAATCAAGAGTGTACGTTTTTATGCGCTTAAAAGCATTTCCAGGCTGAATGAGCAAATATGCTTGTTTCTGCCAATTGCAGCAAAATACTGAAAGGAAAGTGGGTTTGCCTTCATATTTGACCCAGAACAACTCAGTTCAGCATGGAAATATCATTGCAACAGCTTTTATTTAGCCAGAAATCAAGACTGTAAGTTTTTTTGCGCTTAAAAGCATTTTCAGGTCAAATAAGCTGAATTCTAACAATTGCAAAAAAATACTGAAAGGAAAGTGGGTTTGCCTTCATATTTGACCCAGAACAACTCAGTTCAGCATGGAAATATCATTGCAACAGTTTTTTTTAACCAGAAATCAAGAGTGTACGTTTTTACGCGTTTAAAAGCATTTTCAGGCCGGATGAGCAATTATGCTTGTTTCGGCCAATTGCAGCAAAATACTGAAAGGAAAGTGGGTTTGCCTTCATATTTGACCCAGAACAACTCAGTTCAGCATGGAAATATCATTGCAACAGCTTTTATTTAGCCAGAAATCAAGAATGTAAGTTTTTATGCGCTTAAAAGCATTTTCAAGCCGAATAAGCAAATATGCTTGTTTTTGCTAATTGTAGCAAAATACTGAAAGGAAAGTGGGTTTGCCTTCATATTTGACCCAGAACAACTCAGTTCAGCATGGAAATATCATTGCAACAGCTTTTATTTAGCCAGAAATCAAGAGTGTAAGTTTTTATGCGCTTAAAAGCATTTTCAGGCCACATAAGCTGATTTCTGCCAATTGCAGCAAAATACTGAAAGGAAAGTGGGTTTCTCTTCATATTTTCCCCAGAACAACTCAGTTCAGCATGGAAATATCATTGCAAAAGCTTTTATTTAGCCAGAAATCAAGAGTGTAAGTTTTTATGCGCTTAAAAGCATTTTCAGGCCGAATGAGCAAATATGCTTGTTTTTGCCAATTGCAGCAAAATACTGAAAGGAAAGTGGGTTTGCTTTCATATTTGACCCAGAACAACTCAGTTCAGCATGGAAGTATCATTGCAACAACTTTTAATTAGCCAAAAATCAAAACTGTAAGTTTTTATGCGCTTAAAAGCATTTTCAGGCTGAATGAGCTGATTTCTGCCAATTGCAGCAAAATACTGAAATGAAAGTGGGTTTGCCTTCATATTTGCCCCAGAACAACTCAGTTCAGCATGGAAATATCATTGCAACAGCTTTTATTTAGCCAGAAATCAAGACTGTAAGTTTTTATGCGCTTAAAAGCATTTTCAAGCCGAATGAGCAAATATGCTTTTTTCTGCCAATTGCAGCATAATACTGAAAGGAAAGTGGGTTTGCCTTCATATTTGACCCAGAACAACTCAGTTCAGCATGGAAATATCATTGCAACAGCTTTTATTTAGCCAGAAATCAAGAGTGTAAGTTTTTATGCGTTAAAAGCATTTTCAAGCCGAATAAGCAAATATGCTTGTTTTTGCCAATTGTAGCAAAATACTGAAAGGAAAGTGGGTTTGCTTTCATATTTGACCCAGAACAACTCAGTTCAGCATGGAAATATCATTGCAACAGCTTTTATTTAGCCAGAAATCAAGAGTGTAAGTTTTTATGCGCTTAAAAGCATTTTCAGGCCGAATGAGCAAATATGCTTGTTTCTGCCAAGTGCAGCAAAAGACTGAAAGGAAAGTGGGTTTGCCTTCATATTTGACACAGAAAAACTCAGTTCAGCATGGAAATATCATTGCAACAGCTTTTTATTTAGCCAGAAATCAAGAGTGTAAGTTTTTATGCGCTTAAAAGCATTTTCAGGCCACATAAGCTGATTTCTGCCAATTGCAGCAAAATACTGAAAGGAAAGTGGGTTTGCCTTCATATTTGACCCAGAACAACTCAGTTTAGCATGGAAATATCATTGCAACAACTTTTAATTAGCCAAAAATCAAAACTGTAAGTTTTTATGCGCTTAAAAGCATTTTCAGGCCGAATTAGCAAATATGCTTGTTTCTGCCAATTGCAGCAAAATACTGAAAGGAAAATGGGTTTGCCTTCATATTTTCCCCAGAACAACTCAGTTCAGCATGGAAATATCATTGCAACAGCTTTTATTTAGCCAGAAATCAATACTGTAAGTTTTTATGCACTTAAAAGCATTTACAGGCCGAATAAGCTGATTTCTGGCAATTGCAGCAAAATACTGAAAGGAAAGTGGGTTTGCCTTCATATTTGAGCCAAAACAACTCAGTTCAGCATGGAAATATCATTGCAACAGCTTTTATTTAGCCAGAAATCAAGAGTGTAAGTTTTTATGCGCTTAAAAGCATTTTCAGGCCAAATGAGCAAATATGCTTGTTTCTGCCAATTGCAGCAAAATACTGAAAGGAAAATGGGTTTGCCTTCATATTTGAGCCAAAACAACTCAGTTCAGCATGGAAATATCATTGCAACAGCTTTTATTTAGCCAGAAATCAAGAGTGTAAGTTTTTATGCGCTTAAAAGCATTTTCAGGCCGAATGAGCTGATTTCTGCCAATTGCAGCAAAATTATGAAAGGAAAGTGGGTTTGCCTTCATATTTGAGCCAGAACAACTCAGTTCAGAATGGAAATATCATTGCAACAGCTTTTATTTAGCCAGAAATCAAGAGTGTACGTTTTTATGCGCTTAAAAGCATTTTCAGGCCGAATTAGCAAATATGCTTGTTTCTGCCAATTGCAGCAAAATACTGAAAGGAAAGTGGGTTTGCCTTCATATTTGAGCCAGAACAACTCAGTTCAGCATGGAAATATCATTGCAACAGCTTTTATTTAGCCAGAAATCAAGAGTGTAAGTTTTTATGCGCTTAAAAGCATTTTCAGGCCGAATGAGCTGATTTATGCCAATTGCAGCAAAATACTGAAAGGAAAGTGGGTTTTCCTTCATATTTGAACCAGAACTACTGAATTCAGCATGGAAATATTTTTCCAACAGCTTTTATTTAGCCAGAAATCAAGAGTGTAAGTTTTTATGCGGTTAAAAGCATTTTCAGGCCGAATGAGCTGATTTCTGCCAATTGCAGCAAAATTATGAAAGGAAAGTGGGTTTGCCTTCATATTTGAGACAAAACAACTCGGTTCAGCATGGAAATATCATTGCAATAGCTTTCATTTAGCCAGAAATCAAGAGTGTAAGTTTTTATGCGCTTAAAAGCATTTTCAAGCCGAATGAGCAAATATGCTTGTTTTTGCCAATTGCAGCAAAATACTGAAAGGAAAGTGGGTTTGTCTTCATATTTTCCCCAGAACAACTCAGTTCAGCATGGACATATCATTGCAAAAGCTTTTATTTAGCCAGAAATCAAGAGTGTAAGTTTTTTGGCGCTTAAAAGCATTTTCAGGCCGAATGAGAAAATATGCTTGTTTTTGCCAATTGCAGCAAAATACTGAAAGGAAAGTGGGTTTGCCTACATATTTGACCCAGAACAACTCAGTTCAGCATGAAAATATCATTGCACAACTTTTAATTAGCCAAAAATCAAAACTGTAAGTTTTTATGCGCTTAAAAGCATTTTCAGGCTGAATGGGCTGATTTCTGCCAATTGCAGCAAAATACTGAAATGAAAGTGGGTTTGCCTTCATATTTGCCCCAGAACAACTCAGTTCAGCATGGAAATATCATTGCAACAGCTTTTATTTAGCCAGAAATCAAGAGTGTACGTTTTTATGCGCTTAAAAGCATTTCCAGGCTGAATGAGCAAATATGCTTGTTTCTGCCAATTGCAGCAAAATACTGAAAGGAAAGTGGGTTTGCCTTCATATTTGACCCAGAACAACTCAGTTCAGCGTGGAAATATCATTGCAACAGCTTTTATTTAGCCAGAAATCAAGACTGTAAGTTTTTTTGCGCTTAAAAGCATTTTCAGGTCAAATAAGCTGATTTCTGACAATTGCAAAAAAATACTGAAAGGAAAGTGGGTTTGCCTTCATATTTGACCCAGAACAACTCAGTTCAGCATGGAAATATCATTGCAACAGTTTTTTTTAACCAGAAATCAAGAGTGTACGTTTTTACGCGTTTAAAAGCATTTTCAGGCCGGATGAGCAATTATGCTTGTTTCTGCCAATTGCAGCAAAATACTGAAAGGAAAGTGGGTTTGCCTTCATATTTGACCCAGAACAACTCAGTTCAGCATGGAAATATCATTGCAACAGCTTTTATTTAGCCAGAAATCAAGAGTGTAAGTTTTTATGCGCTTAAAAGCATTTTCAAGCCGAATAAGCAAATATGCTTGTTTTTGCCAATTGTAGCAAAATACTGAAAGGAAAGTGGGTTTGCCTTCATATTTGACCCAGAACAACTCAGTTCAGCATGGAAATATCATTGCAACAGCTTTTATTTAGCCAGAAATCAAGAGTGTAAGTTTTTATGCGCTTAAAAGCATTTTCAGGCCACATAAGCTGATTTCTGCCAATTGCAGCAAAATACTGAAAGGAAAGTGGGTTTCTCTTCATATTTTCCCCAGAACAACTCAGTTCAGCATGGAAATATCATTGCAAAAGCTTTTATTTAGCCAGAAATCAAGAGTGTAAGTTTTTATGCGCTTAAAAGCATTTTCAGGCCGAATGAGCAAATATGCTTGTTTTTGCCAATTAGCGCAAAATACTGAAGGGAAAGTGGGTTTGCTTTCATATTTGACCCAGAACAACTCAGTTCAGCATGGAAGTATCATTGCAACAACTTTTAATTAGCCAAAAATCAAAACTGTAAGTTTTTATGCGCTTAAAAGCATTTTCAGGCTGAATGAGCTGATTTCTGCCAATTGCAGCAAAATACTGAAATGAAAGTGGGTTTGCCTTCATATTTGCCCCAGAACAACTCAGTTCAGCATGGAAATATCATTGCAACAGCTTTTATTTAGCCAGAAATCAATACTGTAAGTTTTTATGCACTTAAAAGCATTTACAGGCCGAATTAGCTGATTTCTGGCAATTGCAGCAAAATACTGAAAGGAAAGTGGGTTTGCCTTCATATTTGAGCCAAAACAACTCAGTTCAGCATGGAAATATCATTGCAACAGCTTTTATTTAGCCAGAAATCAAGAGTGTAAGTTTTTATGCGCTTAAAAGCATTTTCAGGCCAAATGAGCAAATATGCTTGTTTTTGCCAATTGCAGCAAAATACTGAAACGAAAATGGGTTTGCCTTCATATTTGAGCCAAAACAACTCAGTTCAGCATGGAAATATCATTGCAACAGCTTTTATTTAGCCAGAAATCAAGAGTGTAAGTTTTTATGCACTTAAAAGCATTTTCAGGCCGAATGAGCAAATATGCTTGTTTCTGCCAATTGCAGCAAAAGACTGAAAGGAAAGTGGGTTTGCCTTCACATTTGACCCAGAACAACTCAGTTCAGCATGGAAATATCATTGCAACAGCATTTATTTAGCCAGAAATTAAGAGTGTACGTTTTTATGCGCTTAAAAGCATTTTCAGGCCGAATGAGCTGATTTCTGCCAATTGGAGCAAAATACTGAAAGGAAAATGGGTTTTCCTTCATATTTGAACCAGAACTACTGAATTCAGTATGGAAATATCATTCCAACAGCTTTTATTTAGCCAGAAATCAAGAGTGTAAGTTTTTATGCGCTTAAAAGCATTTTCAGGCCGAATGAGCTGATTACTGCCAATTGCAGCAAAATTATGAAAGGAAAGTGGGTTTGCCTTCATATTTGACCCAGAACAACTCAGTTCAGCATGGAAATATCATTGCAACAGCATTTATTTAGCCATAAATCAAGAGTGTACGTTTTTTTGCGCTTAAAAGCATTTTCAGGCCGAATGAGCTGATTTCTGCCAATTGCAGCAAAATTATGAAAGGAAAGTGGGTTTGCCTTCATATTTGACCCAGAACAACTCAGTTCAGAATAGAAATATCATTGCAACAGCTTTTATTTAGCCAGAAATCAAGAGTGTTCGTTTTTATGCGCTTAAAAGCATTTTCAGGCCGAATGAGCAAATATGCTTGTTTCTGCCAATTGCAGCAAAATACTGAAAGGAAAGTGGGTTTGCCTACATATTTGACCCAGAACAACTCAGTTCAGCATGAAAATATCTTTGCAACAGCTTTTATTTAGCCAGACATCAATACTGTAAGTTTTTATGCGCTTAAAAGCATTTACAGGCCGAATAAGCTGATTTCTGCCAATTGCAGCAAAATACTGAAAGGAAAGTGGGTTTGCCTTCATATTTGACCCAGAACAACTCAGTTCAGCATGGAAATATCATTGCAACAGCTTTCATTTAGCCAGAAATCAAGAGTGTAAGTTTTTATGCGCTTAAAAGCATTTTCAAGCCGAATGAGCAAATATGCTTGTTTTTGCCAATTGCAGCAAAATACTGAAAGGAAAGTGGGTTTGTCTTCATATTTTCCCCAGAACAACTCAGTTCAGCATGGAAATATCATTGCAAAAGCTTTCATTTAGCCAGAAATCAAGAGTGTAAGTTTTTATGCGCTTAAAAGCATTTTCAGGCCGAATGAGCAAATATGCTTGTTTTTGCCAATTGCAGCAAAATACTGAAAGGAAAGTGGGTTTGCTTTCATATTTGACCCAGAACAACTCAGTTTGGCATGGAAATATCATTGCAACAACTTTTAATTAGCCAAAAATCAAAACTGTAAGTTTTTATGCGCTTCAAAGCATTTTCAGGCTGAATGAGCTGATTTCTGCCAATTGCAGCAAAAGACTGAAAGGAAAGTGGGTTTGCCTTCATATTTGACCCAGAACAACTCAGTTCAGCATGGAAATATCATTGCAACAGCATTTATTTAGCCAGAAATCAATACTTTAAGTTTTTTTGCGCTTAAAAGCATTTTCAGGTCAAATAAGCTGATTTCTGACAATTGCAAAAAAATACTGAAAGGAAAGTTGGTTTGCCTTCATATTTGACACAGAACAACTCAGTTCAGCATGGAAATATCATTGCAACAGTTTTTTTTAACCAGAAATCAAGAGTGTACAATTTTACGCGTTTAAAAGCATTTTCAGGCCGGATGATCAAATATGCTTGTTTCTGCCAATTGCAGCAAAATACTGAAAGGAAAATGGGTTTGCCTTCATATTTGAGCCAAAACAACTCAGTTCAGCATGGAAATATCATTGCAACAGCTTTTATTTAGCCAGAAATCAAGAGTGTAAGTTTTTATGCGCTTAAAAGCATTTTCAAGCCGAATGAGCAAATATGCTTGTTTTTGCCAATTGCAGCAAAATACTGAAAGGAAAGTGGGTTTGTCTTCATATTTTCCCCAGAACAACTCAGTTCAGCATGGAAATATCATTGCAAAAGCTTTTACTTAGCCAGAAATCAAGAGCGTAAGTTTTTATGCGCTTAAAACCATTTTCAGGCCGAATTAGCAAATATGCTTGTTTCTGCCAATTGCAGCAAAATACTGAAAGGAAAATGGGTTTGCCTTCATATTTGACCCAAAACAACTCAGTTCAGCATGGAAATATCATTGCAACAGCTTTTATTTAGCCAGAAATATAGGGTGTAAGTTTTTATGCGCTTAAAAGCATTTTCAAGCCGAATGAGCAAATATGCTTGTTTTTGCCAATTGCAGCAAAATACTGAAAGGAAAGTGGGTTTGTCTTCATATTTTCCCCAGAACAACTCAGTTCAGCATGGAAATATCATTGCAAAAGCTTTTATTTAGCCAGAAATCAAGAGCGTAAGTTTTTATGCGCTTAAAACCATTTTCAGGCCGAATTAGCAAATATGCTTGTTTCTGCCAATTGCAGCAAAATACTGAAAGGAAAGTGGGTTTGCCTTCATATTTGAGCCAAAACAACTCAGTTCAGCATGGAAATATCATTGCAACAGCTTTTATTTAGCCAGAAATCAAGAGTGTAAGTTTTTATGCACTTAAAAGCATTTTCAGGCCGAATGAGCAAATATGCTTGTTTCTGCCAATTGCAGCAAAAGACTGAAAGGAAAGTGGGTTTGCCTTCATATTTGACACAGAACAACTCAGTTCAGCATGGAAATATCATTGCAACAGCTTTTTATTTAGCCAGAAATCAAGAGTGTAAGTTTTTATGCGCTTAAAAGTATTTTCAGGCCACATAAGCTGATTTCTGCCAATTGCAGCAAAATACTGAAAGGAAAGTGGGTTTGCCTTCATATTTGACCCAGAACAACTCAGTTCAGCATGGAAATATCATTGCAACAGCATTTATTTAGCCAGAAATCAAGAGTGTACGTTTTTTTGCGCTTAAAAGCATTTTCAGGCCCGATGAGCTGATTTATGCCAATTGCAGCAAAATACTGAAAGGAAAGTGGGTTTTCCTTCATATTTGAACCAGAACTACTGAATTCAACATGGAAATATCATTCCAACAGCTTTTATTTAGCCAGAAATCAATACTGTAAGTTTTTATGCGCTTAAAAGCATTTACAGGCCGAATAAGCTGATTTCTGCCAATTGCAGCAAAATACTGAAAGGAAAGTGGGTTTGCCTTCATATTTGACCCAGAACAACTCAGTTCAGCATGGAAATATCATTGCAACAGTTTTTTTTAACCAGAAATCAAGAGTGTACGTTTTTACGCGTTTATAAGCATTTTCAGGCCGGATGAGCAAATATGCTTGTTTCTGCCAATTGCAGCAAAATACTGAAAGGAAAGTGGGTTTGCCTTCATATTTGAGCCAAAACAACTCAGTTCAGCATGGAAATATCATTGCAACAGCTTTCATTTAGCCAGAAATCAAGAGTGTAAGTTTTTATGCGCTTAAAAACATTTTCAAGCCAAATGAGCAAATATGCTTGTTTTTGCCAATTGCAGCAAAATACTGAAAGGAAAGTGGGTTTGTCTTCATATTTTCCCCAGAACAACTCAGTTCAGCATGGAAATTTCATTGCAAAAGCTTTTATTTAGCCAGAAATCAAGAGTGTAAGTTTTTATGCGCTTAAAAGCATTTTCAGGCTGAATGAGCTGATTTCTGCCAATTGCAGCAAAATACTGAAATGAAAGGGGGTTTGCCTTCATATTTGCCCCAGAACAACTCAGTTCAGCATGGAAATATCATTGCAACTGTTTTTTTTAGCCAGAAATCAGGAGTGTAAGTTTTTATGCGCTTAAAAGCTTTTTCAGGCCGAATGAGCAAATATGCTTGTTTCTGCCAATTGCAGCAAAATACTGAAAGGAAAGTGGGTTTGCCTTCATATTTGAGCCAAAACAACTCAGTTCAGCATGGAAATATCATTGCAACAGCTTTTATTTAGCCAGAAATCAAGAGTGTAAGTTTTTATGCGCTTAAAAGCATTTTCAGGCCGAATGAGCATATATGCTTGTTTCTGCCAATTGCAGCAAAATACTGAAAGGAAAGTGGGTTTGCCTTCATATTTGAGCCAGAACAACTCAGTTCAGCATGGAAATATCATTGCAACAGCTTTTATTTAGCCAGAAATCAAGAGTGTAAGTTTGTATGCGCTTAAAAGCATTTTCAGGTCGAATGAGCAAATATGCTTGTTTCTGCCAATTGCAGCAAAATACTGAAAGGAAAGTGGATTTGCCTTCATATTTGAGCCATAACAACTCAGTTCAGCATGGAAATATCATTGCAACAGCTTTTATTTAGCCAGAAATCAAGAGTGTAAGTTTTGATGCGCTTAAAAGCATTTTCAGGCCGAATGAGCAAATATGCTTGTTTCTGCCAATTGCAGCAAAATACTGAAAGGAAAGTAGTTTTGCCTTCATATTTGAGCCAGAACAACTCAGTTCAGCATGGAAATATCATTGCAACAGCTTTTATTTAGCCAGAAATCAAGAGTGTAAGTTTTGATGCGCTTAAAAGCATTTTCAGGCCGAATGAGCAAATATGCTTGTTTCTGCCAATTGCAGCAAAATACTGAAAGGAAAGTGGGTTTGTCTTCATATTTGAGCCAGAACAACTCAGTTCAGCATGGAAATATCATTGCAACAGCTTTTATTTAGCCAGAAATCAAGAGTGTAAGTTTTTATGCGCTTAAAAGCATTTTCAGGCCGAATGAGCAAATATGCTTGTTTCTGCCAATTGCAGCAAAATACTGAAAGGAAAGTGGGTTTGCCTTCATATTTGAGCCAGAACAACTCAGTTCAGCATGGAAATATCATTGCAACAGCTTTTATTTAGCCAGAAATCAAGACTGTAAGTTTTTATGTGCTTAAAAGCATTTTCAGGCCAAATAAGCTGATTTCTGCCAATTGCAGCAAAATACTGAAAGGAAAGTGGGTTTGCCTTCATATTTGAGCCAGAACAACTCAGATCAGCATGGAAATATCATTGCAACAGCTTTTATTTAGCCAGAAATCAAGAGTGTAAGTTTTTATGCGCTTAAAAGCATTTTCAGGCCGAATGAGCAAATATGCTTGTTTCTGCCAATTGCAGCAAAATACTGAAAGGAAAGTGGGTTTGCCTTCATATTTGAGCCAGAACAACTCAGTTCAGCATGGAAATATCATTGCAACAGCTTTTATTTAGCCAGAAATCAAGAGTGTAAGTTTTTATGCGCTTAAAAGCATTTTCAGGCCGAATGAGCATATATGCTTGTTTCTGCCAATTGCAGCAGAATACTGAAAGGAAAGTGGGTTTGCCTTCATATTTGAGCCAGAACAACTCAGTTCAGCATGGAAATATCATTGCAACAGCTTTTATTTAGCCAGAAATCAAGACTGTAAGTTTTTATGTGCTTAAAAGCATTTTCAGGCCAAATAAGCTGATTTCTGCCAATTGCAGCAAAATACTGAAAGGAAAGTGGGTTTGCCTTCATATTTGAGCCAGAACAACTCAGTTCAGCATGGAAATATCATTGCAACAGCTTTTATTTAGCCAGAAATCAAGAGTGTAAGTTTTTATGCGCTTAAAAGCATTTTCAGGCCGAATGAGCAAATATGCTTGTTTCTGCCAATTGCAGCAGAATACTGAAAGGAAAGTGGGTTTGCCTTCATATTTGAGCCAGAACAACTCAGTTCAGCATGGAAATATCATTGCAACAGCTTTTATTTAGCCAGAAATCAAGACTGTAAGTTTTTATGTGCTTAAAAGCATTTTCAGGCCAAATAAGCAAATATGCTTGTTTCTGCCAATTGCAGCAAAATACTGAAAGGAAAGTAGTTTTGCCTTCATATTTGAGCCAGAACAACTCAGTTCAGCATGGAAATATCATTGCAACAGCTTTTATTTAGCCAGAAATCAAGAGTGTAAGTTTTGATGCGCTTAAAAGCATTTTCAGGCCGAATGAGCAAATATGCTTGTTTCTGCCAATTGCAGCAAAATACTGAAAGGAAAGTGGGTTTGTCTTCATATTTGAGCCAGAACAACTCAGTTCAGCATGGAAATATCATTGCAACAGCTTTTATTTAGCCAGAAATCAAGAGTGTAAGTTTTTATGCGCTTAAAAGCATTTTCAGGCCGAATGAGCAAATATGCTTGTTTCTGCCAATTGCAGCAAAATACTGAAAGGAAAGTGGGTTTGCCTTCATATTTGAGCCAGAACAACTCAGTTCAGCATGGAAATATCATTGCAACAGCTTTTATTTAGCCAGAAATCAAGACTGTAAGTTTTTATGTGCTTAAAAGCATTTTCAGGCCAAATAAGCTGATTTCTGCCAATTGCAGCAAAATACTGAAAGGAAAGTGGGTTTGCCTTCATATTTGAGCCAGAACAACTCAGATCAGCATGGAAATATCATTGCAACAGCTTTTATTTAGCCAGAAATCAAGAGTGTAAGTTTTTATGCGCTTAAAAGCATTTTCAGGCCGAATGAGCAAATATGCTTGTTTCTGCCAATTGCAGCAAAATACTGAAAGGAAAGTGGGTTTGCCTTCATATTTGAGCCAGAACAACTCAGTTCAGCATGGAAATATCATTGCAACAGCTTTTATTTAGCCAGAAATCAAGAGTGTAAGTTTTTATGCGCTTAAAAGCATTTTCAGGCCGAATGAGCATATATGCTTGTTTCTGCCAATTGCAGCAGAATACTGAAAGGAAAGTGGGTTTGCCTTCATATTTGAGCCAGAACAACTCAGTTCAGCATGGAAATATCATTGCAACAGCTTTTATTTAGCCAGAAATCAAGACTGTAAGTTTTTATGTGCTTAAAAGCATTTTCAGGCCAAATAAGCTGATTTCTGCCAATTGCAGCAAAATACTGAAAGGAAAGTGGGTTTGCCTTCATATTTGAGCCAGAACAACTCAGTTCAGCATGGAAATATCATTGCAACAGCTTTTATTTAGCCAGAAATCAAGAGTGTAAGTTTTTATGCGCTTAAAAGCATTTTCAGGCCGAATGAGCAAATATGCTTGTTTCTGCCAATTGCAGCAGAATACTGAAAGGAAAGTGGGTTTGCCTTCATATTTGAGCCAGAACAACTCAGTTCAGCATGGAAATATCATTGCAACAGCTTTTATTTAGCCAGAAATCAAGACTGTAAGTTTTTATGTGCTTAAAAGCATTTTCAGGCCAAATAAGCTGATTTCTGCCAATTGCAGCAAAATACTGAAAGGAAAGTGGGTTTGCCTTCATATTTGAGCCAGAACAACTCAGTTCAGAATGGAAATATCATTGCAACAGCTTTTATTTAGCCAGAAATCAAGACTGTAAGTTTTTATGTGCTTAAAAGCATTTTCAGGCCAAATAAGCTGATTTCTGCCAATTGCAGCAAAATACTGAAAGGAAAGTGGGTTTGCCTTCATATTTGAGCCAAAACAACTCAATTCAGCATGGAAATATCATTGCAACAGCTTTTATTTAGCCAGAAATCAAGAGAGTAAGTTTTTATGCGCTTAAAAGCATTTTCAGGCCAAAAAGGCTGATTTCTGCCAATTGCAGCAAAATACTGAAAGGAAAGTGGGTTTGCCTTCATATTTGAGCCAGAACAACTCAGATCAGCATGGAAATATCATTGCAACAGCTTTTATTTAGCCAGAAATCAAGAGTGTAAGTTTTTATGCGCTTAAAAGCATTTTCAGGCCGAATGAGCAAATATGCTTGTTTCTGCCAATTGCAGCAAAATACTGAAAGGAAAGTGGGTTTGCCTTCATATTTGAGCCAGAACAACTCAGTTCAGCATGGAAATATCATTGCAACAGCTTTTATTTAGCCAGAAATCAAGAGTGTAAGTTTTTATGCGCTTAAAAGCATTTTCAGGCCGAATGAGCATATATGCTTGTTTCTGCCAATTGCAGCAAAATACTGAAAGGAAAGTGGGTTTGCCTTCATATTTGAGCCAGAACAACTCAGTTCAGCATGGAAATATCATTGCAACAGCTTTTATTTAGCCAGAAATCAAGAGTGTAAGTTTTTATGCGCTTAAAAGCATTTTCAGGTCGAATGAGCAAATATGCTTGTTTCTGCCAATTGCAGCAAAATACTGAAAGGAAAGTGGGTTTGCCTTCATATTTGAGCCAGAACAACTCAGTTCAGCATGGAAATATCATTGCAACAGCTTTTATTTAGCCAGAAATCAAGAGTGTAAGTTTTTATGCGCTTAAAAGCATTTTCAGGCCGAATGAGCAAATATGCTTGTTTCTGCCAATTGCAGCAGAATACTGAAAGGAAAGTGGGTTTGCCTTCATATTTGAGCCAGAACAACTCAGTTCAGCATGGAAATATCATTGCAACAGCTTTTATTTAGCCAGAAATCAAGAGTGTAAGTTTTTATGCGCTTAAAAGCATTTTCAGGCCGAATGAGCAAATATGCTTGTTTCTGCCAATTGCAGCAAAATACTGAAAGGAAAGTGGGTTTGCCTTCATATTTGAGCCAGAACAACTCAGTTCAGCATGGAAATATCATTGCAACAGCTTTTATTTAGCCAGAAATCAAGACTGTAAGTTTTTATGTGCTTAAAAGCATTTTCAGGCCAAATAAGCTGATTTCTGCCAATTGCAGCAAAATACTGAAAGGAAAGTGGATTTGCCTTCATATTTGAGCCAAAACAACTCAGTTCAGCATGGAAATATCATTGCAACAGCTTTTATTTAGCCAGAAATCAAGAGTGTAAGTTTTGATGCGCTTAAAAGCATTTTCAGGCCGAATGAGCAAATATGCTTGTTTCTACCAATTGCTGCAAAATACTGAAAGGAAAGTGGGTTTTCCTTCATATTTGAGCCAGAACAACTCAGTTCAGCATGGAAATATCATTGCAACAGCTTTTATTTAGCCAGAAATCAAGAGTGTAAGTTTTGATGCGCTTAAAAGCATTTTCAGGCCGAATGAGCAAATATGCTTGTTTCTGCCAATTGCAGCAAAATACTGAAAGGAAAGTAGTTTTGCCTTCATATTTGAGCCAGAACAACTCAGTTCAGCATGGAAATATCATTGCAACAGCTTTTATTTAGCCAGAAATCAAGAGTGTAAGTTTTGATGCGCTTAAAAGCATTTTCAGGCCGAATGAGCAAATATGCTTGTTTCTGCCAATTGCAGCAAAATACTGAAAGGAAAGTGGGTTTGCCTTCATATTTGAGCCAGAACAACTCAGTTCAGCATGGAAATATCATTGCAACAGCTTTTATTTAGCCAGAAATCAAGAGTGTAAGTTTTTATGCGCTTAAAAGCATTTTCAGGCCGAATGAGCAAATATGCTTGTTTCTGCCAATTGCAGCAAAATACTGAAAGGAAAGTGGGTTTCTCTTCATATTTGAGCCAGAACAACTCAGTTCAGCATGGAAATATCATTGCAACAGCTTTTATTTAGCCAGAAATCAAGAGTGTAAGTTTTTTTGCGCTTAAAAGCATTTTCAGGTCAAAAAAGCTGATTTCTGCCAATTGCAGCAAAATACTGAAAGGAAATTGGGTTTGTCTTCATATTTTCCCCAGAACAACTCAGTTCAGCATGGAAATATCATTGCAAAAGCTTTTATTTAGCCAGAAATCAAGAGTGTACGTTTTTATGCGCTTAAAACCATTTTCAGGCCGAATTAGCAAATATGCTTGTTTCTGCCAATTGCAGCAAAAGACTGAAAGGAAAGTGGGTTTGCCTTCATATTTGACACAGAACAACTCAGTTCAGCATGGAAATATCATTGCAACAGCTTTTTATTTAGCCAGAAATCAAGAGTGTAAGTTTTTATGCGCTTAAAAGTATTTTCAGGCCACATAAGCTGATTTCTGCCAATTGCAGCAAAATACTGAAAGGAAAGTGGGTTTGCCTTCATATTTGACCCAGAACAACTCAGTTCAGCATGGAAATATCATTGCAACAGTTTTTTTTTAACCAGAAATCAAGAGTGTACAATTTTACGCGTTTAAAAGCATTTTTAGGCCGGATGAGCAAATATGCTTGTTTCTGCCAATTGCAGCAAAATACTGAAAGGAAAATGGGTTTGCCTTCATATTTTCCCCAGAACAACTCAGTTCAGCATGGAAATATCATTGCAAAAGCTTTTATTTAGCCAGAAATCAAGAGCGTAAGTTTTTATGCGCTTAAAACCATTTTCAGGACGAATTAGCAAATATGCTTGTTTCTGCCAATTGCAGCAAAATACTGAAAGGAAAGTGGGTTTGCCTTCATATTTGAGCCAAAACAATTCAGTTCAGCATGGAAATATCATTGCAACAGCTTTTATTTAGCCAGAAATCAAGAGTGTAAGTTTTTTTGCGCTTAAAAGCATTTTCAGGCCACATAAGCTGATTTCTGCCAATTGCAGCAAAATACTGAAAGGAAAGTGGGTTTCTCTTCATATTTTCCCCAGAACAACTCAGTTCAGCATGGAAATATCATTGCAAAAGCTTTTATTTAGCCAGAAATCAAGAGTGTAAGTTTTTATGCGCTTAAAAGCATTTTCAGGCCGAATGAGCAAATATGCTTGTTTTTGCCAATTGCAGCAAAATACTGAAAGGAAAGTGGGTTTGCTTTCATATTTGACCCAGAACAACTCAGTTCAGCATGGAAGTATCATTGCAACAACTTTTAATTAGCCAAAAATCAAAACTGTAAGTTTTTATGCGCTTAAAAGCATTTTCAGGCTGAATGAGCTGATTTCTGCCAATTGCAGCAAAATACTGAAATGAAAGTGGGTTTGCCTTCATATTTGCCCCAGAACAACTCAGTTCAGCATGGAAATATCATTGCAACAGCTTTTATTTAGCCAGAAATCAAGACTGTAAGTTTTTATGCGCTTAAAAGCATTTTCAAGCCGAATGAGCAAATATGCTTTTTTCTGCCAATTGCAGCATAATACTGAAAGGAAAGTGGGTTTGCCTTCATATTTGACCCAGAACAACTCAGTTCAGCATGGAAATATCATTGCAACAGCTTTTATTTAGCCAGAAATCAAGAGTGTAAGTTTTTATGCGCTTAAAAGCATTTTCAGGCCGAATGAGCAAATATGCTTGTTTCTGCCAAGTGCAGCAAAAGACTGAAAGGAAAGTGGGTTTGCCTTCATATTTGACACAGAAAAACTCAGTTCAGCATGGAAATATCATTGCAACAGCTTTTTATTTAGCCAGAAATCAAGAGTGTAAGTTTTTATGCGCTTAAAAGCATTTTCAGGCCACATAAGCTGATTTCTGCCAATTGCAGCAAAATACTGAAAGGAAAGTGGGTTTGCCTTCATATTTGACCCAGAACAACTCAGTTCAGCATGGAAATATCATTGCAACAACTTTTAATTAGCCAAAAATCAAAACTGTAAGTTTTTATGCGCTTAAAAGCATTTTCAGGCCGAATTAGCAAATATGCTTGTTTCTGCCAATTGCAGCAAAATACTGAAAGGAAAATGGGTTTGCCTTCATATTTTCCCCAGAACAACTCAGTTCAGCATGGAAATATCATTGCAACAGCTTTTATTTAGCCAGAAATCAATACTGTAAGTTTTTATGCACTTAAAAGCATTTACAGGCCGAATAAGCTGATTTCTGGCAATTGCAGCAAAATACTGAAAGGAAAGTGGGTTTGCCTTCATATTTGAGCCAAAACAACTCAGTTCAGCATGGAAATATCATTGCAACAGCTTTTATTTAGCCAGAAATCAAGAGTGTAAGTTTTTATGCGCTTAAAAGCATTTTCAGGCCAAATGAGCAAATATGCTTGTTTCTGCCAATTGCAGCAAAATACTGAAAGGAAAATGGGTTTGCCTTCATATTTGAGCCAAAACAACTCAGTTCAGCATGGAAATATCATTGCAACAGCTTTTATTTAGCCAGAAATCAAGAGTGTAAGTTTTTATGCGCTTAAAAGCATTTTCAGGCCGAATGAGCTGATTTCTGCCAATTGCAGCAAAATTATGAAAGGAAAGTGGGTTTGCCTTCATATTTGAGCCAGAACAACTCAGTTCAGAATGGAAATATCATTGCAACAGCTTTTATTTAGCCAGAAATCAAGAGTGTACGTTTTTATGCGCTTAAAAGCATTTTCAGGCCGAATTAGCAAATATGCTTGTTTCTGCCAATTGCAGCAAAATACTGAAAGGAAAGTGGGTTTGCCTTCATATTTGAGCCAGAACAACTCAGTTCAGCATGGAAATATCATTGCAACAGCTTTTATTTAGCCAGAAATCAAGAGTGTAAGTTTTTATGCGCTTAAAAGCATTTTCAGGCCGAATGAGCTGATTTATGCCAATTGCAGCAAAATACTGAAAGGAAAGTGGGTTTTCCTTCATATTTGAACCAGAACTACTGAATTCAGCATGGAAATATTTTTCCAACAGCTTTTATTTAGCCAGAAATCAAGAGTGTAAGTTTTTATGCGGTTAAAAGCATTTTCAGGCCGAATGAGCTGATTTCTGCCAATTGCAGCAAAATTATGAAAGGAAAGTGGGTTTGCCTTCATATTTGAGACAAAACAACTCGGTTCAGCATGGAAATATCACTGCAATAGCTTTCATTTAGCCAGAAATCAAGAGTGTAAGTTTTTATGCGCTTAAAAGCATTTTCAAGCCGAATGAGCAAATATGCTTGTTTTTGCCAATTGCAGCAAAATACTGAAAGGAAAGTGGGTTTGTCTTCATATTTTCCCCAGAACAACTCAGTTCAGCATGGACATATCATTGCAAAAGCTTTTATTTAGCCAGAAATCAAGAGTGTAAGTTTTTTGGCGCTTAAAAGCATTTTCAGGCCGAATGAGAAAATATGCTTGTTTTTGCCAATTGCAGCAAAATACTGAAAGGAAAGTGGGTTTGCCTACATATTTGACCCAGAACAACTCAGTTCAGCATGAAAATATCATTGCACAACTTTTAATTAGCCAAAAATCAAAACTGTAAGTTTTTATGCGCTTAAAAGCATTTTCAGGCTGAATGGGCTGATTTCTGCCAATTGCAGCAAAATACTGAAATGAAAGTGGGTTTGCCTTCATATTTGCCCCAGAACAACTCAGTTCAGCATGGAAATATCATTGCAACAGCTTTTATTTAGCCAGAAATCAAGAGTGTACGTTTTTATGCGCTTAAAAGCATTTCCAGGCTGAATGAGCAAATATGCTTGTTTCTGCCAATTGCAGCAAAATACTGAAAGGAAAGTGGGTTTGCCTTCATATTTGACCCAGAACAACTCAGTTCAGCGTGGAAATATCATTGCAACAGCTTTTATTTAGCCAGAAATCAAGACTGTAAGTTTTTTTGCGCTTAAAAGCATTTTCAGGTCAAATAAGCTGATTTCTGACAATTGCAAAAAAATACTGAAAGGAAAGTGGGTTTGCCTTCATATTTGACCCAGAACAACTCAGTTCAGCATGGAAATATCATTGCAACAGTTTTTTTAACCAGAAATCAAGAGTGTAAGTTTTTATGCGCTTAAAAGCATTTTCAAGCCGAATGAGCAAATATGCTTGTTTCTGCCAATTGCAGCAAAATACTGAAAGGAAAGTGGGTTTGCCTTCATATTTGACCCAGAACAACTCAGTTCAGCATGGAAATATCATTGCAACAGCTTTTATTTAGCCAGAAATCAAGAGTGTAAGTTTTTATGCGCTTAAAAGCATTTTCAAGCCGAATAAGCAAATATGCTTGTTTTTGCCAATTGTAGCAAAATACTGAAAGGAAAGTGGGTTTGCCTTCATATTTGACCCAGAACAACTCAGTTCAGCATGGAAATATCATTGCAACAGCTTTTATTTAGCCAGAAATCAAGAGTGTAAGTTTTTATGCGCTTAAAAGCATTTTCAGGCCACATAAGCTGATTTCTGCCAATTGCAGCAAAATACTGAAAGGAAAGTGGGTTTCTCTTCATATTTTCCCCAGAACAACTCAGTTCAGCATGGAAATATCATCGCAAAAGCTTTTATTTAGCCAGAAATCAAGAGTGTAAGTTTTTATGCGCTTAAAAGCATTTTCAGGCCGAATGAGCAAATATGCTTGTTTTTGCCAATTAGCGCAAAATACTGAAGGGAAAGTGGGTTTGCTTTCATATTTGACCCAGAACAACTCAGTTCAGCATGGAAGTATCATTGCAACAACTTTTAATTAGCCAAAAATCAAAACTGTAAGTTTTTATGCGCTTAAAAGCATTTTCAGGCTGAATGAGCTGATTTCTGCCAATTGCAGCAAAATACTGAAATGAAAGTGGGTTTGCCTTCATATTTGCCCCAGAACAACTCAGTTCAGCATGGAAATATCATTGCAACAGCTTTTATTTAGCCAGAAATCAATACTGTAAGTTTTTATGCACTTAAAAGCATTTACAGGCCGAATTAGCTGATTTCTGGCAATTGCAGCAAAATACTGAAAGGAAAGTGGGTTTGCCTTCATATTTGAGCCAAAACAACTCAGTTCAGCATGGAAATATCATTGCAACAGCTTTTATTTAGCCAGAAATCAAGAGTGTAAGTTTTTATGCGCTTAAAAGCATTTTCAGGCCAAATGAGCAAATATGCTTGTTTTTGCCAATTGCAGCAAAATACTGAAAGGAAAATGGGTTTGCCTTCATATTTGAGCCAAAACAACTCAGTTCAGCATGGAAATATCATTGCAACAGCTTTTATTTAGCCAGAAATCAAGAGTGTAAGTTTTTATGCACTTAAAAGCATTTTCAGGCCGAATGAGCAAATATGCTTGTTTCTGCCAATTGCAGCAAAAGACTGAAAGGAAAGTGGGTTTGCCTTCACATTTGACCCAGAACAACTCAGTTCAGCATGGAAATATCATTGCAACAGCATTTATTTAGCCAGAAATTAAGAGTGTACGTTTTTATGCGCTTAAAAGCATTTTCAGGCCGAATGAGCTGATTTCTGCCAATTGGAGCAAAATACTGAAAGGAAAATGGGTTTTCCTTCATATTTGAACCAGAACTACTGAATTCAGTATGGAAATATCATTCCAACAGCTTTTATTTAGCCAGAAATCAAGAGTGTAAGTTTTTATGCGCTTAAAAGCATTTTCAGGCCGAATGAGCTGATTACTGCCAATTGCAGCAAAATTATGAAAGGAAAGTGGGTTTGCCTTCATATTTGACCCAGAACAACTCAGTTCAGCATGGAAATATCATTGCAACAGCATTTATTTAGCCATAAATCAAGAGTGTACGTTTTTTTGCGCTTAAAAGCATTTTCAGGCCGAATGAGCTGATTTCTGCCAATTGCAGCAAAATTATGAAAGGAAAGTGGGTTTGCCTTCATATTTGACCCAGAACAACTCAGTTCAGAATAGAAATATCATTGCAACAGCTTTTATTTAGCCAGAAATCAAGAGTGTACGTTTTTATACGCTTAAAAGCATTTTCAGGCCGAATGAGCAAATATGCTTGTTTCTGCCAATTGCAGCAAAATACTGAAAGGAAAGTGGGTTTGCCTACATATTTGACCCAGAACAACTCAGTTCAGCATGAAAATATCTTTGCAACAGCTTTTATTTAGCCAGACATCAATACTGTAAGTTTTTATGCGCTTAAAAGCATTTACAGGCCGAATAAGCTGATTTCTGCCAATTGCAGCAAAATACTGAAAGGAAAGTGGGTTTGCCTTCATATTTGACCCAGAACAACTCAGTTCAGCATGGAAATATCATTGCAACAGCTTTCATTTAGCCAGAAATCAAGAGTGTAAGTTTTTATGCGCTTAAAAGCATTTTCAAGCCGAATGAGCAAATATGCTTGTTTTTGCCAATTGCAGCAAAATACTGAAAGGAAAGTGGGTTTGTCTTCATATTTTCCCCAGAACAACTCAGTTCAGCATGGAAATATCATTGCAAAAGCTTTCATTTAGCCAGAAATCAAGAGTGTAAGTTTTTATGCGCTTAAAAGCATTTTCAGGCCGAATGAGCAAATATGCTTGTTTTTGCCAATTGCAGCAAAATACTGAAAGGAAAGTGGGTTTGCTTTCATATTTGACCCAGAACAACTCAGTTTGGCATGGAAATATCATTGCATCAACTTTTAATTAGCCAAAAATCAAAACTGTAAGTTTTTATGCGCTTCAAAGCATTTTCAGGCTGAATGAGCTGATTTCTGCCAATTGCAGCAAAAGACTGAAAGGAAAGTGGGTTTGCCTTCATATTTGACCCAGAACAACTCAGTTCAGCATGGAAATATCATTGCAACAGCATTTATTTAGCCAGAAATCAATACTTTAAGTTTTTTTGCGCTTAAAAGCATTTTCAGGTCAAATAAGCTGATTTCTGACAATTGCAAAAAAATACTGAAAGGAAAGTTGGTTTGCCTTCATATTTGACACAGAACAACTCAGTTCAGCATGGAAATATCATTGCAACAGTTTTTTTTAACCAGAAATCAAGAGTGTACAATTTTACGCGTTTAAAAGCATTTTCAGGCCGGATGATCAAATATGCTTGTTTCTGCCAATTGCAGCAAAATACTGAAAGGAAAATGGGTTTGCCTTCATATTTGAGCCAAAACAACTCAGTTCAGCATGGAAATATCATTGCAACAGCTTTTATTTAGCCAGAAATCAAGAGTGTAAGTTTTTATGCGCTTAAAAGCATTTTCAAGCCGAATGAGCAAATATGCTTGTTTTTGCCAATTGCAGCAAAATACTGAAAGGAAAGTGGGTTTGTCTTCATATTTTCCCCAGAACAACTCAGTTCAGCATGGAAATATCATTGCAAAAGCTTTTACTTAGCCAGAAATCAAGAGCGTAAGTTTTTATGCGCTTAAAACCATTTTCAGGCCGAATTAGCAAATATGCTTGTTTCTGCCAATTGCAGCAAAATACTGAAAGGAAAATGGGTTTGCCTTCATATTTGACCCAAAACAACTCAGTTCAGCATGGAAATATCATTGCAACAGCTTTTATTTAGCCAGAAATATAGGGTGTAAGTTTTTATGCGCTTAAAAGCATTTTCAAGCCGAATGAGCAAATATGCTTGTTTTTGCCAATTGCAGCAAAATACTGAAAGGAAAGTGGGTTTGTCTTCATATTTTCCCCAGAACAACTCAGTTCAGCATGGAAATATCATTGCAAAAGCTTTTATTTAGCCAGAAATCAAGAGCGTAAGTTTTTATGCGCTTAAAACCATTTTCAGGCCGAATTAGCAAATATGCTTGTTTCTGCCAATTGCAGCAAAATACTGAAAGGAAAGTGGGTTTGCCTTCATATTTGAGCCAAAACAACTCAGTTCAGCATGGAAATATCATTGCAACAGCTTTTATTTAGCCAGAAATCAAGAGTGTAAGTTTTTATGCACTTAAAAGCATTTTCAGGCCGAATGAGCAAATATGCTTGTTTCTGCCAATTGCAGCAAAAGACTGAAAGGAAAGTGGGTTTGCCTTCATATTTGACACAGAACAACTCAGTTCAGCATGGAAATATCATTGCAACAGCATTTATTTAGCCAGAAATCAAGAGTGTACGTTTTTTTGCGCTTAAAAGCATTTTCAGGCCCGATGAGCTGATTTATGCCAATTGCAGCAAAATACTGAAAGGAAAGTGGGTTTTCCTTCATATTTGAACCAGAACAACTCAGTTCAGCATGGAAATATCATTGCAACAGTTTTTTTTAACCAGAAATCAAGAGTGTACGTTTTTACGCGTTTATAAGCATTTTCAGGCCGGATGAGCAAATATGCTTGTTTCTGCCAATTGCAGCAAAATACTGAAAGGAAAGTGGGTTTGCCTTCATATTTGAGCCAAAACAACTCAGTTCAGCATGGAAATATCATTGCAACAGCTTTCATTTAGCCAGAAATCAAGAGTGTAAGTTTTTATGCGCTTAAAAACATTTTCAAGCCAAATGAGCAAATATGCTTGTTTTTGCCAATTGCAGCAAAATACTGAAAGGAAAGTGGGTTTGTCTTCATATTTTCCCCAGAACAACTCAGTTCAGCATGGAAATTTCATTGCAAAAGCTTTTATTTAGCCAGAAATCAAGAGTGTAAGTTTTTATGCGCTTAAAAGCATTTTCAGGCTGAATGAGCTGATTTCTGCCAATTGCAGCAAAATACTGAAATGAAAGGGGGTTTGCCTTCATATTTGCCCCAGAACAACTCAGTTCAGCATGGAAATATCATTGCAACTGTTTTTTTTAGCCAGAAATCAGGAGTGTAAGTTTTTATGCGCTTAAAAGCTTTTTCAGGCCGAATGAGCAAATATGCTTGTTTCTGCCAATTGCAGCAAAATACTGAAAGGAAAGTGGGTTTGCCTTCATATTTGAGCCAAAACAACTCAGTTCAGCATGGAAATATCATTGCAACAGCTTTTATTTAGCCAGAAATCAAGATTGTACGTTTTTATGCGCTTAAAAGCATTTTCAGGCCGAATGAGCAAATATGCTTGTTTCTGCCAAATGCAGCAAAATACTGAAAGGAAAGTGGGTTTGCCTTCATATTTGACCCAGAACAACTCAGTTCAGCATGGAAATATCATTGCAACAGCTTTTATTTAGCCAGAAATCAAGACTGTACGTTTTTATGCGCTTAAAAGCATTTTCAGGCTGAATGAGCAAATATGCTTGTTTCTGCCAATTGCAGCAAAATACTGAAAGGAAAGTGGGTTTGCCTTCATATTTGACGCAGAAAAACTCAGTTCAGCATGGAAATATCATTGCAACAGCTTTTTATTTAGCCAGAAATCAAGAGTGTAAGTTTTTATGCGCTTAAAAGCATTTTCAGGCCACATAAGCTGATTTCTGCCAAGTGCAGCAAAAGACTGAAAGGAAAGTGGGTTTGCCTTCATATTTGACACAGAAAAACTCAGTTCAGCATGGAAATATCATTGCAACAGCTTTTTATTTAGCCAGAAATCAAGAGTGTAAGTTTTTATGCGCTTAAAAGCATTTTCAGGCCGAATGAGCTGATTTCTGCCAATTGCAGCAAAATACTGAAAGGAAAATGGGTTTTCCTTCATATTTGAACCAGAACTACTGAATTCAGCATGGAAATATCATTCCAACAGCTTTTATTTAGCCAGAAATCAAGAGTGTAAGTTTTTATGCGCTTAAAAGCATTTTCAGGCCGAATGAGCTGATTTCTGCCAATTGCAGCAAAATTATGAAAGGAAAGTGGGTTTGCCTTCATATTTGAGCCAGAACAACTCAGTTCAGAATGGAAATATCATTGCAACAGCTTTTATTTAGCCAGAAATCAAGAGTGTACGTTTTTATGCGCTTAAAAGCATTTTCAGGCCGAATTAGCAAATATGCTTGTTTCTGCCAATTGCAGCAAAATACTGAAAGGAAAGTGGGTTTGCCTTCATATTTGAGCCAAAACAACTCAGTTCAGCATGGAAATATCATTGCAACAGCTTTTATTTAGCCAGAAATCAATACTGTAAGTTTTTATGCGCTTAAAAGCATTTTCAGGCCGAATGAGCTGATTTATGCCAATTGCAGCAAAATACTGAAAGGAAAGTGGGTTTTCCTTCATATTTGAACCAGAACTACTGAATTCAGCATGGAAATATCATTCCAACAGCTTTTATTTAGCCAGAAATCAAGAGTGTAAGTTTTTATGCGCTTAAAAGCATTTTCAGGCCGAATGAGCTGATTTCTGCCAATTGCAGCAAAATTATGAAAGGAAAGTGGGTTTCCCTTCATATTTGAGACAAAACAACTCGGTTCAGCATGGAAATATCATTGCAACAGCTTTCATTTAGCCAGAAATCAAGAGTGTAAGTTTTTATGCGCTTAAAAGCATTTTCAAGCCGAATGAGCAAATATGCTTGTTTTTGCCAATTGCAGCAAAAGACTGAAAGGAAAGTGGGTTTGTCTTCATATTTTCCCCAGAACAACTCAGTTCAGCATGGAAATATCATTGCAAAAGCTTTTATTTAGCCAGAAATCAAGAGTGTAAGTTTTTATGCGCTTAAAAGCATTTTCAGGCCGAATGAGAAAATATGCTTGTTTTTGCCAATTGCAGCAAAATACTGAAAAGAAAGTGGGGTTGCTTTCATATTTGACCCAGAACAACTCAGTTTAGCATGGAAATATCATTGCAACAACTTTTAATTAGCCAAAAATCAAAACTGTAAGTTTTTATGCGCTTAAAAGCATTTTCTGGCTGAATGGGCTGATTTCTGCCAATTGCAGCAAAATACTGAAATGAAAGTGGGTTTGCCTTCATATTTGCCCCAGAACAACTCAGTTCAGCATGGAAATATCATTGCAACAGCTTTTATTTAGCCAGAAATCAAGAGTTTAAGTTTTCATGCGCTGAAAAGCATTTTCAGGCCGAATGAGCAAATATGCTTGTTTCTGCCAATTGCAGCAAAATACTGAAAGGAAAGTGGGTTTGCCTACATATTTGACCCAGAACAACTCAGTTCAGCATGAAAATATCATTGCAACAGCTTTTATTTAGCCAGAAATCAATACTGTAAGTTTTTATGCGCTTAAAAGCATTTACAGGCCGAATAATCTGATTTCTGCCAATTGCAGCAAAATACTGAAAGGAAAGTGGGTTTGCCTTCATATTTGACCCAGAACAACTCAGTTCAGCATGGAAATATCATTGCAACTGTTTTTTTTAGCCAGAAATCAAGAGTGTAAGTTTTTATGCGCTTAAAAGCTTTTTCAGGCCGAATGAGCAAATATGCTTGTTTCTGCCAATTGCAGCAAAATACTGAAAGGAAAGTGGGTTTGCCTTCATATTTGAGCCAAAACAACTCAGTTCAGCATGGAAATATCATTGCAACAGCTTTTATTTAAGCAGAAATCAAGATTGTAAGTTTTTATGCGCTTAAAAGCATTTTAAGGCCGAATGAGCAAATATGCTTGTTTCTGCCAAATACAGCAAAATACTGAAAGGAAAGTGGGTTTGCCTTCATATTTGACCCAGAACAACTCAGTTCAGCATGAAAATATCATTGCAACAGCTTTTATTTAGCCAGAAATCAATACTGTAAGTTTTTATGCGCTTAAAAGCATTTACAGGCCGAATAATCTGATTTCTGCCAATTGCAGCAAAATACTGAAAGGAAAGTGGGTTTGCCTTCATATTTGACCCAGAACAACTCAGTTCAGCATGGAAATATCATTGCAACTGTTTTTTTTAGCCAGAAATCAAGAGTGTAAGTTTTTATGCGCTTAAAAGCTTTTTCAGGCCGAATGAGCAAATATGCTTGTTTCTGCCAATTGCAGCAAAATACTGAAAGGAAAGTGGGTTTGCCTTCATATTTGAGCCAAAACAACTCAGTTCAGCATGGAAATATCATTGCAACAGCTTTTACTTAGCCAGAAATCAAGATTGTAAGTTTTTATGCGCTTAAAAGCATTTTAAGGCCGAATGAGCAAATATGCTTGTTTCTGCCAAATACAGCAAAATACTGAAAGGAAAGTGGGTTTGCCTTCATATTTGACCCAGAACAACTCAGTTCAGCATGGAAATATCATTGCAACAGCATTTATTTAGCCAGAAATCAAGACTGTACGTTTTTATGCGCTTAAAAGCATTTTCAGGCTGAATGAGCAAATATGCTTGTTTCTGCCAATTGCAGCAAAATACTGAAAGGAAAGTGGGTTTGCCTTCATAATTGACCCAGAACAACTCAGTTCAGCATGGAAATATCATTGCAGTAGCTTTTATTTAGCCAGAAATCAAGAGTGTACGTTTTTATGCGCTTAAAAGCATTTCCAGGCTGAATGAGCAAATATGCTTGTTTCTGCCAATTGCAGCAAAATACTGAAAGGAAAGTGGGTTTGCCTTCATATTTGACCCAGAACAACTCAGTTCAGCATGGAAATATCATTGCAACAGCTTTTATTTAGCCAGAAATCAAGACTGTAAGTTTTTTTGCGCTTAAAAGCATTTTCAGGTCAAATAAGCTGATTTCTGACAATTGCAAAAAAATACTGAAAGGAAAGTGGGTTTGCCTTCATATTTGACCCAGAACAACTCAGTTCAGCATGGAAATATCATTGCAACAGCTTTTATTTAGCCAGAAATCAAGAGTGTAAGTTTTTATGCGCTTAAAAGCATTTTCAAGCCGAATAAGCAAATATGCTTGTTTTTGCCAATTGTAGCAAAATACTGAAAGGAAAGTGGGTTTGCCTTCATATTTGACCCAGAACAACTCAGTTCAGCATGGAAATATCATTGCAACAGCTTTTATTTAGCCAGAAATCAAGAGTGTAAGTTTTTATGCGCTTAAAAGCATTTTCAGGCCACATAAGCTGATTTCTGCCAATTGCAGCAAAATACTGAAAGGAAAGTGGGTTTCTCTTCATATTTTCCCCAGAACAACTCAGTTCAGCATGGAAATATCATTGCAAAAGCTTTTATTTAGCCAGAAATCAAGAGTGTAAGTTTTTATGCTCTTAAAAGCATTTTCAGGCCGAATGAGCAAATATGCTTGTTTTTGCCAATTAGCGCAAAATACTGAAGGGAAAGTGGGTTTGCTTTCATATTTGACCCAGAACAACTCAGTTCAGCATGGAAGTATCATTGCAACAACTTTTAATTAGCCAAAAATCAAAACTGTAAGTTTTTATGCGCTTAAAAGCATTTTCAGGCTGAATGAGCTGATTTCTGCCAATTGCAGCAAAATACTGAAATGAAAGTGGGTTTGCCTTCATATTTGCCCCAGAACAACTCAGTTCAGCATGGAAATATCATTGCAACAGCTTTTATTTAGCCAGAAATCAAGACTGTATGTTTTTATGCGCTTAAAAGCATTTTCAAGCCGAATGAGCAAATATGCTTTTTTCTGCCAATTGCAGCATAATACTGAAAGGAAAGTGGGTTTGCCTTCATATTTGACCCAGAACAACTCAGTTCAGCATGGAAATATCATTGCAACAGCTTTTATTTAGCCAGAAATCAAGAGTGTAAGTTTTTATGCGCTTAAAAGCATTTTCAAGCCGAATAAGCAAATATGCTTGTTTTTGCCAATTGTAGCAAAATACTGAAAGGAAAGTGGGTTTGCCTTCATATTTGACCCAGAACAACTCAGTTCAGCATGGAAATATCATTGCAACAGCTTTTATTTAGCCAGAAATCAAGAGTGTAAGTTTTTATGCGCTTAAATGCATTTTCAGGCCGAATTAGCAAATATGCTTGTTTCTGCCAATTGCAGCAAAATACTGAAAGGAAAATGGGTTTGCCTTCATATTTTCCCCAGAACAACTCAGTTCAGCATGGAAATATCATTGCAACAGCTTTTATTTAGCCAGAAATCAATACTGTAAGTTTTTATGCACTTAAAAGCATTTACAGGCCGAATTAGCTGATTTCTGGCAATTGCAGCAAAATACTGAAAGGAAAGTGGGTTTGCCTTCATATTTGAGCCAAAACAACTCAGTTCAGCATGGAAATATCATTGCAACAGCTTTTATTTAGCCAGAAATCAAGAGTGTAAGTTTTTATGCGCTTAAAAGCATTTTCAGGCCAAATGAGCAAATATGCTTGTTTTTGCCAATTGCAGCAAAATACTGAAAGGAAAATGGGTTTGCCTTCATATTTGAGCCAAAACAACTCAGTTCAGCATGGAAATATCATTGCAACAGCTTTTATTTAGCCAGAAATCAAGAGTGTAAGTTTTTATGCACTTAAAAGCATTTTCAGGCCGAATGAGCAAATATGCTTGTTTCTGCCAATTGCAGCAAAAGACTGAAAGGAAAGTGGGTTTGCCTTCACATTTGAACCAGAACAACTCAGTTCAGCATGGAAATATCATTGCAACAGCATTTATTTAGCCAGAAATTAAGAGTGTACGTTTTTATGCGCTTAAAAGCATTTTCAGGCCGAATGAGCTGATTTCTGCCAATTGGAGCAAAATACTGAAAGGAAAATGGGTTTTCCTTCATATTTGAACCAGAACTACTGAATTCAGCATGGAAATATCATTCCAACAGCTTTTATTTAGCCAGAAATCAAGAGTGTAAGTTTTTATGCGCTTAAAAGCATTTTCAGGCCGAATGAGCTGATTTCTGCCAATTGCAGCAAAATTATGAAAGGAAAGTGGGTTTGCCTTCATATTTGACCCAGAACAACTCAGTTCAGCATGGAAATATCATTGCAACAGCATTTATTTAGCCATAAATCAAGAGTGTACGTTTTTTTGCGCTTAAAAGCATTTTCAGGCCGAATGAGCTGATTTCTGCCAATTGCAGCAAAATTATGAAAGGAAAGTGGGTTTGCCTTCATATTTGACCCAGAACAACTCAGTTCAGAATAGAAATATCATTGCAACAGCTTTTATTTAGCCAGAAATCAAGAGTGTACGTTTTTATGCGCTTAAAAGCATTTTCAGGCCGAATGAGCAAATATGCTTGTTTCTGCCAATTGCAGCAAAATACTGAAAGGAAAGTGGGTTTGCCTACATATTTGACCCAGAACAACTCAGTTCAGCATGAAAATATCTTTGCAACAGCTTTTATTTAGCCAGTCATCAATACTGTAAGTTTTTATGCGCTTAAAAGCATTTACAGGCCGAATAAGCTGATTTCTGCCAATTGCAGCAAAATACTGAAAGGAAAGTGGGTTTGTCTTCATATTTTCCCCAGAACAACTCAGTTCAGCATGGAAATATCATTGCAAAAGCTTTCATTTAGCCAGAAATCAAGAGTGTAAGTTTTTATGCGCTTAAAAGCATTTTCACGCCGAATGAGCAAATATGCTTGTTTTTGCCAATTGCAGCAAAATACTGAAAGGGAAGTGGGTTTGCTTTCATATTTGACCCAGAACAACTCAGTTTGGCATGGAAATATCATTGCAACAACTTTTAATTAGCCAAAAATCAAAACTGTAAGTTTTTATGCGCTTAAAAGCATTTTCAGGTCAAATAAGCTGATTTCTGACAATTGCAAAAAAATACTGAAAGGAAAGTGGGTTTGCCTTCATATTTGACACAGAACAACTCAGTTCAGCATGGAAATATCATTGCAACAGTTTTTTTTAACCAGAAATCAAGAGTGTACAATTTTACGCGTTTAAAAGCATTTTCAGGCCGGATGATCAAATATGCTTGTTTCTGCCAATTGCAGCAAAATACTGAAAGGAAAATGGGTTTGCCTTCATATTTGAGCCAAAACAACTCAGTTCAGCATGGAAATATCATTGCAACAGCTTTTATTTAGCCAGAAATCAAGAGTGTAAGTTTTTATGCGCTTAAAAGGATTTTCAAGCCGAATGAGCAAATATGCTTGTTTTTGCCAATTGCAGCAAAATACTGAAAGGAAAGTGGGTTTGTCTTCATATTTTCCCCAGAACAACTCAGTTCAGCATGGAAATATCATTGCAAAAGCTTTTACTTAGCCAGAAATCAAGAGCGTAAGTTTTTATGCGCTTAAAACCATTTTCAGGCCGAATTAGCAAATATGCTTGTTTCTGCCAATTGCAGCAAAATACTGAAAGGAAAATGGGTTTGCCTTCATATTTGACCCAAAACAACTCAGTTCAGCATGGAAATATCATTGCAACAGCTTTTATTTAGCCAGAAATCAAGAGTGTAAGTTTTTATGCGCTTAAAAGCATTTTCAAGCCGAATGAGCAAATATGCTTGTTTTTGCCAATTGCAGCAAAATACTGAAAGGAAAGTGGGTTTGTCTTCATATTTTCCCCAGAAAAACTCAGTTCAGCATGGAAATATCATTGCAAAAGCTTTTATTTAGCCAGAAATCAAGAGCGTAAGTTTTTA